>NC_041392.1:423559933-423600709 GCF_002162155.2 Triticum dicoccoides | reverse complement strand
TGAAGATGAACTACAGGCCCTTGATTTCGTATCCACGGCTGCAAAATCGACTGACCAGAGATGAAAAATTCATTCGACCGACGTGTAGCCTCACCTTGCTAGTGCGTTCAGTTTCAACAGCAAAATTCAGTTTTGATAGTTAAGTTCAGTTTCGACAGTTAAGTTCAGTTTCGACAGTTAAGTTCAGAGATGAGCGGCTGATGTATTTCACATCTAGCACTTTGTGGTTATGTATTTTACGTTATTTATTGGAGATGCTATTAGAATTCCACTCAGGTTAACATTGTTCGTTGTCTCTCTTGTCCTGCTTCAGCCTCGGCGTCGTACAACTCACCGGAGCTGCTCCAACGACGAAACCCTCCATCACAGCAGAGCAGTACCTCGGGCTCCATCTCGAGACGCCTAAGATCTTTTTCCCCTCCTTCGACAGCAAAGTCAGCCAGAGCATCCTCACCGGCCAACCAATCACGCTGAGATCGACATGGCTTCGCCGAAGAGGTTTTACACTTGTTGCATCTCTTTTTTACTCTACATGTTATATATATTGTCCACTGAGCACACGGATTTGTTCCTTTAGTGTCTCCTTGAAAGAAAAAACGTAGGAATTTTAATTTTCACTTGTCCTCCTTTTCAAATTCCTATTCATGAAGCAAAAGACTAAGAGATAATAGCATAATAGCATTATAACTATATATTTTCTTGTGGTTTGACTTAATCTCACCATGCTTCTTTGCATCCTGTGATCTTCCAATTGTTGTGAATCAAACACCCAGATTGGCAGAAATCCGGTGATTTTAAATTCTCCGTTTTGCATGTGCATTCCTATCCTATTCCTCTCTATTTCCTATCCCTGCATTGTTGGAATCCTCCAATTCAAACGAGCCCTTACAGAATTACTTCTCTTACAGATAGTTGTCAAAGAAAACCTTGCGTGGGTTTGTCCCGCTCCTACTGCGTCGTCGTCCACCCCAGCTCAGCTGCTCCAACGACAGAAGGGTCCAGCACAGCAGGGATCCGGCCTCCAGACTGTCTTTCACCGCCTCAGATCTTCTTCCCCGCCGCTGGCAGCCATGAAAACTGCATTACCATCATCAACCAAGCAGATGACCTCGAGGACTACACGGGTCCGCAAGAGAGGTCGCACAATAGTATCGGGGCCGCTATCAATAGTATCTATCTACTATCTGGTTAATCTCCGGTGTCTACTATGAGTTTCATGTTGGGTGGGAAACAAATAGTAAAGAAGCCATTATCTGTATTTTTTAATTGAAGCCATTATCTGCCTGCTATTATTGGTTTTGGGTCTATCAACAGGTTGCTACCATCACTCTGGATTTCTGCATGCACTCCTTACATAATCTCACTATGTTTTATTCCTATGCATGACAATTATTGTAAACAATGGAACTGAACATGTAGAGCAAAAGAGACGAGCCTTGCGTGGCAATAAAATGTCATGCAAACATCACTCCATGGTAGGCGCAAAGGCAGCCCCCCTCCACGCATTTCGGATTGTAATTGAGAGGAAGATATATGTTCTGAGGGGGATTCAGAAGGAGAACACAACTCCTATTTACCCCCCGAGGTCTTCGCTCTAACTTGGCATGGTGATGTTGGTTATATCATGCATATGGTGTCTTGCATTGCTTACTTTATACATCAAATATGTCATCTACTTAGTCTAGACATCCTTTGTGCGAATGCCATCTATTTAGTTTATTCATCGTTTATGTGAATTATGCAACGCCATCTTGTTTAGCCAGGCATCATATATGTGAATTTTGCAATGCCATCCTGCTTAGCCAGTCATCTTATATGTAAATTATATTAGGCCATCATTTTTTCCGTCACATATTACATTTGTCAACAATGTTAGTACATTCAACTACTCTTCGTGTGCATCAGCCATTTGACACAATGATGGCAAATTCTGAAGTGAAAACAAGGTCTTCAGAGCATACTATGCTATTTGACGAAGCGCATATCTCGCTGGTTATGGATAACTCCTCAGAGGAGGATTTAGAGACAGATGACCAGTCCTATCCCCCCGAGGTGTATGCTCTAACTTGGCAGGGTTATGTTGCTCATATCGTGTGTTTGGTGTATCGCATTGCTATGTCATTTGATTAGTTTAGACATGCTTTGTGTGAATGCCACCTGTTCAGTGTCTAATTACCATATATGTGAATTATGCATTGCCATTTTGTTGCAAGACATTATATATGTGAATTATACAATGCTATCTTGTTGCAATGGCATTATATATGTGAATTATGCAATGCCATGCTTTTTAGCCAATCATCATATATGTGAATTATATCATGCTATCATTTTTTGTATTACGTGTTCCATTTGTCGACAACGTTTGTATATTCAACTACTATTCCTGTGCATCAGCCATTTGAAGCAGTGATGGAAGTATCTGGAGTAAAAAAAGGTATTGAGAGCAGACAATGCTACCTGCTGAAGCAGACAACTTTCTGATTACAGAGAGCTCCTCAGAGGAGGATTCAGAGACTGATGACCAGTCCTATTTCCCCCCTAAGGTCTATGCTCAAACTTGGCAGGGTTATATTACCCACGTCATGCATGTTGTCTTGCATTGCTTAGTTTTTACATCATATATGGATTGCCATCTGCTTACTTGCTTACTATATAAATCATATATTTGAATTATATCATGCCATCATGTTTACATAGTACATACACATCATCTATCTGAATTATGGCATGGCAACCCATTTAATAAAGACACCATATAGTTATATCATCTCATCCTGTTTAGTGTTTACAGTCATCATATTTTGAATTATGGCATTCTATCCGTGAATGTATGTGAATTATGGCATGCCAACCTATTTAATAAACACATTATATAGTTTTGTCATGTCATCCTGTTTACATAGTCTCATATTTTGAACTATGTCTTTCCATCTTTTTTAGTTAGCCATCATAATGTTAAATTGTGTCATGCTATCCTGTTTAGTTAGCCATCATATATGTGAAATTGTGTCATGCTACCCTGTTTGGTTAGAAAACATAAATATGAATTATTTCATGCCCTCTTTTATTCCCCACTATCCATTGCAACTGTCTATCATACAATGTCTATAATTTCAATTACTTTTCTTGTTTATCAGCCATTTGAATTGGAGAGTGTGATGGCAGTATCTAAGGGAGTAACAACACGGTCTTCAGAAAAGATAGTGCTACCAGTTGATGCAGATAGAACCATGGTTGTACTTGCCCAAGGACCAGATCCACCACACATAACCCAGACTCTCGCAGATTGTATCCCTACCCAGTTGGACAGAGAACCAGCTACACCCCTTCTAACCCCAACCCCGGCAGATAGTAACCCAGTTCCAGTTGACACATCACCATCTCCACCACAGAGCACCACTCTGAATCCCAACTCAACGCTTAAAGGAGAATAAGATTTGTTCCCAGGTCAGGTTCTATAGCTATGGTTCATACTCCTTTGCTCTTGCATTACTGTATTTACTCATACCAACTATTTTCAAATTTGAAGGATGGAATTGAAACTCCAATGGTGCAACAGGTATGTTTTAAACCTATTTCTTTAACTGGTTTGCTGTTGTAACCTGCTCTATGTTGATTTCAGTTTCAATTGAATAAACAGTTATGTTCTCATGTCATGCACATTACAAGTGTTGTTATTGCTCTATAGTAACCCACACTTATATTCTGTCTATTCTACTTTGTCTTGAACAAATATTATTTGAACTGTGTCTCTATCTTGATTTGGCAACAAAAACTAGAATGATATAGACCATAAAGTGACCATGGTACATAGATATATGTTTGTTTCATGCTGTTATCCTGAGTACTTTACTGCTGAACTCATTTACCAAAATGAGTTTCATATACAACATGGTAAACATGTGATGTGTCTGCTTGTTTCTCTTTTAGAATGCGGACAAAATATTGGAGAATGGTACCGCATTATCCAATGGTAAAGGAAGTAATGCAGATAAGGTTCAAGATAGTGAGACATCCCTGTTGGTCTCCAAGAAAGCTGATAAAAACTATCTTGATGATAGTGAGGGAACCCAAAAGTCCTGTCTTGATGTAGTGTTCGAGTTACTGGCCACTACTGCTGGCACAAGCTCTTCGAGCTAGCTTCCTGAATCAGTTCATCTTCTTGAGTCTCAACTTCAAGTTGAAAGGCATCGATCAGATGTGCTGCGACAGGAAGCTGAAAGACTGAGGAAGTCCCTGCAGAATTCAGATGCATATTTTCTGGTGCAATAGCAAGCGCTGGAGGATTTAAGCGCCAAACAAGAGAAAGTTAATAAGCTTGCTAAGCATCTTGCCAGCATTATGGGTACCCAGGATATTGTTTCTTGAGATCTTATGAAGTGGTTTCAGTTCTGGATTTGTTTTGCTGTGGCGTTTATTTGCACTGGTCACCAACTTTGACAACCAGTGTATATGATATGCTGCTTTGTTCCCTATATTTGCACTGGTGGCGAACTTTGATGCCAGTGGATGTAATATGTGTAATAGCCATGATAGCCTAGCGTTAGTTGCTTGCTTATTTATTTCCTCATTGTCTTGTTTATTTGTTTGCTTGTAGTCATTGTAGTTCTTTTTCCGCGGTTAGCTAGTGGCTGCAATAACCTATTTTTTAAAACTAGGCCACAATAACCATGGGCTAATATTTACTGTAGTGACACTGGGCCTCCTACTGGCCGTAGAAACAGTGGGCCTTCTACGGGCCGTAGAAACAATGGGCCTTCTACGGGCCATAGAAACAATGGGTGAGGGAGTCCTGGATTAGGGGCTGTCCGGATGGCCGAACTATACCTTCAGCCGGACTCCTGGACTATGAAGATACAAGATTGAAGATTTCGTCCCGTGTCCGGGAGGGACTTTCCTTCGCGTGGAAGGCAAGCTTGGTGATACGGATATGTAGATCTCCTACCATTGTAACCGACTTTGTGTAACCCTAACCCTCTCCGGTGTCTATATAAACCGGAGGGTTTTAGTCTGTAGGACAACATACAGAACAACAATCATACCATAGGCTAGCTTCTAGGGTTTAGCCTCTCCGATCTCGTGGTAGATCTACTCTTGTACTACCCATATCATCAATATTAATCAAGAAGGACGTAGGGTTTTACCTCCATCAAGAGGGCCCGAACCTGGGTAAAACTTCGTGTCCCTTGCCTCCTGTTACCATCCAGCCTAGACGCACAGTTCGGGACCCCCTACCCGAGATCCGCCGGTTTTGACACCGACATTGGTGCTTTCATTGAGAGTTCCTCCGTGTTGTCGCCGTTAGGCTTGATGGCTCCTACGATCATCAATAGCGATGCAGTACAGGGAGAGACCTTCCTCCCCGGACAGATCTTCGTCTTCGGCGGCTTCGCACTGCGGGCCAATTCACTTGGCCATCTGGAGCAGATCGAAAGCTATGCCCCTGGCCGTCAGGTCAGATTTGGAAGTTTAAACTACATGGCTGACATCCACGGTGACTTGATCTTCGACGGATTCGAGCCACTTCCGAGCGCGCCGCACTGTCACAACGAGCATGATCTAGCTCAGCCGCCGAACAGTGCCCTGGGGGCCGCACCCGCATCGGCTTTGACCCTTAATTCGGAGCCAACTGCGCCGATCAAGGATGGGTGGTTGGACGCCACCTCGAGGGCTGCGATCCCAACGGCAATCGAGCCGAACACCAGCCCCGCACTTCGCGAGACATGTGACTCCAAGGAGCCGGACTCCTCTCCGGACTCTGAACCCTCCGCGCCCGTGCCGATCGAATTCGATTGGGCGCCGATCATGGAGTTTACTACCGCGGACATATTTCAGCACTCGCCTTTCGGCGGTATTTTGAAGACACTAAAGTCTCTCTCTTTATCAGGAGAGCCCTGGCCGGACTAGGGTCAGCAAGGTTCGGATACGGACGATGAAGAAATTCAAAGCCCACCCACCACCCACTTTGTAGCCACTGTCGACGATTTAACCGACATGCTCGACTTCGATTCCAAAGACATCGATGATATGGACGCCGATGCAGGAGACGATGAAGAACCAGCGCCTATTGGGCCCTGGAAAGCCACCTCGTCATATGACATATACATGGTGGACACCCCAAAAGGAGATGGCGATGGAACAGCGGAAGATGACCCCTCCAAGAAACAGCCTAAGCACCGGCGTCAGCGGCGCCGCTCAAAATCCCGCCAAAGCAAATACAGTGATTCCAGCACGGGAGATAATAATACTCCGGAGAGTGCCGAAGAAAACCCCCTCCAGCAAGATTAAGCACAGGAGAATGGAGAAGCCAGCCCTCATGAGAGAGCGGCAGACAGAGAGGTCGAGGACGATAATTATATGCCTCCCTCCGAAGACGAGGCAAGCCTCGACAACGACGAATTCGTCGTGCCAGAGGATCCCATCGAGCAAGAGCGTTTTCAACGCAGGCTTATGGCCACGGCAAGAAGCCTCAAGAAAAAACAGCAACAACTTAGAGCTAATCAAGATTTGCTAGTCAACAGATGGACTGAAGTCCTTACGGCCGAAGAGCATAAACTCGAATGCCCCTCCAAGATCTACCCAAAGCACAGGTTGCTACCCCGATTAGAGGAGGAAGCACTTAAACCTACATCACCAACACTTGATACGGCCGACCGGCCACCTCGTGGCCGCGACAGAGAGGCCTCTCGGCCCTCCACTCAAGCCGCACCATGTACCAAGGCACAGGAAAATGCGCCAGACCTGCGAGATATGTTGGAGGACAAGGCAAGGCAAACAAGATCGATCTACGGATCACGTGGGCGCCCCACGACTCGAGACGGTAACCGTCACGCCAGACACAAATCCGGTAGGGCCGAACACAGTAGACAAAGCTCATTGGAGCTACATCGTGATATAGCCCATTACAGAGGCGCCGCACACCCACTATGCTTCACAGATGAAGTAATAGATCATAAAATCCCCGAGGGTTTCAAACCCGTAAACATCGAATCATATGATGGCACAACAGATCCTGCGGTATGGATCGAGGATTATCTCCTTCATATCCACATGGCCCGCGGCGATGATCTCCACGCCATCAAATACCTCCCACTCAAGCTTAAAGGACCAGCTCGGCATTGGCTTAACAGCTTGCCAGCAAGATCAATCAGTTGTTGGGAGGACCTGGAAGCCGCATTCCTCGACAATTTCCAGGGCACTTATGTGCGACCACCAGACGCCGATGACCTAAGCCATGTAATTTAGCAGCCAGAGGAATCGGCCAGGCAATTCTGGACACGGTTCCTAACAAATAAAAATCAAATAGTCGACTGTCCGGACGCAGAGGCCCTAGCAACCTTCAAGCACAATATCCGTGATGAGTGGCTTGCCCAGCACCTTGGACAGGAAAAGCCGAAATCTATGGCAGCACTCACGACACTCATGACCCGCTTTTGTGCGGGAGAAGACAGCTGGCTTGCTCGTAGCAACAATATGACCAAGAACCCTGGTAATTCGGATACCAGGGACAGTAGTGGCAGGTCGTGTCGCAACAAGCAGAAGCACCGCATTAACGGCGACAATGCTGAGGATACGACAGTTAATGCCGGATTCAAAGGCTATAAATCCGGTCAGCGAAAAAAGCCATTCAAAAGAAATCCTAGGGGCCCGTCCAGTTTGGACCGAATACTCGATCGCTTGTGCCAGATACATGGCACCCCCGAAAATCCAAACGGAGGAGCACACGGCGGCCCTTGCAGCGGAAGTACAAAGCAGCCTCTCCAGGCAGTTCTCCAGTCCGGCCATTAAACGTCTGGACACCGTCAAGCGCGCCCAGAGTAACCTACAACAAGACCGCCTGGCACGTTCCGAGCAGGCGTAGCAATGCGGCCCCAACCCCAGCCCTTGCAAAAATGCAACACCAATGCTTCGCGTACATAACTACGCTCTAGAAATACCATGGGTACAGGGGGAGGGGCACCATCTTGGCACGCCCGAAACACGGCTTAAACCGCACCAGGGGCTGCCGATTTTTTAATTTTCTCTTACTTTCAGGACTCCATTCTTCGGAAGGCCTGGTCGGCAGTTCAATTGCCGCACAAACGATGCAAGAACCAGGGAAGCAGACAAGCCATGCCGCATTACGGAACTCCCAGGTGGTCTCTATCACGAGCAGTATACCTGTTTCGCATACCATTCTGCAGCCTGCCCTCGAACGGACATGTTAAATAGTCCAACCTTTTGCTTATCGCATTATTTGTATCGTTCTACTTTGATCGCAGCCCTTTTTAATAAACAATGCATAGCTTTTGTCTATTTTTGCATTACTCTTTTTTTACAAATATATGTTCCTTAATGACATGTTGCACCCGTACACTTTGGTACAGCCAAAATACGCCAGGGGCTTTAGTACCCCTCAATATGGTGTGAGAAGTCCGAACACTTTAACAAGTGCGGCACCCCAAACTTATAGCATTATATGCATCGGCTCCGAATCATGTCTTGGGTCAATAGTTGGGTTTGCCCGGCTCCTATGTTTTGGTGCCTTACGTTCCGCTATGTCGGCTAAGGTAGCACTAGG
Organism: Triticum dicoccoides; assembly: GCF_002162155.2. Classification (NCBI taxonomy): domain Eukaryota; kingdom Viridiplantae; phylum Streptophyta; class Magnoliopsida; order Poales; family Poaceae; genus Triticum; species Triticum dicoccoides. Next base: position 423,592,146 of record NC_041392.1, on the reverse strand, counting down.
AGAACTACTGCGATTGTGCCCTAGTTGAGCTGGGTCGAGCACCTCAGTAGAGAAAGCTAAAACTGACTGTCATGATGAAGCGAGAGTTGGTCGCTGTTCGAGAGGTTTTTCGAGTCCCTAAAGACTTATGCCGCTTAGAGAGAGGAGTCGGCTCTGTCCGGCCAAGGCGTGGATAGCGCCCCGAACTCGGTCTTCCGAATACCAGGGGCTTCGCTGAAATTTAAAATTATAGAATTCTATGGCTAAGTGAGTGTGTTCACGCATTATAGTCCGATTGCCTTGTTCGTTGTGCTGAGCGCCTCCCTCGAAGGACCCAAACATGGGAAAAAGAGCACTTAGGTTTATCCCCGAACACCCCAGGACTAGCGGCACGGGGGCAGAAGCCGATGACTCGCCATCTCTCAAAATTGATAAACAGCCGCACAGAAGGTAATATTTTAAATTCCAGCAGCATTGCTTAGCGCATATGAACAAGTTTTTAGCGCACAGGACAAAACGAGCAAGTTTTACTCAAAAATTACATCCCTGGAACATTCATCCACCATAAGGCAGGCACCCTTCAGAACATCCTTATAATAATTCTCGGGCTTGCGATGCTCTTTCCCCGGTGGTGGACCGTCCTTCACAAGCTTCTCAGCATCCAGCTGCCCCAGTGCACCTTAGCACGGGCAAGGGCCCTACGGGCACCTTCAATGCAGACGGAGCGCTTGATGACTTCGAGCCTTGGACAGGCCCCCACCAGCCGCCGCACCAGCCCGAAATAGCTCCCAGGAAGAGCCTCTCCAGGCCACAGCCGAACTATGAGGCCCTTCATGGCCTATTCGGCCGCCTTGTGGAGCTCGACCAGTTGGTTCAGCTGGTCGCTCAGGGGCACGGGGTGTCCGGCCTCAGCATACCGAGACCAGAACACCTTCTCTGTCGAGCTGCCCTCCCCGGCTTGATAGAATGCGGCTGCATCGGACACGCTACGAGGAAGATCTACGAACGCTCTTGGAGAGCTCCAGATTCGGGTAAGTAACAAGTAACTCACGTTTATATGTTTGCTTTGCATAAAGAATGCCTTACCCGCCGCTATCTTTTTCAATGCATCCAATTCCTGGAGGGTCTTCTGGGATTCAGCCTTGGCAGGCTTGGCATTTTTAATAGCCACCGCAAGCTCGGACGCTCGCGTCTTTGAGTCAAGCTCCAAACTCTCATGTTTTTTCATGAGAGCCTGGAGCTCTTGCCGCACCTTGCCAACCTAGGCCTCATACTTCTCCCGCTCAGTGCGCTCCATGGCCGCCCTCTTCTCGGCCTCGCACAGCGCTTGCTTAAGGGTCGCCACCTCAGACGTGGCCCCTAGAATAGCCATGATAATCCTGTCATTTTTTGCAATTGCATTTTTTATATATATTTAAACAAGGTATTTCTTACCTTCCTTGTCCTCGAGCTGCTTCTTGGCATGCCCAAGCTCTTGCTCGGACTGCTCGAGGTTCTGCTTTAGCGTGTCCACTTCCGCAGTCAGTGCGGTGGACGCCAGTAGAGAAGCCTGCATATGCATATTGACTCCTTTTTGTTAGACTCCTGCGAATTTTTTTGATCCTCTATTCGGCTTTTCTTCCCGAATGCCAAACAAAGCATCAGGGGCTACTCTCTATGCGGTAATATTATTTACACATTCTTTACTTACCTCAAAGCCTGTTAAAAGGCTAGCACAAGCTTCAGTCAGTCCACTCTTGGCAGACTGAACCTTCTGGACCACCACACTCATAATGGTGCGGTGCTCCTCGTCGATGGAGGCGCCTTTGAGCACCTCCAATAGATTGTTTAGCGCCTCCGGTTGGATGGGGGTCACCGGCACGATGGGCTTGCTCCTCTTGGAAGGAGGTTGCCCGCCGGACTCTGGAACCTTTGAAGGTTCCGGAGCGGTGTCCGGCCTAGAGCCGGACTTGGAGCCCTGGGGGTTTTATCCCCTTTACTCCTGGATTTCGGGAGGTCGCCTTGCGGCGCCTCCAGGACCACCTCCTCTTGGCTTGGAACCTGTTGGGAGAACACTTCGGCGTCGTCCGTAGGGCGAGGGGAGGTAGCCATTGGAAGCGAGTTCACATCCGACGAGTCTAGTGAACCGCTCGACGACGCGTCGAGCCGGTCTTTGGGTGGGCTGCATAATCATATTCGACATAAGGGAAAGCTGTGCAATAAAGGAATACTATGAATTACTCTGGTATCCGGATACTTACGATTTCGCCAGGGGCTTGGCCCTGAGCGGCCACTCCTCTCCGCCGTCGTCGACATCGGTGGAGTAGTCCGGAGGAAGGGTTTTCCCCTTCTTGGACCCTTCGGCCTCCCCAGTGAGGGCGGCCTTCCTTTTCTTCTCTCCCCCCGCTGGAGGGGGAGATGTCTCTTCTTCCTCCTCCTCGTCTTCACGGGAGGAATGCGCCTTGGAGCCGTCAGATGATGAACCCGACACCTCCTGGCGTCGGGCACTTTTTCGAGTCCCCGTGGCCTTCTTCGTGGCCTTCCTCTCCAGCACCACATACGGTGCCGGAACCAGCAGCTTCGCCAAGCGGGCATCGGCTTGGTCTTCGGGCAAAGGAGCCGTACAGTCGATCTGTCCGGACATCGCCTGCCAATCCTGTCAAAGGTAAGGGAGATTAGATCCCACATAGAGTTAAACTATGAAAAACTAATACCCTGTAAAAGGTACAAACAACTTACCACGCTAGCGTGACGCTGCGCGCTGAATCCGTGATCCTTGGTAGCGGATGTGGGAGCCTCGGCGCCCTTGAAAAGCACCTTCCAGGAACCTTCATACGTCGTGTCGAAGAGGCTGCTCAGAGGTTGGTGCTGCGCGGGGTTGAACTCCCACAGATTGAAGGCCCGCTATTGACATGGGAGGATCCGGTGGATGAGCATAACCTGGACTACGTTGACAAGTTTGAACTGCTTGTTCACCAGGGTTTGGATGCATGTTTGCAGTCTAGTCACCTCTTCTTTGCTGCCCCACGACAGGCCCGTCTCTTTCCAGGACGTGAGCCGTGTTGGGGGTCCGGACCGGAACTCGGGGGCTGCGACCCACTCAGGGTCGCGCGGCTCGGTGATGTAAAACCACCCCAATTGCCACCCCTTCAGGGTCTCCACAAAGGAGCCCTCAAGCCATAAGACGTTGGTCATCTTACCCACCATGGCGCTTCCGCACTCCGCCTGGTTGCCGCGCACCACCTTCGGCTTGACATTGAAAGTCTTGAGCCATAGGCCGAAATGGGGGCGGATGCGGAGGAAAACCTCGCACACGACGATAAATGTTGAGATGTTGAGGATGAAGTTCGGGGCCAGATCATGGAAATCCAGGCCGTAGTAGAACATGAGTCCCCGGACGAATGGGTGGATAGGAAAGCCCAGTCCGCGAAGGAAGTGGGGAAGGAACACTACCCTCTCATGGGGCCTTGGGGTGTGGAGGAGCTGCCCCTCTTCGGGAAGCCGGTACGCGATGTCGTTAGACAAGTATCCGGCCTTCCTCAGTTTTTTGATGTGTCCCTCCGTGACGGAGGAGACCATCCACTTGCACACGACGATAAACGCTGAGATGTTGAGGATGAAGTTCGGGGCCAGATCATGGAAATCCAGGCCGTAGTAGAACATGAGTCCCTGGACGAATGGGTGGATAGGAAAGCCCAGTCCGCGAAGGAAGTGGGGAAGGAACACTACCCTCTCATGGGGCCTTGGGGTGTGGAGGAGCTGCCCCTCTTCGGGAAGCCGGTACGCGATGTCGTTAGACAAGTATCCGGCCTTCCTCAGTTTGTTGATGTGTCCCTCCGTGACGGAGGAGAGCATCCACTTGCCTCCCGCTCTGGACATGGCTGGAGAAGGTTGAGGTGGGGAGTGCGGACTTGGGCGCTGGAGCTCGAGTACGCGATAATGGATAGGCAGAGGAGGAAGAAGGCATAGGTGAAAAGGTGGATCCTTATCCCCTTATATGGGTGGACGCAACTACGTGTCCCCACCAGCCTGGTAAAACTCGCTTATCTCCAAGCGCCGTAATCAATGGCACGGTTGGGTTACCCACGCCCGTATTGATGAGAACCCCGGAATAAGGGGACACGATCTCTGCTTCGACGAGACGTGCCAGGGAAACCGCCTCACATGACACGCTGAGGTGGGACAATAAAACGATTCGAATAAAGGCTTGGCCGTGGTGCGATGTCACACTATGGAATACGTCAGCAGATTATATTTGTGTAAATATTATTCTCTCTATGGCAATATGTGGAAACTTATTTTGTAGAGCCGGACACTATCTTTGTGTTCAAAATCTTCTATGAAGTACTTGGAGGAGGAACCCGCCTTGCAATGCCGAAGACAATCTGCGCGCCGGACTCGTCGTCATTGAAGCCTGGTTCAGGGGCTACTGAGGGAGTCCTGGATTAGGGGGTGTCCGGATGGCCGGACTATACCTTCAGCCGGACTCCTGGACTATGAAGATACAAGATTGAAGACTTCGTCCCGTGTCCGGAAGGGACTTTCCTTGGCATGGAAGGCAAGCTTGGCGATACGGATATGTAGATCTCCTACCATTGTAACCGACTTTGTGTAACCCTAACCCTCTCCGGTGTCTATATAAACCGGAGGGTTTTAGTCCGTAGGACAACATATAGAACAACAATCATACCATAGGCTAGCTTCTAGGGTTTAGCCTCTCCGATCTCGTGGTAGATCTACTCTTGTACTACCCATATCATCAATATTAATCAAGCAGGACATAGGGTTTTACCTCCATCAAGAGGGCCCGAACCTGGGTAAAACTTCGTGTCCCTTGCCTCCTGTTACCATCCGGCCTAGACGCACAGTTCGGGACCCCCTACCCGAGATCCGCCGGTTTTGACACCGGCAATGGGGCTTCTGCGGGCCGTATCATCAATGGGCCTTATACAGGTCGTATGATCGATTGACCAAACATGGGCCAAACAGACCACATTATGGCCGTAAATGGGCTAGAGTTGGAATTGTCTATTCATGGGCCGACCATAACGGGCCATTGTTGATAGGCCGTATTTGATGACGCTATGAAAATGGCCCAACGTATTAACGGACCACAAATGGGCCGACTATAACCACGGGCTGAATTTGGCCCACAAGCAGAAAATGACAGTAACGGGCCATAAGTAAACGAATGCTGGAAATGAGCCCAAGAATAAATGGGCTCTGAGAAGGCCGAAAGATAACATGGGCTGGAAACAACCCAACGGAATAATGGGACGTTAATGGGTATAAAGTGATACACTGTTCATTACGGTCCAGTTTCACCATGGACCGTTAATGGGTGTAAAGTGATACACTGTTCGTTACGGGCCAGTTTCACCATGGGCCGTTAATAGCCCAGGAGTTACATAGGGCCTCATATGGGCCGAAACACGTCATGGGCCATACATGTGCCATAGGTGAAAACGGACTGGAATCATATTGGATGGCCCAGATGACGCTACTGGGCCTAATTCGTATAGGGCGTAACAGGCCTTGGGTTAGCGGGCTGTAAATGGGCTATATGCGAATAGGGCGTTAACATGCTTTCCATGGGCCGGCCCGCCACCTTTTGACCAAGTCAAACAGGCCGGCCTTTTCACAAGAATGGGCCTCTGTTGGGCCGTGCCATGTGTCGACGTATCATAGGCGCCTTCCATCCAATGAGTGGATGACATCTGTCCCAACGATGAGTCGACACGTGTTTCCTCCAGCCAATGATGATTTTACACGTAGAAAATCCCCATTGGTCGGGGCTATTAATGGGTTATCGGATCCAAAAGCTGACCCGATAGCTTAACGGCGTTCCGTTACGGTGGATGCCATGTGTCGGTCACCCTTGATGAAAGCACTTCTGTGACACGCGATTTATCGTCATGGAAGTGGACACTTCCGTGATGATAATTTTGGTAATGTCATGGAACACTTCTATGACATCACAGGTATGACTATCTTGATTCTGTCATAAAATCGTCATGGATGTACATGCATGACAAAAAATGCGACCTACTATGACAAACACGTATCATCATGGAAGTGTATTTTTTGTAGTGCTAATATCTTGATTGAAAACTCGAAACTATGGAAATACTAGCATTTTTTGCATGGTTGGAAATACTAGCAATGTTCACGTGTGTTGCAATGGATCATAATTAGAATAATACTTATTCACAAACTTGATGCAGAACACTCTAATTTTGATATACATATATCACTAGAGATATATTATGTTTCAATTAGAATATATTCCTTGGGCTGTTTTGGTGAGGTGAGGGAGGAATGTGGTTGGTTTTAAGATACTAATTATGGGTTTTTTTGCAAATTGGTAGAGAAGTGGGATGTTGGTGAGAAAAGGCAACAACTTACCATAGAGTCGTTAGATGTAGATCTAATGGTCAGAAATTATGGATGGCAAACACACCATCATCACCAAATTAGTCTTCTGTAGGAGTTCTAGCACGATGTCTGTTCATTGCACGGAACATCAAGATGCATTTTTTTTATAAAACACTTGTTGTGATTGACCCATGCGGGAGTAATCCCATGTGTAAAAACTAATGATATCTCGAGAAAGAGGAGATAAGGTGAAGAGGAGTGGGGTGTGGTGGTTAGACTGAGCGGAGGCATGGGGATGGACGATGCCGGCAGCGGCCACCAGGCCAGTTTGTTCCAGAGGCTTCCTTTTTTAATTGCTCAACAAAGAGGTTGCTGGAGATAAGGATGAACTAGGGAAAGACCTTGTCTGCAAATGTGGAGAGAGGTTCAGGTATCTTTTTGTTTAATTTCCATCCGTCAGATATAGATCGGACGGTCTATATTGCAAGATGGCATGCATACCATCATCACCAACTCGGTTTTTATACAAACGTATTACCAATACTTGTTTCTGTAAACTAGGATCTACATTCTATTCAACGGCTCAGCATGTGGGGCCTTAGCACAATGACTTCTCGACTGTGTAAAACAAAGGTTTTCCCATCGCCAATAAGGAGGGGGTGATGGTGGCGCGCTTTCGGCTTGCTCTCGTCCTAGTAGTCATACTAGGTGGTCTACGCTCGTGTAGATTTATTCTTTTTCACGTCTCGTGTTCGCGGTATTGCCACGACTATTGATGAATATATGATAAGTTATTCACGGGGAAACCCTTGTTGAGCGTGTTTGCGACAGAGAGAGAGACAGTGTGCGTGTGTGATATTCCTAGAGACTGAGGCAATGATAAGAGATTATTTGTGTGGAGGATAGAATAAGACATGTACATGGGGCTTTGTGTTGTGTAACATGGAGACACATAGACATAATCAGAGAGTGAGTGTGTGAGATACACATGCGGACATGGGGAGAGATGTGTGAGTTAGAGAGATGGAGAATTTTGGTGTGCATCCGAGCTAGAGAGAGGGGGATATATACATACCTAGAGCTGGAGAGAATATGTAAGGGTGTGTGTCTTAAAAGCAGGATCCAGATAGATGGCTGTTTGTGCGTGTCTGCGTGTGTTTGTGCACGCGTTTGTGTGTGAGAGGGAGTGTGTGTATGTGGATTAGAGAGACTACTAATGATATAAACCTAGTATAAGGGAAGGGGGAATGGTGTGACATGTGTGTCAAAGAGAGACAAAGGCATGTGTAGTAGCGGGATAGCATGGGTGCGGGCGGGGAGCAGACTATTTGGAAGAGACATCGAGTGTGTGTGGGAGAGGGGTGCGAGAGCGAGAGCGAGAGAGAGAGAAAGAGAGCTAGTGACGGAGAGAGAGAGAGAGAGAGAGAGAGAGAGAGGAAGAGAGGGGTGACAAAGGGGTTGGTTGTGTCCATAAGTGGTGTATAGATAGGGAGAAAATGTTGATGTTGTTCGGAATTGGACTATGTACGGAGACTCTAGGGAAGCGAGTCATCGTGTGTGTGATAGGGACTTCATGAGAGATCTAGAATATATGGTGTAGAGAACAACATGCAAGATTGAGAACGATGATACTTTATGGAGCTATGGAAAGACTCACGACATATATGTATACAGGGAAGGAGCTCGGGTGGGTCCGCATGTGGGAGAGATAGAAAGAGGAGAGTGGTGCACATGGAGACAAAGTGTGCTTGTTTGCAGCGGGGTGGTGTGTGAGGTTAGTGTGCAAGAACCACACATAACTAGGGAGATAGATGTTTGGGGCGGCGTTTTGTGTGTATGGGAAAGATACACTCTACATAGTGTGTGTGCTTGGGAAAGAGAGATGTCGGGTGACCTAGAGAGTGGGGGAAGAGATGTGTGCATGCCCGAGAGACAAAGTGATAGAGACCTATATTGGGGTCAGGACTTTGGAAGAGAGGGGGTGTTAATGTGCTCGTGTGTTCATGTCTAGGGGAGAGATCAGCTTGTGTGTGTGGGGGGGTGGCTTCAGATAAAGAGTGAGGTGTCTATATTTGAGGGACTTTAGCATAATTGAGATATATATGGTCAATAGTGTGTGCACTCATGGTTGATCAATTTGTTTTACAGTTTGGACTATGAGATAACGATACTTTTGAACATGCATGATATACCTTGATGTACCAGAATTACAAACCAAAGATTGGAATTTTGGAATTCGACTCCATCATTAACTTTTGTAATTCATTTAAATGGAGGTACATTTTTTAAGCCGGGATTTCGTGATTTCAAATTCATATATCAAACCTAGAGATATACACATACGCGCATGTTCAAACTTTATAATCATCCACTTTATTCATACAAACACACATTTTTGCTTTTGTCATCATATTTAGAACGAACACATTTGGAATTTCATGTGAATTGGACCGTATGGATGGTATTTGCCTGTACTAGCTCAATGATCCATATTTTAATTGAATGGACAATCTAAGTTTTGAGTTGGAGACATTGGTTTTCAAAACTTGCATTTCTTTGCATGCAAAACAAATAAATTCTCGGCCATGATATCATAGTCGGCCGTAAAAGAGCAGAATACTTATAATTTCAGGCGCCAAAAGCTCTCAAACTTCCCGCTCACATCGAAATATCTCATGCCCGAAAGTTTAGCCCTGTGATATTCCTGTTTTACCCTTGCCACATGAACGGAAAAGTGCTGCTTTGGTAACTCCATTGTTTTCCCCTCTTTGCGCCCAACATTCTTCCTAGAGCCCCTCCCCTTCCCCTCCCTCCTCGATCCCCCAACCACCGCAAGCCGCCGAATCTAGTCCTCTGCCACAGCGGTGGACCTCACAACCCGTCGGATCTACCTTCCACACCTTGGAACCCCTAACTGCCAACTCACCACTTCACCGGAGCCGCTTCAGCGACTAGCGTGTCCACCACTCCAGATCTCCTTGACCTCCATCATGGTCCACCGCACCGGATCTACTTAACTGGCGCCCTCGACCACCACAGTGTAGGCCCTTCACTAACTCCCTTGTCCGCCCCGTCGCTGGCCATTCATACAAGCCCTCGTCCGCTGCAATAGATCGACCTCACCGAAAGCACTGTACACCGCGTCCGCTGAAGCCTTCATGCATCGCACCGGACCCATTCCACAAACGCCATATTCAACTCCACCGGCCCTGCTTTACTGACGCCGTAGACTCATCTGGTTATTTCGATTTGTACCCCATCGGTTTTTCACTTCTTTATCATGCAACTGTTTACTTACCACAGATGAGCTTTCTTGTATGTCAACAGGCGCCGCAACCGAAGCACCAGAGACGCTTCAGCGACGGCGACTGCCAGCCCAAACTCAACCGCAACACGAGCACATTCGACGATCCTTAGCTATCAAGTATGACAATGATACCCATACGCCGCCGAATCAGGTACTATTATCCAATGGCCGGCGCCTATGTTCACTTTCTTAGCATAAGCACCGCACCTTTGAATTTCTTTAGGGCGTCATCCAATTTTTCATGAGACGCGTTATTCTGCTTGCATATGTAGGGCCATACTTCTGGTAGTGAACATGTTACATGTGCTAAATTACATACCAGTGCACATATAGTTAATATGCTTTAGTTTTGTCCTAAGTATTACTGTACTTCCTAGATATCACTGCCTACTATTTTACTTCTTGCATGCTATATTTATGATAATGGTGTTGTTCTGATGCCACCTGTTGGTTCCATCAGACTGCTTCATGTTCTCTATGCTTAATTACACATAAGCAAACTAGCATGTGGTTCAGCTGCTATTTGTTCATTTTACCCTACATTTTCTGATGCTAGCTATTACATCACTACTCTGAGCCTCTGTTCATACTTTTTTGCGTGTTATTGATCTTCTCAAGTTGCATGACTAATTTGATGCTTCTATTAATTATGGAGCTACCAACCCCATCAGCTAAAATATTTGTTCTTTTGGTGCAGGCACCTCGAACAAGCATAAAAATAGAGTGAAGCAGATATATTGTCGTGGAAGCACACACCCTTCTTTCATTAGTTTAGATGAACCATTGATGATCAATTCGAACCAGTGCATGCAATTAAAATTAATTTTACCTAAATAGAGGGTGCAGAATAAACTACAACAACTAGATTTTCAACCACGGGATGCTGACGATATCTTCAAAGAACATTGCAATAGCAGCCAGGCTTCACAACAACATATGGTAAGCCAGTGTGTTTTAGTACATGCGAAATATAATGCGTGTGGGCTGCTTTCTTGGCTTGTTGTAGCGACCCGACCTCAGACGGTCAAGTCTCTGTGCTTAAGTGTCATCCCTGGATCGGTATGCTGACACACATAGTACTCAAGGATTTATAAGACAGGTAAATCACATGTATAAAGTAACGTAAATACTATTACCTCAATCCAAAATAGCGGAAGTAACGACAAGGTTGTGGATTCCCATCAACACCAACGGCAAAGTTGAGTGTAGAAATCATAACCCTAACGTATCACTTACTCGTCGTAAGAATCCTGCAACATGAGACGTTGCAGCCACAAAGGGTTAGTACATTGAATGTACTGGCAATTTCACACCATAGGATAAAGATGAATAATGGCTATCACTACATGCATATTTGGTTGGTGGAAAAGCTCTATGGCTATAAAGTTTTTGCGAAAAGCCAATTTTCCCTACTGCAAAGGAATATAATTTATTTAACTAAAAATTTGGTTGAAAATATTGAGAAGGTTCCTCCAACTCAATCCCAAATTAACATCAATAACCTAACAAATTATTTAAGTAACGTGATGAGATCAATAAGATAATCCAAGAACCAGATACTCAAGATGTCCATAATCGGGGACACGGCTAACCATGATTAGTTTGTACACTCTGTAGAGATTTGCGCACTTTTCCCTACAAGACCCGATCTCCTCCGTTGGATTTCTCGCACTTCCGGGTGTTTGAGAAACGGATGAATGAGACACAGTCTATCAGAAGCATTAACTCGCTACTCCGGATAGACTATACCACCTACAACCCACAACCTGCTAGTCTATCTCTTCAAGAGCTGCACGCAACTTACTCAACTATGCTAGAGCCCATAATAGCTTTTGGCTGCACACGGAAGTTTCTAGCATGAATAATCTTCTGATCCCTTTGAGCCTGGGTGGCATTCCATAGGGTGACCACACGGGTCCTCCGGGATCCCCTTGGGCAAGCACTGGGTTCTCCAGGTGCCTGGGTAGACCACTGGGTACTCCAGGGTGCCCCAACCAATCCACCCAGATGTGTATTAAAGTAACCACCTTAAGTTGAACCTTTAATTAACAATCTCACATCTGTCATGAATTCTGTCAAGCCAATCCATGTTTACGAGCATAGCATGGCAATATAAGCATAACGTAGAAGTAACTCCCAAGGGTTTGATATAAAGAACAATAGGTTCTACCTCATTAACTACTTCCCAATTCCCACATGTTATCAATCCTACTCATGCAATGTTTGAGGGTGAAACTAATGCATAAAAACTGGGTATGAAAGGGATATGATAAAAGTGTGAACTTGCCTTGTACTGTTGATGAAGATGATTCTCACTCATAACTCTTGATAGTTCTACTCGTCACACTCCTTTCAATCTATCGTGAGCAAGCAATAGTAACCACACATATGCAATCACTCAAAAGATCGGGAAGAACGAAGAAGACAGTTCAGAAAACATCAAAACCAAGCAAATAACTCATGCAACATAAAATAATTTCTAACAGTACCAAAATTATGTGAATTTGGCCATATCAGAAACTTTAGGTCAAGAGCTTCAATTTGCAAAAAGAATCAACTAAATCGGAGTGACGAAACTCAAGTTATGTTCAAAAGAAATTTGAATATGAATCTTAACAAATTTCGAAATTTGAAAATTTGAAAAAGTTGATAGACAGGTTCACTAGATATGTGAAAACAAGAAGCTATAGGCGCTGGTTTCATCTAATTTGGATAAACGAGTGAAAAGTTATGGCTATTTGAAAAATTAGGACCAAGTTGTTTTACGGAAGAAAAATAGCTACGACTAAGGTCTAATGTATAAATACGTAGACTAATTGATAATCTAATTATTCTATCGTATTAGTCTAGAAATAATAAATTACTGAAGTATAAAAGGTAAAAAAACAAAGAAAGATACCTTTATAAAGTAGAGAAAAGTTGACTTCGGAGAGGAGAGATAATTTCCCGAAGTCGCGCCGGAGAGGAGAAATATATTTTTCTTAAATGAATCTAGTCAAACCAAAATATTGATTTAACCCGAATCGGATGATTTTTGGAGACTCTATGTGTCTATATTCATAAGTAGAAAAGAGGTTTAAGGGTCAAAAGCTCGGCAATGTGAGACTAAACGTAGAAGAAAATATACGAAACAGAGAAGAAAAAGGCTAACGCCTCGCACGGGCCTAAAGGCCTCGGCCGGCCGCGCGCCGTACACAGGCTGCATTTTTTTCCGAAATCTATTTTTTTCTGAAATTTGTTTCAAAAAAAACTAAACATTAACGAAAATAAAATAAATAAAAAACTGACAAAAGGAAACAAAAGAAAAACGGGCCGACCTACTGCTATGCTACGCATGTGGGCGGCGGTTAGTTCCAGGCGCACGCGTAGATTTTTTTTCTTTTTTATATAGAAACAAAAGACGAAAACTGGATAACAATAATAAAATAAATTTTATATAGGCATATTATATATCAAAATTTTCAGAAAAAGATTTTCTACAACATGAACATTTCTCTAGTGCCAAATAAAAGTCACAAAAATTCAAATAATTCAAACAGTGCTACTTCTACAATAAAACCCAATAAAAATCATTTTAGAAATACCAAAATGATTTCAAAATTATTTCTCTCCAATTTTCTGATGTAGGGAGTCATTTTACCCTATTTTCCATTTATTTTATTTTTGGAGAAAAATAATTTGAATAAAACCCAAATGACTCCAAATTGAAAATAATTTCAAATGGACTTTAAATTTGATCCTTTTCAACATCCAACTCGTATTTCATATATTTTGAAGAAGTCATTTTATCTTCTCTCATGAAAATCATTGAGTTTCTTAAAGTTTCTGAATTTGAAATATTTCCAAATAAAATTCAAATCTTTTCAAAAAACCCTTTTCATTTAATTAAATGGAAGAAGTCATATCATCTTCTCTCGAGGGTTTTGTATTTGAAAAGAATTTGAATTCACAGAGATCAAAATGCAAAAAGGTGAAAGTTTGGGAAAGTCCTTTTATTCCCTCTCATTTAACTTTCAAAATGTTTCGAATTTCACTCAATCAATCACACAACAATCAAACAAACAATCAATCTATCAATCTATTTATTATAACATTCCAAAATTTAGAATTTTGGGATGTTACAAACCTACCACCCTTAAAATGAATCTCGTCCTCGAGATTCGGATAGGCTAGCAAGAAATAGGTTAGGGTTTGGGGGTCTCCTCAAAATCCATCAATTGTCGCAGGAGGGGGTCTGGGGTGCTACCACCCTTAGAAGCATGGTTACGGTTCCATCAAAACTTATATAGTCCATCCTTATTCTTGACAGGTACAGTCTTCTCAGATCTTCAGTATAATTCCTTATCAGGGTCTTCCGGTAGTGGCTTAACCTTTTTTCTCAATTCTTGTGTCCTTTCATCTTGGTAAGGTTCTTCTGAGACTAGGTCTTCTTAGCTGACGGTTCTGGCGCCAATACTAAACAACTAGCGATATCTCATGGTGGTCAACCATTTATGGTTTCTCCTGCAGGGAATGGGTCTGGGTTGATCCTCACCGTATAACCTATGGTTGGCAACAGCTGCCTTGTACAAGGGAAAATTTTCTATACCATTCTAAGGTTTAAACAAGGTTTTGATCGTCGTCTCTCTACTATAGGCAAGTCGCTCAGATTTACCATCTCATATAGCAAGGCGAATAATAAGAGGAAGTCGGTATGGTGATCAATCCATCCCGCACCCAAATCATTACCTTGTACATGGTTTAGCGAATCTCGCATTATAACACTCGGTAACCCTCACAAGCATTGCAGAATTTCTCTTGTCGACGAACCAAGTTCGGATAAATCCATGGATTCTGCAAGCCAAACAAAAATCTATTGTTTCCTCACAACTCTCAGGTTTTGTGTAAACTCCTATAAAATCGTCTGTCAACAAAGGTATATCCTCTTCCAGGGTTTTTCCTTCAGCAAGAATGTGCTTGCTTCTTGGAAGGTCCTGGGGCCTGTGGGTTATGGCCCATCTCATTACTTGTAATCCTTGAGCTCATCCTAGGGGCAACTGATTATTTTCCAAACATCCAGCTTCCTAGCATTCTTAAATCCTTCCAATTGTACTGTCTCTCTTCCTTCTATTGGCACCAAACCAAGAAGTGATTACTCAAACTCATCATGGAGTTACAATTGCTCTATATTTCCAACATCATACCTCCCTTATAGCCAATAATACTTCATCTCTTCATATTCTTGGGGTATCCCGCATATCGAGATAAAACTTATACTTTTGAAGTCCACCCCGTGGAACAACATTATTCCTTTCCAGGGGTCAAATCTACTCACAGGGTACTACCACCCTTAAAATACACAAACTCGTCCATAGACCATATTTCTCATATCCTCAAAAACGGTCAAAATCCTTCTTCATAGAGTAACGACTCATAAAATCCAAATAGTACCCATGATACTAACTTTATTGATTCTCAAAGTATTACAATCTCTCGCTTTTCCATTAAATGTCTTAACTCAACACCTTGATACAAAAGAGTTGTTCCCACTACTTCTACTACTACTACTACTACTACATTACTTCTCACAGACACAACTAATTATCACAAGTCTCCTTCTCCTTGGGACAATCCCTGGCAAAGTTCCCTGCTTCATTACAACGAAAACATATTACTTCTGACAACTCCCGAGGTTTCCTTGTGATTATATAGCCTCCTTGGGTCCTTGGCTTCCTTTTTGGGCAACTGCTGAGGTAGTGCCCTGACTCCTTGCACCTGTAACAGGTGATATGACTCAGGTCCCTCCTGGACTCCAATCGGTTTCTCTTCCTGGACTTTTCCATTCCAATCAGGGCTTCTATTTCCTGTGGGTCATATTATACTTCCTCTGTCGGGAATTCTACTAGATCCCCATTCATACAATTCTGGGAGATGTGTCCTTCTTCTCCGCATGAATAACATGACTTGGTGTAGGGTTTAATTGGTTCTTCTTTGGGTGTGTCCTCCACCTCTTCCTTCATCACAGGTTCTTCTAAAATTTCCATGTGGTCTCCTTTCGCTGCTTCTTTCTTCTACTGGATAGTTCTTTGTACCATAGGGTAAATATGATACTGAGCAGGGTAGTGGGTAGTCCCTTCACACAAGAAACAAGTAATCTGCCTAGTTGGGCATTCTTCAACTGGGTGACTTCCTTCACAATTAGGGCATTCATCCTTGTGTTCTTTATGGGTGTGTCCTATTTCTCCACAAATCTTGCATGCACAAGGTTTCTTCATATCCTTTCCATAAGGCTTCAACTTGTGGGACACAAACCGAGACTTTGGCAAAGTCAACTTAAATTCTTTCCAAGTGGTTACTCCTTGCCATCCATTGATGGTTTGGTACATCCTCCACCAAGTAGCAGTACCTCTTTCAAAGCACTAAAGAGCATGCTGGGTCATATCCTTTCCGACTATAGGGTTATTCTTCATGTGATCCTCCATGTTCTGAATCCATCGGTCCGTCTCCAATTGACTTATCGGTCCAGGGAAACATGAGTTCATCTCCATTCGTCCTATATTGGGTCCATGGGTTTGGGGTGAGATGAGAGAGACAAAGGGGGGTGCACATAATATAAACAATAGTTTTGAAGAGACATATTTTATTTGTGGCTGTCGGAAAAACATCAAACAAATTACATCTCACAATCGTCGCATCTAACGTAGGTATATAACAGGGGCTTGGTCTTCTAAAGGTTAATGAATCTTCAAAGTCGTCAAGATCTTCGAGTCTCGTTCATGACTCCGATGGCTTCTTTCGATCGTGCTTGTAATTCTCAAGTTCTTTTGCCAGATCATCTCTACCGACGCGAAGTCTCTCATGACATCCTTCAATATTCTGGGGTTGCATTCCAAACTTCTGGGTTTCAACATCCTTGGCATGAACCATGGTCCTACTGTCCTTCAGTTCCTGACAAATCTCTGGTATCTCGAGGTTGTATCTCCTCCAGCTTGGCTACTTTCAGCTTCTGGTCCCTGAGTTCTTCACGAAATGCTTCCTTGTCTAATACGGCTTCCTAGAGCCCCATCTTAAAATTCTTGATGTATTACACAAGATTCTGGCGATACACCAGCTAAGGTTAAAACTTCCTCTTACTGATAGGTGCTCCATCAGCCTTATACCATCCAATCCTTCTGAAGAAATGCATGCTTAGCTCAGCTCGGTGATAATAGCATAAGCGGCAATAACACCATGGTTAGCCGTGTCTATGCCCATGCTACTGCCATGAGCTTTCATTCCATAATTGATATCTCCTGTCTTAGGGTTTTCTTGACAAAAACTTTGGGTTCTAATGCTCCATGTTCTGGTCTTCTCAGATACACCTTGATCTCGGGTATTGACAGCTTCCTTAGTCTGCCAAGTTCCATAAGGGTAGCCTTCCTAGGTCATACTAAATCTGGAAATTCTTCAGGGCCTTCAAATTCTCCTAGTGTTCGGAGTCTTCAACCATTGTAGTTTCCATTATTATAATGCATGGTAAAATCCTCTTCATTCCGAAGTGGTCTTGTTGTCCAATATCTTGTACTCCTTGGAGTGGTCTCATCAGTCGAATCTTCGTGGTCAAAAGGGGAAAGGGGTATGGTCTCACTAAAAGGGAATATTTGAATAAGCTCAGAAGAGAAGAGAGGTAAAAGATATTTTTCATAAATAAAGTTTAGAGAAAATCCTTCCAATGGGCTTGCCAGTTTCTAGGGGTCACGTCCTACAGTAAACATGTGCTCTGATACCATCTTGTAGCGACCGGACCTCAGACGGTCAAGTCTCGGTGCTTAAGTGTCATCCCTGGATCGGTATGCTGACACACACAGTACTCAAGCGTTTATAACAGAGGTAAATCACATGTATAAAGGAACGTAAATACTATTACCTCAATCCAAAATAGCGGAAGTAACGACAAGGTTGTGGATTCCCATCAACACCAACGGCAAAGTTGAGTGTAGAAATTGTAACCCTAACGTATCACTTACTCGTCGTAAGAATCCTGCAACATGAGACTTTGCAGCCACAAAGGGTCGGTACATTGAATGTACTAGCAATTTCACACCATAGGATAAAGATGAATAATGGCTATCACTACATGCATATTTGGTTGGTGGAAAAGCTCTATGGTTATAAAGTTTTTGCGAAAAGCGATTTTTTCCCTACTGCAAAGGAATATAATTTATTTAACTACAAAGTTGGTCGAAAATATTGAGAAGATTCCTCCAACTCAATCCCAAATTAACATCAATAACGCAACAAATTATTTAAGTAACATGATGAGATCAATATGATAATCCAAGAACCAGATACTCAAGATGTCCATAACCGGGGACACGGCTAAACATGATTAGTTTGTACACTCTTCAAAGGTTTGCGCACTTTGCTCCACAAGACCCGATCTCCTCCCTTGGATTTCTCGCACTACCGGGTGTTTGAGAAACGGATGACCGAGACACAGTCTATCAGAAGCATTAACTCTCTACTCCGGATAGACTATACCACCTACAACCCACTACCTGCTAGTCTATCTCTTCAAGAGCTTCACGCAACTTAGTCAACTATGCTAGAGCCCATAATAGCTTGTGGCTGCACACGGAACTTTCTAGCATGAATAATCTTATGATCCCTTTGAGCCTAGGTGGCATTCCATAGGGTGATCACACGGGTCCTCCGGATCCCCTTGGGCAAGCACTGGGTTCTCCAGGTGCCCGGGTAGACCACTGGGTACTCCAGGGTGCCCCAACCAATCCACCCAGATGTGTATTAAAGTAACCACCTTAAGTTGAACCATTAATTAACAATCTCACATCTGTCATGAATTCTGTCAAGCTAATCCACGTTTACGAGCATAGCATGGCAATATAAGCATAAGTAGAAGTAACTCCCAAGGGTTTGATATAAAGAACAATAGGTTCTACCTCATTAACTACTTCCCAATTCCCACATGTTATCAATCCTACTCATGCAATGTTTGAGGGTGAAACTAATGCATAAAAACTGGGTATGAATGGGATATGATCAAAGTGTGAACTTGCCTTGTACTGTTGATGAAGATGATTCTCACTCATAACTCTTGATAGTTTTACTCGTCACACTCCTTTCAATCTATCGTGAGCAAGCAATAGTAACCACACATATGCAATCACTCAAAAGATCGGGAAGAACGAAGAAGACAGTTCGGAAAACATCAATACCAAGAAAATAACTCTTGCAACATAAAATAATTTCTAACAGTACCAAAATTATGTGAATTTGGCCTTATCAGAAAGTTTAGGTCAAGAGCTTCGATTTGCAAAAAGAATCAACTAAATCGGAGTTACGAAAATCAAGTTATGTTCAAAAGAAGTTTTAATATGAATCTAAACAAATTCCGAAATTTGAAAATTTCAAAAAGTTGATGTGACAGGTTCACTCGATAGGTGAAAAAAAGAAGCTATAGGCGCTGTTTTTATCTAATTTGGATAAACGAGTGAAAAGTTATGGCTGTTTGAAAAATTAGGGCCAAGTTGTTTTACGGAAGAAAAATAGCTACGGTTAAGGTCTAATGTATAAATACGTAGACTAATGGATAATCTAATTATTCTAACGTATTAGTCTAGAAATAATAAACTACGGAAGTATAAAAGGTAAAAAACAAAGAAAGATACCTTTATAAAGTAGAGAAAAGTTGACTTCGGAGAGAAGAGATAATTTCCAGAAGTCGCGCCGGAGAGGAGAAATATATTTTTCTTAAATGAATCTAGTCAAACCAAAATATTGATTTAACCCGAATTGGATGATTTTTGGAGGCTCTATGGGTCTATATTTATAAGTGGAAAAGAGGTTTAAGGGTCAAAGGCTAGGCAATGTGGGACTAAACGTAGACGAAAATATACGAAACGAAGAAGAAAAAGGCTAACGCCTTGCACGGGCCTAAAGGCCTCGGCCGGCCGCGCGCCGTACACCGGCTGCATTTTTTTCCAAAGTCTATTTTTTTCTAAAATTTGTTTCAAAAAAAAACTAAACATTAACAAAAATAAAATAAATAAAAAAGACAAAAGAAAACAAAAGAAAAACGGGCCGGTCTGCCGCTATGCTGCGCATGTGGGCAGCAGTTAGTTCCAGGCGCACGCGTAGATTTCTTTCTTTTTTTATATAGAAACAAAAAATGAAAACTGGATAACGATAATAAAATAAACTTTTATGTAGGCATATTATATATCAAAATTTTCAGAAAAACATTTGCTACAACACGAACATTTCTCTTGTGCCAAATAAAATTCACAAAAACTCACATAATTCAAACAGTGCTACTTCTACAATAAAACCCAATAAAAATCATTTTAGAAATACCAAAATGATTTCGAAATAATTTCTCTCCAATTTTCTGATGTAGGGAATCATTTTACCCTATTTTCCATTTATTTTATTTTTGGACAAAAATGATTTGAATAAAACCCAAATAACTCCAAATTGAAAATAATTTCAAATGGACTTTAAATTTGATCCTTTTAAACTTCCAACTCGTATTTCATATATTTTGAAGAAGTCATTTTATCTTCTCTCATGAAAATCATTGAGTTGCTTAAATTTTCTGAATTTGAAATATTTCCAAATAAAATTCAAATCTTTTCAAAAAAAAACTTTTCATTTATATAAATGGAAGAAGTCATATCATCTTCTCTCGAGGGTTTTGTATTTGAAAAGATTTGAATTCACGGAGATCAAAATGCAAAAAGGAGAAAGTTTGGGAAAGTCCTTTTATTCCCTCTCATTTAACTTTAAAAAAGTTTCGAATTTCACTCAATCAATCACACAACAATCAAACAAACAATCAATCAATCTATTTATTATAACATTCCAAAATTTAGAATTTTGGGATGTTACACTTGTGCCATCAACCTGTAATCATACAGAATTACAAATAGTTCAGTTGTCTGCTTTGATGTATTGCTTGATTAGATTGCTTGTTTGTTACTTGTTAGGCTATACCTGAGTTGACCAATATGTCAGCAGTGCCTGCTGTACTATCATAAAGAAATGCATGCCTAGTTCATTTGAGTCCTTAACTTTTCCTCTGAACTTCATCACAAGACTGTCTTTGTAGTTTATATGAGGCCACACTGTTAAGTGCTTTCTCAGATTATTTCAACTACTTAGATGCCTTGGCAACTTAAATATAGCGGTGGTACACTCTTTCAACTACGGATGTCAACTGGGTCCCGTTTAATCTCGATTAAAGTCCATTAGTGGTATGATAGTTCAAAAGAGTTTTTGTTTTTTGAGGAAAATGAACTAGGGAGCTAGCAAAAACTAACTAGATGGGACTGGCGGATGCTGTTTATTTGCCACTTACATCCCTAATTTCATCTTACCATTTTAATATCTTTTCGGTTGATGCTGCTTCGAACCATTTAAATATAGCTTGCCATGCTCGGCAATAATTGTATGTCGTTTACCATGTAAGCTTACTGCTTGGATCATGCGATAACTATCCCTTACTTTTGTCGAGCGAAAACCTTTCAGGATGTTGTTCACACTAGGACACAATGTATAGCCCCAGAATCTATTTGTGGAAGCAGTGTGCCATCCATGTTATCAGATGGTAGCAGTTCAGAGGTAACACTGCCGCAGAGCAGTGTGAGCATGGAAATTATAGTTCTTGAGGATCTACTAGAGGCAGAAAGAGGTAGTGTGGCTGCCATGAATGAGGTAATGTTGATCTTGAGGCTGGAAATTATGCAATTATTTGCATGCATTATGGAAGCAACCCAAGAATTGGAGGAAGTAAGAATGTTGCATTTGAAGACGGAGAAGGTCCTACTATTTATGCTATCTGAAGCCTAGGGTAATCCCAGTTCTTCTTTAGATACTAGTTGAAATTGTCATTAGAATATTGTACTTGCATGTTGTGTCATGTCTCTGAATGGATTATGTTGTAAGACCCCCTATGTTGTCCATGTGTTGTAATGACCCTAATTTTTTTGGCGAGGTAATCCTCAATACTTGTATGATCGACATAAGGTGAATTGTTTTTCGTGTGAGCATATTGTATTGGATGAGATAACTGTTTGACTCAAAGTGTATTCAACCTACTGGATTTGAAGATCACGACATTTCTAAATCATAATCATATATAAAGGTGGAATCAATCTTTGTTGTTGTTTTGAAGAAATATATAACAAAACGTAGAATTATCTGTGGATATTCATAATCGAATACAAATTGGATTTGAATTTAGTTGCCAGGGCCCAGGGAAACGTGAATGCTAATTCACAAGTTTTGAACGAAGCGGCTAAACACCCACTATCATTTGTGGGCTGCCCAAAGCAAGTGTTTGCAAGATGGAAATTACTGTCTACCCCTGACACTTGACATCCTTATCGACCGGATTTACATTACGGTCGATAATGGTAGACTAGTAACTTCAATCAGATGCGACGAGACCGCCTCTGAGCCCATTCAGATACGGTGGGCGCCAAACGTGGGCGGCAAAATACATTTGATTCAAGCTTGTCTGAAAGACATGTGTCTCTCCATCCATTTCCCCATTCATACATGGTGGACGGCAAAATAAACTCTCCTCATCCGAAATCGATGTAGGCAAATATTTTAAATAGGGGCAGATGTGTAACTTCCCTAAGACGTGATACAACCTCCCTACCTGTCATCCCCGTTCATACACCGTGCGCGCCAACACACCCTCTCCTTGCCCGAAATCACCACCGGCAAATATTTGGGAGATGCGAGATTACCGTCCTATCCCAAACCAACGTGATGTCCGAAATTTTAAATGGGGGACAAGTTCGTAACTTTCCCACATTTAAGACAAGCGCGTCCCAAAGTTTGAGATCCCCCTCCCCCTCCATTTCCCCATTCATACACCGTCGGCGCCACGACAACCTCCCCACTGGGGCTAGCCTCCTCCGTCCGCCACCCCATCCTCCACCTTGCCGGAGCCACTACCCTACCCCGTCGTCCACTGCAAGACATGGATGCCTCTCATCCACGGTGCCGGACCAGGATCCTTTTATCGCGTCCTCTCGCTTCATCGGCGCCGTCGTCCACCTTGCCATTGCCAATCCTACGACTGCCTCATCCACGGCAACATGATTTATCCCCCGACTCGGCTGTCTGCCGTCTAAAGTCTTCTTCCCCGCCGCCGACAGCCATCACACCCGCAGCACCCTCAACGTATCAGCAGGGGCCTACACGGCATCGCAAGAGAGGTGGTACTCTTCCATATGTGCTTAAGTTATTGATCTCACCCAGAAAATCAATCATAAATTGTTACTGTACTTTTCTTGTCCGTACCAAATCTTAGTGGCTAGTTGAAAGCAAAAATTGGTTGCGAAGTAGCTTTGTCCGGTTTGCACCTTCAGACCCACCATGGCACTGTAACTATATGCGTAAAGCTTATGGTTTCCCCCTTTATATTCACGACCATCATCGTAGGTGCTTCGTGTCGTGCTAGCACAGCTCCTCAAGACCTCAACCCATCAAGCGAAACAACATGCTACTCATAATTCCAAAGCTTAGGTGTTGAAATACAAATTTGATATGATGCTCATATCACTAAAACAGAGAATGTTTAATTGGTCACCTAATGTTCCTATATTCATTTTGAAAAGCATGTGCGCCACCCACTGGTCCAGCGAGTTCCACTTTCTTGATTTTACTCTTGATGCTTAGGGTTTTCCCCTTTTATCTACTCTACTATGATCTGCATAGGTGCTTTCTGTCGTACTAGCATTACTCCACCCTTCAAGCTAAACAACACAACCCTCAAAATTCCAAAGCTTAGTTGTTCAAATATGATTGGGATATGATACTGATATTATTTAATGGACACATTTATTTGATTAGCTAAAGGTCCCACTTGAGTTTCCAAATGCATGTCGCGACATATAGAGAGACAACAGAATTGCATTTCTTTGTCACTTGTTGACTGTACTTTCTTGTCCATACCAAATCTTAGTTGTTATTTCAAACCAAACATCGGTTGCTAACTACCCTTCACGTGGTTTGCAGCTCTGCCATCCCACTGCCACGGTCAACACTATACTCATCATTCTTACACTTTCCCCATTTTATGATGACCATGATCAGCCTACGTGGTTTGTGTCGTGATAGCACTGCTCCACCCATCGAGCTAAACAAGCTTAGTTGTACAAATTCAAATATGATATTATGCTAATATTAGTAAAACTGAGAGATGTTTGATTGGTCAGCTAAATGTTCCTTCTTTAGTTTTGAAATGCATGTGAGCCACATATGGAGAGACCGGAAGGAATAGTATTTCTCTGTGCACTCTGGTTCATCATGGGTGGGCAGCCGACATTGTATAGAAAGACTTGTAATGTCTTCAATCTGCTTGCTCTTCTACTTTTCTTTAAGATGATCCTCTTCTCTTCTTTAATAAGTATGTTCCTTGTTGGGAAGAGTAGCAGAGACATTTGCGGTCGACTGGTCAGATCGAGTTGTTCTCCCTTAGTATATTTTGAATCTGTCAGGTCAGGTCGACTTGTTCTTCTTTACTATATGTTGAAGCTATCATCTGCGAAGTATCATCACTTCTGGAGCTCTCATATTTTGAGTAGTAGGCCACATTATATTAATGCACACACCAAATTATAGCATGCATGGCATTTTTCAAAATAATTGCAGAGATAGCACAAAGGGGTTTACAGGGAGGCACTATTGGATTAGAATCACTTCTGCATTGCAAAGATAATCTCACTTGTTTTTATGTTTTCATACATGTCAGGTATTGAACATTATCAAAACAAATATGAGAATGGGCGCAAGAGAGTTATATTGCGGAACAATCCACTAGCTAACAAACTTGGCATGGTGGAGGATGGCCTATCTTATTCACCCAGCAAGGTGCTTGCTCTAACTTGGCATGGTTGTATTGGTCGCACATATTTTGCATCCGACCTCTTGCATTACTTCTACTTTGTTACACCATCTGCTTAGTTTAAGCATCATATATGACTATATGCCATACCTATCCATTTTCTGTACCTATTCCATGTGTCGTCATACTATGTTTTTCCAGTCAAATGTTGTTCTTTCGTAATAGATGTCCAATAGGAAGAGGGTGGTGCAGATCCTCAAGGAGTACAAACTAGGTATTTGGAAAAGGTAGTGATACCTTTTAAATTAGATACATTAGCAGCCACAGAAAACACAGGCCCAACTATACCACACTTTACCCCTACTCCACTGGCCAAACCCCTATTAGAACTGCTGAGAGCCCAATGTCAGGTACTGTCTATGATATCAATTCAAAATTTGAATTCCTAAATTTGTGCATGTGCCTTACCTTCTCTCTTGTATGAAAACCAATACTGGGCTCTGTATTGCTCTTGTCAGTACCTCTTGCCCTTTGTGAGGATACTTACACTCATTGCTATTTGATTATGTAGCATCACTGTAAATGTTCGCTTCTTTATCCTCCCTTTGCTTGAAATTACAAGATCTATATTTACTCTTAGATAAATGTGGAATTAACACAATGGTTATGAAGTCTTGGATTGCTCATGTAAGTACCTATTGTCATGTATGCCCTCTGTATTGAATTAATTGTTAATCAATTGGATGTATTTAGAACTTAATAGTGCTAGATACATCCATTTGAGCAACAAGTAACAACGGACGGTGGTGGTATTGATGTTCTTGCATCGCAAGATAGTTGATTGTCTAGCATTACTCTGCATCTTATCTGCCCTACCCTCCACTTTCTCCAAATTATCATATCTACATTTACTCTTACTAAAATGTTGAATAAAGCCAATGCCACTTGACATGTTGATGTCTGCATTCCTCTTGTCAGTACCTTTTGCCTTGTAACACTGTACTTAATTAATTGCTATTTGATTATGTATCATCAGTCTGCACCTGAGCTTCATTATCCTCTGTTTCTTCCAATATTATTTGATCTATATTTACTCTTTGCAAAATGTAGAATAATGGCAACGCTTATAAAGAATTTTCTTTGGGGAATTTATTGAATTATCCTTCCATCAACATGGAGAAGGGCTTTCTCCAGCCCGTGTTAACATGTAATGTAAGTTCATCCTTCTCAAGCCTTCAAACTTTGTTCTAGTATAGATTTGGATAGGCATCATTTCCTCCACTGCTGTTTAAATCTGATTGGATGTTTGCAACAACTACCAGTTTTAAATTGTAGGTGTAAAAACATGTTCCTTATGCAGAACAATTCCATTTATTTGCTTATATAATTGTGAAACCTATTACATGTCTCCTTGTTTCTCTTTCAAAGTCGTATCTCTTATGCCAGGAAGAACTTTAGGGAAGATAGTGAGCCAAACCATCTTGAGGACAGCGAGATGACCCCAAGGTCCTATCTTGATGAAGACAGTGAGTTGAAGCTACTCAACAGCATGTGTAAGACAACCTTTGAGCAGTCGCTGCCTCAATCAGTTCGACTTCTTCAGTCTGAACTTAAGAAGAAAGGCTTGCTTCAGCTCAGCTCTGACTTGAAGTCAAAGATGAAATGAAGATGTTACAGGATTGTTGTGCGCACTATGGTGCCATACAGTTAGGGATGGAGCATCTATCATTGACACAATTAAGGTCTCATCAGCTTGTTCGGCTGCTTGCGGGGCCCGTCCTGGCCAGGCCTAGTGCTTTCTGAAGTGCTCTCAGTTTTGTATATTCTTTTGTCGGCGCATTTATATGCACTGGTGGCGATCTTTGATGCCCAGTGTATGTAATCCGCGGTCACATTGCGCTTTATTATCACCGGTAGGGAACTTTGATTCCCAATGGATGTACTATGCCGTAATTTCTTTATTGTATAGTCTAGGTTTATTTTGGTCGGTAGGCTGTAATTTAGGCCGGAAGGTTTAGTGGATCTCAGTTTTGTCGGTCTTCAGGCCGACCCGTTACTCATATGGGCCAAAACATGGCCAGCTGGGCCAGAGAATACCAAGGGCTTTTAAGAGGCTAAAACCTAGATTGGGCTAGCGTTGAGCCAAAAAATTCACGGGCCAATATAGGCCGAAACTGCCTAAGTCCCATGTTGGGCCCAAATAGGACGAGGAGTTAACATGCCAAAATATATCTTGGGCCTGTTTGGCCCAATAAATAATGGGCTTTAAGCAGGCCGGTATCCAAACGGGCCAAAGGCCCAAAAGTGTCAAGTGCCATTATCAGATGGGTTGTAAGCAGGCCGAATCCAACGCGGGCTATAATTAGGCCCAACAGTTACATGGGCCATTAAGAGGCTGATAGGCTAGTTGAGCTGAAATTTATCCACGAAGACTACGGGCCGTTAGCAGGCCTAAAGTTACTTCGGACAAGAAATAGCCCAGTTTCTACATGGGCCGTTAAATGGCCTAAAGTTAAACCGGGATGACAACGTCCTAGATGCACCATGGGCCGCTAATAGGCCGAAACTATTATCGGGCCGAACTGGTAAATGGGCATTTAATAGGCTGAAATACAAACCTATTATCGGTGTCAAAACCAGCGGATCTCGGGTAGGGGGTCCCGAACTGTGCGTCTAAGGCGGGTGGTAACAGGAGGTAGGGGACACGATGTTTACCCAGGTTCGGGCCCTCTTGATGGAGGTAATACCCTACGTCATGCTTGATTGTTCTTGATGATATGAGTATTACAAGAGTTGATCTATGCTACGTCTTGAGCTTGCGTTGGTTTTCCTGCAGAGGAAGGGATGATGCAGCAGAGTAGCGTAAGTATTTCGCTCAGTTTTTGAGAACCAAGGTATCAATCCAGTTGGAGGCCACACTCAAGTCCCTCGTACCTGCACAAAACGATAGCTACTCACAACCAACGTGATTAGGGGTTGTCAATCCCTTCACGGTCACTTACGATAGTGAGATCTGATAGATATAATATTTTTAGTATTTTTGGTATAAATATGCAAAGTAAAAAAGTAAAAGCAAAATAAAAAGCAAAGCAAGATTAAAGTGATCGAGATTGATATGATGAGAATAGACCCGGGGGCCATAGGTTTCACTAGTGGCTTCTCTCAAGAGCATAAGTATTCTATGGTGGGTGAACAAATTACTGTTGAGCAATTGACAGAATTGAGCATAGTTATGAGAATATCTAGGCATGATCATGTATATAGGCATCACGTCCGTGACAAGTAGATCGAAACGATTCTGCATCTACTACTATTACTCCACTCATCGACCACTATCCAACATGCATCTAGAGTATTAAGTTAAAAACAGAGTAACGCCTTAAGCAAGATGACATGATGTCGAGAGATAAATTCATGCAATATGAAATAAACCCCATCTTGTTATCCTCGATGGCAACGATGCAATACGTGCCTTGCTGCCCCTTCTGTCACTGGGAAAGGACACCACAAGATTGAACCCAAAGCTAAGCACTTCTCCCATGGCAAGAACTACCAATCTAGTTGGCCAAACCAAACGGATAATTCGAAGAGACTTGCAAAGATAACCAATCATACATAAAAGAATTTAGAGAAGATTCAAATATTCTTCATAGATAGACTTTATCATAAACCCACAATTCATCGGTCTCAACAAACACACCGCAAAAAGAAGATTACATCGAATAGATCTCCACAAGAGAGGGGGAGAACTTTGTATTGAGATTCAAAGAGAGAGAAGAAGCCATCTAGCTACTAACTATGGACCCGAAGGTCTGAGGTAAACTACTCACACTTCATCGGAGGGGCTAGTATGATGTAGAAGCCCTCCGTGATGACGACCCTCTTCCGGCGGAGCTCCGGAACAGGCCCCAAGATGGGATCTCGTGGATACAGAAAGTTGCGGCGGTGGAATTAGGTTTTTGGCTCCTCTTCTGATCGTTTGGGGGTATGTGTGTATATATAGGAGGAAGAAGTACACCGGAGGAGCAACAAGGGGCCCACGAGGCAGGGGGGCGCCCCCCACCCTCATGACCGCCTCTTTTGTTCCTTGGAGCAGGGTCCAACTCTCCTGGATCACGTTCGGTGAGAAAATCATGTTACCGAAGATTTTATTCCATTTGGAGTCCGTTTGATATTCCGTTTATCCGAAACACTGAAATATTCCGTTTGATATTCCGTTTGAGAAAATCACATCAACTAGGTGTATCAACGGGCTATGGAGATGCCCATCAATAGATATCAATGTGAGTGAGTAGGGATTGCCATGCAACGTATGCACTAGAGCTATAAATGTATGAAAGCTCAACAAAAGAAACTAAGTGGGTGTGCATCCAACTTGCTTACTCACGAAGACCTAGGGCAATTTGAGGAAGCCCATAATTGGAATATACAAGCCAAGTTCTATAATGTAAAATTCCCACTAGTGTATGAAAGTGACAACATATGAGACTCTCTATATGAAGAACATGGTGCTACTTTGAAGCACAATATATGAGACTCGCTATATCATGGTGCTACTTTGAATCACAAGTGTGGTAAAAGGATAGTAGCATTGCCCTTTTTTTGGCCTTCTTTTTTTTCTTTGGCCTTTCTCTTTTTTTGGGACAATGCTCTATTGAATGATGATCATCACACTTTTATTTATTTACAACTCAATGATTACAAATCGATTCTAAAACAAAGTATGACTTTATATGGATGCCTCCGACGGTGTACCGGGATATGCAATGAATCAAGAGTGACAAGTATGAAGAAATTATGAACGGTGGCTTTGCCACAAATACTATGTCAACTACATGATCATGCTAAGCAATATGACAATGATGAATGTGTCAGGATGAACTAGATGGTGGAAAGTTGCATGGCAATATATCTCAGAATGGCTATGGAAATTCCATAATAGGTAGGTATGGTGGCTGTTTTGAGGAAGGTATATGGTAGGTGTATGATACCGGTGAAAGGTGCGCGGTATTAGAGAGGCTAGCAAAGGTGGAAGGGTGAGAGTGCGTATAATGCATGGACTCAACATTAGTCATAAAGAACTCATATACTTATTGCAAAAATCTAGAAGTTATCAAAGCAAAGTATTACACGCATGCTCCTAGGGGGATAGATTGGTACGAAAAGACCATCGCTCATCCCCGACCGCCGCTCATAAGGAAGACAATCAATAAATAAATCATGCTCCGGCTTTGTTACATAATGGTTCACCATACGTGCATGCTACGGGAATCACAAACTTTAACACAAGTATTCATTAAATTCACAACTACTCAACTAGCATGAGTTTAATATTATCACCTCCATATCTCAAAACAATTATCATGCTTCAATCTTTTCTTAGTATTCAACACACTCAAAAGAAAGTTTCACAAATCTTGAATAGCAAGCATATTATTATTAAGAAAATTAGCATGCTATTAAGAGACTCTAAAAATAATTTAAGTGAAGCTTGAGAGATCAATAGTTTCTTTAAAACAAATCCACCACCGTGCTCTAAAAGACGTAAGTGAAGCACATAGAGCAAAATTATCTAGCTCAAAAGATACAAGTGAAGCACATAGAGCAAAACTACTATGCTCAAAAGATATAAGTGAAGCACATAGAGTATCCTTATCAAATTTTAATTCATGTATGGATCTCTCAATAGGTGTGTACAGAAAGGATGATTGTGGAATACTAAGACACAAAGACACAAATAATAAAAGACGCTCCAAGCAAAACACATATCATGTTGGTGAATAAAAATATAGCTCCAAGTAAATTACCGATGGAAGTGGACGAAAGAGGGGATGCCTTCCGGGGCATCCCCAAGCTTTGACTTTTTGGTGTCCTTGGATTATCTTGGGGGTGCCATGGGCATCCCCAATATTAGGCTCTTTCCACTCCTTGTTCCATGATCCATCAAAAGAATTCACCCAAAACTTGAAAACTTCACAACACAAAACTCAAAATAGAAGACTCATGAGCTCCGTTAGCGAAAGAAAACAAAAGACCACTTCAAGGTACTGTAATGAACTCATTCTTTATTTATATTGGTGT
Source organism: Triticum dicoccoides (assembly GCF_002162155.2). Classification (NCBI taxonomy): domain Eukaryota; kingdom Viridiplantae; phylum Streptophyta; class Magnoliopsida; order Poales; family Poaceae; genus Triticum; species Triticum dicoccoides. The sequence continues at coordinate 423,561,586 of NC_041392.1, read as the reverse complement.
TAAACCTACTGTATTCCAACTTCTCTATGTATTATAAACTATTTTACTATCCATAGATTCATCAAAATAAGCAAACAACACACGAAAAACAGAATCTGTCAAAAACGGAACAGTCTGTGGTAATCTGTAGCTAGCGCAATATCTGGAACCCCAAAAATTATAAAATAAATTGCTGGATGTGAGGAATTTATTTATTAATCATATGAAAAAATAATTAACTAAATATCGCTCTTCAAATAAAAATGAAAGCAGTTCTCGTGAGTGCTAAAGTTTCTGTTTTTTACAGCAAGTTCAACAAGACTTTCCCCAAGTCTTCCCAACGGTTCTACTTGGTACAAACACTAATTAAATACAAAAAACACAACCAAAACAGAGGCTAAATAATTTATTTATTACTAAACAGGAGCAAAAATCAAGGAATAAAAATAAAATTGGGTTGCCTCCCAACAAGCGCTATCGTTTAACGCCCCTAGCTAGGCATAAAAGCGAGGATAGATCTAGGTATTTCCATCTTTGGTAGGCAATCCATAAGTGGCTATCATGATAGTTTCATACGGTAATTTTATTTTATTTTTTGGAAAGTGTTCCATTCCCTTTTTTAATGGAAATTGAAATCTAATATTCCCTTCCTTCATATCAATAATCGCACCAACCGTTCTAAGGAAAGGTCTACCAAGAATAATAGGGCAAGAAGGATTGCAATCTATATCAAGAACAATGAAATATACGGGTACATAATTCCTATTTTCAACAATAAGAACATCAATAATCCTTACCATAGGTTTCTTAATAGTGGAATCCGCAAGATGCAAGTTTAGAGAGCAATCATTAAAATCGTGGAAATCTAGTAAATCACACAAAGTCTTGGGAATAGTAGAGACACTAGCACCCAAATCACACAAAGCATAAAATTCATAATTTTTAATTTTAATTTTAATAGTTGTTTCCCACTCATCATAGAGTTTTCTAGGGATAGAAACTTTCAACTCAAGTTTTTCTTCATAATATTGCATCAAGGCATCAACAATATGTTCGGTGAAGGCTTTATTTTGACTATAAGCATGTGGAGAATTTAGCACGGATTGCAACAAGGAAACACAATCAATTAAAGACCAACTTTGATAATTAAATTCCTTGAAATCCAATATAGTGGGTTTAGCAACATCTAGATTTTTATTTCTTTCAATCCCACTTTCACTACTGGAATCAGCTACTTTGCCATCTGCCAGCTCTTTGCCGTCAGCTAGCAGACGGCAAAGAAGCTCTTTGCCATCAGCTACCAAAAAGCAGACGGCAAAGAACTGGCTGATGGCAAAGACATAATTTGCCATCAGCTAGTTCTTTGCCGTCGGCTAGCAGACGGCAAAGATTCTTTGCCGTCGGCTAACGGACGGCAAAGAGGGAGGGGGCCCCACTGACGAGCTGCAAAAAAACCTAACAGCCCCCCTCTTTGCCGTCCTCTAGCGGATGGCAAAGAGCAAAAAGGTGGATGGCAAAGGGGGGCGGACGGCAAAGAGGGAGGGCCCCACTAACGTTAACGGCCGCCCCACCCCGCCCCTCTCTCTCTCTTTCTCTTCCCTCGCCGCCGCCCCGGCGCCCCCCCGCCCCGTCGCCCCCGCCACCCCTGCCGCCCTGCCGTCTGGGCGCCGCCAC
>NC_041392.1:423559234-423559732 GCF_002162155.2 Triticum dicoccoides | reverse complement strand
CTCCGCCGCCCCAGGCCGCCCCGCCCCCCTCCTCCACCCAGGTGAGCTCTCCTGCCTCCTTTTTTCCTTTTTTCTGTTTTTTTAGTTTTAGGTTTATGTTTAGTTTAGATTTAGTTTTAGTTTTAGTTTTAGGATTAGTTTTAGGTTTATAGGTTTAGTTTTAGTTTAGTTTTAGGTTTAGATTTAGTACTTTCCTTTTTCTGTTTTTTTAGTTTTAGGTTTAGGTTTAGTTTAGTTTTAGGAAAGAAGAAGAAGAGAAAAGGAGGAGAGGAGAAGAAGAAGAAGAGGAGGAGGAGAAGAAAAAAGAAGAAGAGGAAGAAGAAGAAGAAAAAAGAGGAGAGGAGGAGAAGAAGAAGAAGAGGAAAAAGGAAAGGAGGAAGAAGAAGAAGAAGAAGAAGGACAAAAAGGAAGAAGAGGAAGAAGAGGAGGAAGAAGAAGAAAAGGAAAAAAAGGAAAAAAACCCGACCCGACACGGTACCCAGACCCCGACCCGGCACC
>NC_041392.1:423553449-423558693 GCF_002162155.2 Triticum dicoccoides | reverse complement strand
CCCCGAGCCTGACCCGACACCCTGACCCCGACACCACACCCCGACCCCGAAACAACACCCCGACACCGACACGGCACTACCCCGACATCGACATGACACCCCGACCCCGACACAGCACCCCGACACCGACAGGACACCCCGACCCCCGACACCTCCCGAAAAGGTGTTCTTTGGCCTTCCAAAGGCCAACGGGGTCATATATTTGTGAATTATTAGTTAGGTCATATATTTTTCGATTTTGTTATGAAAAACATCATATATAATTGTGTTGATCGTGTAGTTTTAAATGTGCAGTTGTTTCATCGCTGCGAGTTTGGTGTTCGACGACCTCGCCGTCCGTTTGACGAGCTCTGCCCCTTCGTTCGTGGGTGAGCACAAATGACAAGTCCTCCTCCCCCATTAATTATTTGATCTATTCCGATGAAACTTGATAGCTAGCTATATATGTGTCTTGAATCATCAGTATGCGTAACCAATATGTGTCTCCCGTTCGAAAGCGTCATAGTTATAAATATGCATGCATTTTCATATTTATAACCTTGATTCTTTCGAATTGTCCAAAGCTATCCATGGACAGCCCGAATATGTGTAGATTGGGTTCGTTTTCCCTTATGCTTTGCTCCGGATCCGACGCAGAAATTTCGTCAGTGCCTCCCCTGTTGTTCTCCGGGTACACATCCTCTCTGTTTATTGCAGAGACGTGTATCAGGAGAACAGCGGGGAGGTGCTACCGAAATTTTGCGTCGGATCCGGGGCATAGCATGGGAAAATGAACCCAATCTACACATACACGAGTGGGATTAGGACCTATCATTACCTATTAGAGTGTAGGTTGCATGGACGTAATAAAATTGACAAAGTAGATCAACTGATGAATATATACATGGTGAATTACATATATAATTGTTGTGTGTCTAGTAGCTCTAAAAGTCAAGATGAGTGACCGTGCGTGGATGTATACCAGTCACACTGGTCAGAACAAATGGAGCGTTGAATGGTTCGCAAAAACCAAGGGGTTTGTGCAAGCCGCATTTGCAAATGGCCAAAAGAAAACCTGGTGCCCCTGTTTCCGGTGTGGCAATTGGGAAAAGAAGACAGAGGCTGAAATGGGCAAACACCTGCAGAAGAGTGGTTTTACGCCCGATTATACGGTGTGGACATTTCATGGTGAGTCTTCCCAACGTGACAACTACGACATCAACGAGTATCGCTTTCGTACCTATGGCAAAGAGCTATCTATTACCGACCGAAAGTCTACAAATTGTTGTGTATCTTCTATCGACGAAGGAGGTACCGAGTATTATGGGAGAGTTGAAGCAATTTATGAACTTCTGTTCTATGGTGAAAACCCACCGAATGTCGTAGTCTTCAAATGTTATTGGTTTCAGCCGAAGGAGACTAGAAGGACTCATGAACATATAGGGCTAGCTGAAATCAACCAAAGCACCCATTTAGATGTTCCTGATGTCTATATTACGGCTCAACAGGTGACCCAAGTATTCTATCTACCGTGGGCCTGCCAAACTAATCCAAATCTGAAAGGTTGGGATGTCGTTTATGAAGTGCCGCCACGCGCTAGACTTTCTCCCCCAAAGGAAGAGGATTATGAACCTCACATTAACCCAGACACATATGAAGGAGAATTCTTCGAAGAGACACGTCTTTCCAAAAAGCATTTCAAGAACCGCTATACTTCACCCCAAAACATTGAAGTAGACAGCGACAATGAATCCGACATCACCCCAGAGGAGGAACAAGAAGAGCCGGAACAAGAAGAGGTTACTGGTGCGGATGACCTGTCAATGCTTGACCAATTACGTCAAGGTGGCCTTGCACATGTTGATGCCAATGAACCCTATGAGCCCATCATTGATTATAGTGATGATGATGATTATGCATTTATTGATGATACTGATCGAGATTATTAGTAGTGTCAGGTATTCAATTTTTTTATGTTGTACTTGATGATGATACACTTAAGTGATATACATATTATTATTCATGTCGGTACTTTTTTTTATGTTGTACTAATTTCGTTTATTCTTTTTTATGACAGGTGTTGAAAGATGATGGGGGCTGGTCAGGAGCGCACCGAGGCCCCTTCTTCATCGGCGCGTGGTGCGAGGTCTTCCATTCCACATGCACCTCTCCGCCGAGCATTGCTGGACAATATGGCGACATCGCCGGGCCCTTCTTCGTCGACCGCAGTGCCCAGCAGGGGACGAGGTAAAAAGAAGAGAGTAGGTGGAGCACGTGGTCGCGGGAGAGGAGGTAGGGTGACTCTTACGGTGCCTTCCTCGCTGCCACCCCCAGCTGTTTCACCCGAGCACGTGACTGCTAGGGTGGACTCGTCTGAGCAGGAGGTTGCACGGACTCCGGTCCATGAGCCTCCGGTCCACGGGTCTTCGGCCCACGAGCCTCGGGTCGATGGGCCTTCGACCCACGAGACCCTGGAGGAGCACACGTCTGGATGGGGTACCTGGCCTGAGGAGCCGAGTGGCCACGCTGATGATGGCGGGGAGCCGAGTGGCCATGGTGATGATGGCGGGGAGCCGACTGATGAGGAGGGGGAGGAGGGGGGCAACGTCTACCAGCGTGGTGCTACACGGCTCCCGTCCGTGCCGGCGCCCCGCGAGCAGAGGTGGTTGATTTTCCCTGATGGGGAGAGGTAAGTGCATTTAATCTTTTTGTACCTTCTGCATTCACGTTTCTTCAAATAACTGATGTGTTGGCCTTGTCATGCTGCAGGGGTTGGGACCACCATGAAAGTGTCCGCCGGCCCAACTCCGTCCTTGGAGTTCTGATTCGGCAAAACTTCCCGGGGTTTGTCACGTTGTCTGGTGAGGGTCGGCTTCTAGAGGTTGGATTGACTTGGGAGCACTACTTGGCTGCCCCGGCCCCGCCGGGTGAGATTATCGACGGTGTCTTGTGCAAGACGAGGGCAGACGCCGTGATCAAAAAGTTCTGGGTAATTGCTCCTTTACACAATTAAAAATCTTCAACTAGCTAGTTATTAATTGTACTAATCAATATTTTCTCATTTGATTGCAGACATTCTACAGGTGTGAGGAGGGATACGAGGAGGAGGCAGATCATGTTATCCACAACGAGTGCAAGCGCCTACTTCAGAACTTACGGCATGAGGTTCGGGTGCAGGCTGTTCGAGACTACTACGCCGGCCGTGGTATCAAGAAGCCCAAGCAGGAGAGTCGCGATAAGTTCTTGAGTAAGGAGAAGTACATGAAGGTAATTCCTAAGGCCTTGTACTTAGTTCCTTCATTTAGTAATTCATAGCCGTAGCGCTCAAGTTTCTATTTGCTAACTTAGGCCCCTCCGAGATGGCGTGCGGATCGGATGGATTGTTGGGAGGTGTTGGTCAACGAGTGGTGCTCAAAAGAATGGCTGGCCACCCACAAAGAGGCCAAGGACAAACGTGCCCAAATGGAAGGTGCCCCACACCACCAAGGCAGCTCCAACTTATTTCAGTATGGGCGGAACTGGGTATATGGTTTGCTTCATGATTCATGCAATTCATTCATCATGCTAGCTTTAGCCCTTTAATTACTAATTTACTTTGTTTCTCTCTTTCAGGCACACTACAATAAGGCGGATAAGGTGCCAGAGGTGTACGACCTGTATGCCATGGCCCACACTGGCCCTTACAAGAAAGTCAAGGCATTCTCTGCGTCTGACCTCGATGACTTCACCAACATCTCCGCCCACGGCAAGCTCGTGCAATATAGAGATCAGGGGAAGGCGAGGAAAGGGGAGGACTTTAACCCGAGCCAGGGTCCCATTGATACAGAGCTGCTGATGATATCTGGTGGCGGGAGGTCCCATGGCTCCATAGCCATGGGAGATGGACTTATCCGTTGTCCTAGCACTCTCCCGGAGATCAAGGCGCGCCAGTCGAGCTCCGCTCCTGAGATAAGGCCTCGTCAACGGCCAGTCAAACTCGCCTTCAAGGTTAGTTATACGTACTCAGCTATCTTTCTCCATTACATTGTGTGCGCTTCCATCAATGATTACAAATGTTCATGTGAGTAGTGTTGCAGGCTGCTATACAGAGTGAGAGAGATAGAACGGAGAAACTTCTGGCGGAGGCGGCGGAGAGGCAGCGGGAGTTGCAGGAGAGGACGACAAAGATGTTGGAGGAGGAGAGGGCATGGAATGACATGCAGGCAAGGGCCATGTACGAGCTCCTTGTGGTAAGTTTCTTCTGCAGATTACTTGCTAGTCTTAACATTTGAGTCTCATTACTAACTAGTATGACTCTGTTGTGAAAACCAAATGTGTAGTCTGTGTGCGAGAAGTCCGGTCAGACCGCTCCGCCAATGCCAGTGATTGCTCCTGGGAGCACGGTGAGTTTAATTTGAATGGACATTACTTTCTAGTCTTAACATTTGAGTGTCATAATGCTAACGAGACATTGGAAATGATCTTTGGTGCAGCTTAACTCCAGAAACGCATCGCACGATCCTTCTCTAGCTACCGGTGCGAGCCAGCCCACTCCTTCTCCAGCTACCGGCGCGAGCCAGCCCGCTCCTACATCTCCGTGATCACGGTAAGTTTCTCTAGTGTTTTGCTTAACAAATGCATAAAGACCTAGACTTAGCTTTATTTCCTTCAATATGCTTACCATAATGACCTAGAGTTAGCTTCTTTTCCTCCAAAATGACTTAATAAGCTTACTGACCTCATAAACCATCCATTCTACCTAAGTTAGCTCTAAAATGACTTATTTTACCTTAGTTAGCTTACAAGTGATCCAATTTATCCAAGTTAGCTCTAAAATGACCCATTTTACGTAGATTAGCTCCTAAATGATCCATTTTACCTACGTTAGCTTGAAAATGACCCATTTCACCTAGTTAGCTCCAAAATGACCCATTTCACCTAGGTTAGCTCCAAAATGACCCATTTCACCTAAGTTAGCTCAAAAACGATCCATTTTACCTTAGTTAGCTCAAAAACGTGGCATTTCACCGTAGTTAGCTCATAAAAGACCCATTTCAACTAAGTTTGCTCCAAAATGATCAATTTCACCTAGGTTAGCTCATAAACGACCCATTTCACCTAAGTTAGCTCAAAAACGATCCATTTTACCTTAGTTAGCTCAAAAACGTAGCATTTCACCTTAGTTAACTCATAAAAGACCCATTTCAACTAAGTTAGCTCCAAAATGATCAATTTCACCTAGGTTAGCTCATAAATGACCCATTTCACCTAAGTTAGCTCAAAAAC
>NC_041392.1:423472107-423552859 GCF_002162155.2 Triticum dicoccoides | reverse complement strand
GGTTAGCTCATAAACGACCCATTTCACCTAAGTTAGCTCAAAAACGATCCATTTTACCTTAGTTAGCTAAAAACGTGGAATTTCACCTTAGTTAGCTCATAAAAGACCCATTTCAACTAAGTTAGCTCCAAAATGATCAATTTCACCTAGGTTAGCTCATAAACGACCCATTTCACCTAAGTTAGCTCAAAAATGATCCATTTTACCTTACTTAGCTCAAAAACGTGGCATTTCACCTTAGTTAGCTTATAAAAGACCCATTTCAACTAAGTTAGCTCCCAATATGATCAATTTCACCTAGGTTAGCTCATAAACGACCCATTTGACCTAGGTTAGCTCATAAATGACCCATTTCACCTAGGTTAGCTCATAAACAACCTATTTCACCTAGGTTAGCTCATAAACTACCCATTTCACCTAGGTTAGCTCATAAACGTGGCATTTCACCTAAGTTAGCTAATATATGGCATATACTTCTTCTTGTAGTCTTCTTCTTCTATTCTTTTTCTTCTAGTCTAATTCTTCTTCTAGTCTTCTGTTTCTAACTTTCTTATTTGTCATTTTGCAGGTTTCCTTCACTTCACGGAAGCCAGCTTCCTATGATGGATTGCTTACTTTTTCCTGTTTTTTTCCTTTGATGCACTTCTTGTATTCTGCTCGCTTGCTATGATGAAACTTTGCATATTGTAATATGTATGGATCGATGGAACTATGTGCAACCTACTCTGTATGTATGGATGGATATATATGTGCTGGATATTTATTATGTTGGATATATATGTGCTGGATATTTATGTGATGGATATATATGTGCTGTGAAATATTTGTTGTGATAATTGTTGGATATAAGAAAAACAGAACAAAAAAGAGGCAGTGCAGGCTCTTTGCCGTCCGCTGCAGACGGCAAAGACCCCTTTGCCATCGGTGTCAGACGGCAAAGGGGGCACGTGGCGCCCACCTGTGCTTCCTGGGGATGGACCATTTGGCCAATTTGCCTACCGTGGCGGACGACAAAGCCAAGCTGATGGCAAAGACTTTGCCTTTGCCGTCCGCCGGGCGGACAGCAAAAAAGAGCGGGCGTTGACGTATAGCTGACATCGTCTGGCGGACGGCAAAGAGGCGCTCAAATTTTCCGTCCAATGGCGGACGGCAAAGGCCGCCGTTAGCCACCTAACGGAGTGACGCTGGCGGACGTGCAACATTTTGCCGTCCCCCCTCTTTGCCGTCAGCCGCTATAGGCAAAGGGCTCTTTGTCGTCCGCCATAAAAAGCCGACGGCAAAGGACCTATTTGCCGACCCTATCTTTGCCGTCACTGTTTGCCGTCCGCGGCGGACGGCAAAGTGCTTTGCCGTCAGCCGTCCCTGCCTTTGCCGTCCGCCATGTCAGACGGCAAAGTACTGGATTCCTGTAGTGTTTCATCAATTTCATCATTAAGATCTAAATACTTCGAATTTTTAGAACGCCTTCTAGGTAAAGGAAGATCATATTCAGTTTTATCAAGATTCATATTGCAAAATAAAGATTTAATAGGAGACACAACAATAACTTTTAGATCTTCATCTTGAGTTTCATAGGTATTGGAAGAACACGCTTTAATAAAGGCATCTTTTGAAGCACGCATCCTAGCGGTTCTTTCCTTGCACTCATCAATGGAAATTCTCATGGCTTTGAGAGACTCATTGATATCATGCTTAGGAGGAATAGATCTAAGCTTTAAAGAATCAACCTCAAGAGAAATTCTATCAATGTTCCTAGCCAAGTCATCAACTTTAAGCAATTTCTCTTCAAGCAAAGCATTAAAATTCTTTTGTGAATTCATAAACTCTTTAACACTATTCTCAAATTCAGAGGGCACCTTATTATAATTTCCATAAGAGTTGTTGTAGGAATTCCCATAATTATTAGAAGGATTACTAGGATATGGCCTAGGATTAAAATTCCCTCTATAAGCGTTGTTACCAAAATTATTCCTACCAACAAAATTCACATCCATAGATTCATTGTTATTCTCAATCAAAGTAGACAAGGGCATATCATTAGGATCAGAAGAAACACTCTTAGTAGCAAATAATTTCATAAGTTCATCCATCTTTCCACTCAACACATTATTTTCTTCTATCACATGCTCCTTTTTATTAGAAGATCTTTCAGTATTCCATTGAGAATAATTAACCATAATATTATCTAGGAGTTTAGTAGCATCTCCTAAAGTGATTTCCATAAAAGTGCCTCCCGCGGCCGAATCTAAAAGATTTCTAGAAGCAAAATTCAATCCGGCATAAAAATTTTGTATGATCATCCACAAATTCAAACCATGAGTAGGGCAATTACGTATCATTAATTTCATTCTCTCCCAAGCATGTGCAACATGTTCATGATCAAGTTGTTTAAAGTTCATAATATCGTTTCTAAGAGAGATGATCTTAGCGGGAGGAAAATACTTAGAGATAAAAGCATCTTTGCACTTGGTCCATGAATCAATACTATTCTTAGGCAAGGACGAAAACCAAGCTTTAGCGTGATCTCTAAGCGAAAAAGGAAATAGCTTCAATTTAATGACATCATTATTGACATCTTTTTTCTTTTGCATATCACATAAATCAACGAAGCTGTTCAGATGAGTAGCCGCATCTTCACTAGGAAGGCCGGCGAATTGATCTTTCATAACAAGATTCAACAAAGCAACATTAATTTCACAAGATTCAGCATCGGTACGAGGAGCAATCGGAGTGCTAAGGAAATCATTATTATTGTGAAGTCAGACAATTTGGTAGTATCTTGAGCCATCGTGACAAACAAGCAATCTAACACACGAGCAAACAAAAAGCAAACGGACAAAAAGAGGCAAATAGAGAGGGAGGATAGAGAGAGAGGGCGAATAAAATGGCAAGGGTGAATTGGGGGGAGAGGAAAACGAGAGGCAAATGGCAAATAATGTAATGCGAGAGATAGGGATTGTGATGGATACTTGGTATGTTGACTTTTTGCGTAGACTCCCCGGCAACGGCGCCAGAAATCCTTCTTGCTACGTCCTGAGCTTGTGTTGGTTTTCCCCGAAGAGGAAGGGATGATGCAACAGAGTAGCGTAAGTATTTCCCTCAGTTTTTGAGAACCAAGGTATCAATCCAGTAGGAGGCCACGCTCATGTCCCTCATACCTGCACAAAACGATAGCTACTCGCAACCAACGCGATTAGGGGTTGTCAATCCCTTCACGGTCACTTATGAGAGTGGGATCTGATAGATATAATATTTTTGGTATTTTTGGTGTAAAGATGCAAAGTAAAAAGTAAAACCAAAATAAAAAGCAAAGCAAGATTGAAGTGATGGAGAATTATATGATGAGAATAGACCCGGGGGACATAGGTTTCACTAGTGGCTTCTCTCAAGAGCATAAGTATTCTACGGTGGGTGAACAAATTACTGTTGAGCAATTGACAGAATTGAGCATAGTTATGAGAATATCTAGGCATGATCATGTATATAGGCATCACGTCCGTGACAAGTAGATCAAAACGATTCTGCATCTACTACTATTACTCCACTCATCGACCGCTATCCAGCATGCATCTAGAGTATTAAGTTAAAAACAGAGTAACGCCTTAAGCAAGATGACATGATGTAGAGAGATAAATTCATGCAATATGAAATAAACCCCATCTTGTTATCCTTGATGGCAATGATGCAATACGTGCCTTGCTGCCCCTTTTGTCACTGGGAAAGGACACCGCAAGATTGAACCCAAAGCTAAGCATTTCTCCCATGGCAAGAACTACCAATCTAGTTGGCCAAACCAAACGGATAATTCGAAGAGACTTGCAAAGATAACCAATCATACATCAAAGAATTCAGCAAAGATTCAAATATTATTCATAGATAGACTTGATCATAAACTCACAATTCATCGGTCTCAACAAACACACTGCAAAAAGAAGATTACATCGAATAGATCTCCACAAGAGAGGGGGAGAATTTTGTATTGAGATTCAAAGAGAGAGAAGAAGCCATCTAGCTACTAACTATGGACCCGAAGGTCTGAGGTAAACTACTCACACTTCATCGGAGGGGCTAGGATGATGTAGAAGCCCTCCGTGATGATGGCCCTCTTCCGGCGGAGCTCCGGAACAGGCCCCAAGATGGGATCTCATGGATACAGAAAGTTGCGGCGGTGGAATTAGGTTTTGGCTCCTCTTCTGATCGTTTGGGGGTACGTGTGTATATATAGGAGGAAGAAGTACGCCGGAGGAGCAACGAGGGGCCCATGAGGCAGGGGGCGCGCCCTAGGGGGGCGCCCCCCACCCTCATGACCGCCTCTTTTTTCCTTGGAGCAGGGTCCAAGTCTCCTGGATCACATTCGGTGACAAAATCACGTTCCCGAAGATTTTATTCCGTTTGGACTTTGTTTGATATTCTGTTTATCCGAAACACTGAAATAGGCAAAAAACAACAATTCTGGGCTGGGCCTCCGGTTAATAGGTTAGTCCCAAAAATAATATAAAAGTGGAAAATAAAGCCCAATATAGTCCAAAACAGTAGATAATATAGCATGGAGCAATCAAAAATTATAGATACGTTGGAGACGTATCAATCTACCACGAGATCGTAGAGGCTAAAACCTAGAAGCTAGCCTATGGTATGATTGTATGTTGTCCTACGGACTAAACCCTCCGGTTTATATAGACACTGGAAGGGGCTAGGGTTACACAAAGTCGGTTACAATGGAGGAGATCTACATATCCGTATTGCCAAGCTTGCCTTCCACGCCAAGGAAAGTCCCATCCGGACACGGGACGAAGTCTTCAATCTTGTATCTTCATAGTCCAACAGTCCGGCCAAAGGATATAGTCCGGCTGTCCGGAGACCCCCTAATCCAGGATTCCCTCAATAGCCCTGAACTAGGCTTCAATGATGATGAGTCCGGCGCGCAGTTTTGTCTTCGGCATTGCAAGGCGGTTTCGTCCTCCGAATATTCCATAGAAGATTTTGAACACAAGGATAGTGTCCGGCTCTGCAAAACAAGTTCCACATACCATCGTAGAGAGAATAATATTTCCACAAATCTAATCTGATGGCACATTTTGACAGCATGACATCATGTCATTGCCCGGTCATTATTCGAACCGTTTTTCCCAACCAGCACTACACATATCGCGAGGCGGTTTTCCTGGCACGTCTTGTCAAAGCAGAGATCGTGTCCCCCTTATTCCAGGATTCTCATCAATACCGACATGGGTAACCCAATCCTGCCTGTTGGTATGACTCCTCGATTTTAGGCTAGTCCCAAACAGCCACGAGGAGGACGCTTGATATTCACCCTCTCTATAAAAAGGCCAAGGCCTGTCCTTTTTCCCTCTCGTGCTCAATCGAATCCTTCCCCCACCTCTAGTTCCAACATGCAAGCTCAGGTCTAGCACTTCGAACCTTCAACCATGTCCGGATCCAACCTCCAAGGTCGGTGGATGCCTTCCTCTGTCACAAAGGAGGTCATCAAGAAGCCGAGAGAGGCCAGGTATCTGACTATCGAAATCTCGCACAGGCTGTCTGCCCGAGGGCAGGTCATCCCCACTCCCGAACCCAACGAGAGTGTTGTGTTCATCTCTCACTTCCTCCGAGGGCTAGGTCTCGCTCTGGATCCCTTTGTCAGGGGGCTCATGTTCTATTATGGGCTGGATTTCCATGATTGGGCCCCGGATTCCCTCCTTCACATCTCATCGTTTATCCTCGTGTGTGAGGCCTTCCTCTGCATTACCCCACACTTCGGCATGTGACTCAAGACCTTCAATGTGAAGCCGAAGATGATCGAGGGGCGGCACGCAGAGTGCGGAGGTGCCGTAATAAGCAAAAGCGCTGATGCTCCATGGCCAGAGGGTTCCTTCCTAGAGGTGTCCAGTTTGCGGCAGCGGGAGTGATTCTATATCACAGCTCCCAGAGTTCCAAGTGGGTGGCCACCCCTTCCTTTTGCTCAGGTCCCCCACCACAACTGATGTCATGGATCAACAAGGGGCTGAACTGGGGGCCAGTAAATGATGTGCCGATATTGCAGAGTCACGTCCGAGATCTCCTCGAGAGAGATGTCAACCTGGTCTCGGTAATGCAAGTTATGCTAGTTCGTCGAGTCCAGCCATGCAAACGTAGAACCCTCCGTATGTGGGAATTCAACCAGGAAGGACCGCATACTATTCAACACTTCCTCGGCATGACGCTCGAAGAGATGAAAAATTGTTCTTCGGACCCCAAATAGAGTGTCCGGACACCACCGAGGATGCGGGTCTAAGATGTAATTGCCCCGATACCCAAGTAAGTAATCCCATGGCCGAACACGTTGTCTTTTTATTTATCATAACATCATTATGAAAAGTCGCTCTTTGACCAGGACTGGATAACAAAGGCAAAGATGATTAGGTGTACGACCCCCCTTCCCGAAGGCCTGGACAATCCCATACTAGACAAAATGCTCGAGCCGGCGCCTTATCAAGCTCCCTCAAGGGAAGATAAAGGGGGGAATACAGAGGCTGAAAGCGGGCCTTGCTCACTATTCATCCAAACCGGGGGAATTAGCGCCTCCACGAAGGAGGATAACCAGGGAGAAGAATCTGACATTCCCTCTCCCCAAGGAAGGAAGAGGAACACCTCTGAAGACCCGAAAACAAAGGTTTTCAAACGGGGGAAGAAATCTTCGCCAGAGGGTCCCGTCTTGGAGGGTACTCTTGTCGCACAGTGCCCGCAAGGAGATCAGCCCTCGACCGAGCTGTAAGTAAACAAAAAGTACTTAATAGTGAAAATATCCTACATTACTTCTGAAGACAATAACCAAAGCTTATATCTTGTAGTTCGAATCATAGCCCTTCTCGACAAAGTTCTTCTTCAGGGGATCTTCTTTCGGAGATGATGGATTGCGAAACACCTCCCCCTGCCACCCCGCCTCATGAGGCGGGCGACCCTGAAGTGTCGTCGCAAAGGGTTTCTCCTGATCCGCCAAGGCCAGAGGGTAATCCATTGGCCACCCGGAGTCCTCAGTATTCGTGTCCTAAAGAGAGCAACAGAAAGAGTCTGGAACCATATAGTGTGCGGTCGGACGCACTAAAGGATCTTCTGGAGGAAGTGGCCATCTTAGAAGCGCATCGTATGCTAATGGGTACGGTAATTGAAAGGATTTCATCCGTCGAAAGCAGGTTTCATGAAGCTTTTATGAGCCTGCTGAAAGGCTTTGAGGTGCGTGAAATACTGTATGTTTTTGACAGTACCGCACACACTAGGTGTGCCCTATGCAGATAGTAGCCCCTGAGACTCTGGTTGCCGTCAAAAACGGCGGCAAACAGAGGATCATAGTCCGAGGTAATAACTAGACCGCCTTTATGTGCAGGTAGCTGAAGGACCGGTGGCTAGCCGGACTGATGAGTTTGCCGAGCTAAAGCGGCAACTTGATGTGGCAGATGCCGACATCGTGCTCGTCAAAAAGCGGCTTGATGAGGCACAGGGTAAGTGATTTCTCCGGTGATCAACACATAGTAATATGAGCATGATGCCGATATCTTTAATATGTTGTGACTGCAGATGGAGCTGCCACCGTGGAGACCCTTCGGGTGGAGCTTGCCCGAGCCAAGGAACAAGCAAGAAATAGCGATGCGGCCACTCTAAAGGCGGTCGAAGAGCTGAGGACCGAACAGGCCGCGCATTGCCAGAGCAAGGAAAGAATAGCCAAGATGGCCGTTGAGTTGAAAGATGCCGCTGAACGTTACCAGCTTCTTGAAAAAGAAAGCAGAGCGAAGGCAACGGGCCTAGAGAAGGCCATGGTAGCAGCCAAGGAAGCCCGCTCCAAAATCAGAGCGACGAAGGAGGAGCTGCGTCAAGCTGCAGATATCGCGGCTGGGAAGCCCTTTTTGTTGTAGACTAAGTTCGGAGATCCGAAGTATGCTCCTCTTGATCAACTATGGAGTTCTACAGACGCATACGTGGATTTGGCAGCAAGTGCTGCTGATGCGGCCGAGTACTTCAAGGATCAAAGAGACCGTGAAGTGGAAAAGCTGTTCTGGTCACAGTTCCATGCTCCAGTGCGCCCGCTGCTGTTGAATGAGCGAATGGCCGAGTGGGCCGAGCTCCATAGGTTGTCCGGACTTGTCATGAGGTATGTTGTGGATCATCTTTGGTCGGGAGGGCCAAGGACAAATAGTTACTTTAGTTTAGTGAAACAATTCCTTGGTGCTGTGCTGCACATCGACGCTATGAAGAGGTCGGCGTTCATACAGGGTGCGCGGATGGCACTTGCCCGTGTCAAGACATACTGGGCAGAGATGGAGGCCACCACTATTGCAATACAGGGTTCGGCCGTGGGCCGGGTGGCTACCGAGCACTACTTTGAAGAAGTCCTTGAAGGCGCTCGTTCGATAGAGGCTCAGTGCTCGAAGAATATTATGTTCTAGTGACATGTATTCCCATTGTAAAAACAATGTTTTATTGAATTATAAAGGCTGTGTTTATACTTTTGCCTGAAAGTATTATGATGCTTCCTGTGCGGCCGTTTATGTATATATGTATATAACCTGAAAGATTGCAGTCGTCGGCTTCAGCCCCCACGCATATAATGTGGGGGTGTTTTTAAAAAACGCGTATTCACACTTGATCCAACGTCTCGGTCCATGAAGGAGGTGGTAGCGCAGCGAACGAGGCAATCGGACTATATTGCTTTAACACTTGCACATAGCCATAGGAGTTTGACGGTGGGACTACTATATAGCCCTGGTACTTCTATGCTCGTCCGAATACGGGGCGCGTACATGACCGGGAAACGGCCCTTCGTTAATGCGGAGGAATCCCGAAGATTCGACTAAGTCATCAAGTGGTTGACCAGTCTTGCGCTTTATCACGACAGTCAGTTTTCGGCTTTCTCTACTGAGGTGCTCATCCGGATAAACCAAGGCACAATCGCAGTAGTTCTCCCAGTGCTACCTTAGCCGATATAGCGGAACGTAAGGTACCAAAACGCTGGGCAAACCCAACATTTGACCAAAGACATGATTCAGAGCTGATGCATATAAGTCCAAACTCGCGACGCCGAACACTCCCTAAGGTATTCGGTCTTTATAACATATGCCGGGCTGAACAATGCCCTTAATAATAAACACCGAGTGTCCAGGTACGTGCAATATCCTGACGTGGCCACATGCTAAGAACGTTAGTATCCTTCTCGATTGTATTGAGTATCTGGAGGATGTGAACAACAAGAGACGGTAAAAAAGGTTTACGAAGGGTCTTAATCTGAAAAGAAACCTTTGAGCGGGTCCCTGCTGCACGTCTGCGCCTGTGTCTCCGTTGTGCCGTGTCCTGGACGGGTGTAGCACGATTGTCATCTGTAAAAGAGAAAAACTTAGGTGAAAGTTGTCGTGCCAGAAAATTGGTTATTATCAATAAACCATTAAAATTCAAGATAAGTCAAGTTGAGCCGAACTAGCCCTGATTAACGCGGGAAGCCCCTGGTACCATCTATGATGGTTTAACCATCAAACCAATCTCATGTATATGTAGTGATGCACCGAACTCGTCTAACTGTGTCCGTGGTCTGGATGACCTGTCATTTATTCTGGTTGGTGAGGCTGTCTAGTGCTCGGCTGTTAAAGCCCCCGCACATTCTTCCGCGCATAGAGAACGCTCAATATTTCCACTAACTGTGATGGTGCCACATGGACTGGGCATCTTAAGCTTAAGAGAAGCATAATGCAGTACTACATTAAAACGAGTGAAAGTCGCTCTTCCGAGTAGTGCTTGATAGCCACTTCAGAACGGAGCGATGTAGAAAGTTAACTTTTCGCTTCGGAAGTTGTCGGGAGAACCGAATACAACCTCTATTAATAGAGAGCCCGTACAGTGGGCCTCTGGGCCTGGTATTACTCCCTTGAAGGTAGTATTACTGTGGCTTATTTTTGTCGGGTCTATCCCCATTTTGCGGACTGTGTCCTGATATATCAGATTTAGACCACTGCCGCCGTCCATAAGGACTCGTGTGACATGGTATCCATTTATTATTGGGTCTAACACCAAGGCAGCCAATTCTTCATGCTGGATGCTTGTCGCATGATCCCCGCGATCAAAAGTGATCGGGCAGTCCAACCAGGGGTTGAACTTAGGGGTGACAGGCTCTATGGCGCGTATGTCTCGGAGTGCATGTTTGCTTCTCCTCTTCGTCACATGGATCATGTTTACTGTTTTAACTTCTGGTGGGAATTTTTTCTGTCCTCCAGTGCTTTGCTGGCGAGGTTCGTCCTCGTCTTCTCTTGGTGTCTCCCCCCTTGTGTTCGGCGTTTAGCTTACCGGCCTTCTTGAAGACCCAGCATTCTTTGTGGGTGTGATTTGCAGGTTTATCGGGGGTGCCATGAATCTGACATAGTTTGTCGAGAATCTTGTTTAGGCCAGACGGTCCATCTCAGCTGCCTTTGAAAGGCTTTTTTCGCTGACCTGGTCAAGAGCCCCTGAATCCGGTGTTTACTGCCATTTTATCTGGGCTATCTTCTTTATTTCAACGCTTGTTTTTATTGCGTTGTGGTTTTCCATTGCCATCCCAGACTTCGGATGTGCTTGGGTCACTGGTGCTACTGCGGGCTAACCAGCTATCTTCGCCCGCACAAAAGCGGGTCATGAGGCTTGTCAGGGCTGCCATTGTTCTCGGTTTTTCATGGCCGAGGTGTCTGGCGAGCCATTCGTCTCGGATGCTGTGTTTGGAAGCTGCTAAGGCTTCGGCGTCCGGACAGTCGACGATTTGGTTATTCTTAGTGAGAAACCTGTTCCAAAGCTTTCGGGCTAACTCTCTGGGCTGTTGAATTATATGACTTAGATGGTCTGCATCCGGAGGTCGTACATAGGTTCCTTGAAAATTAGCCCGAAAAGCGTCCTCGAGCTCCTCCCAACTTCCAATTGAGTTTTTGAGGAGGCTTTTCAGCCAGTGCCGAGCTGGTCCTTTAAGCTTGAGGGGCAAGTATTTGATGGCATGGAGATCGTCTCCGTGAGCCATATGGATATGGAGGATAAAGTCCTCAATCTAGACCCCAGGGTCTATGGTCCCGTCGTACGCCTCTATGTTCACTGGTTTGAATCCTTCTAGGAATTCGTGGTCCAACACCTCATCGGTGAAACATAGGGGGTGTGCGGCACCCCTGTATTTGGATGTATCATGGCGTTCGGACGGTTGTAGTATTTGGTTTTGATTTTGTGCCAGAGCATGCTTCCTAGATCCATAAATGGATCTGGTCATACTGGATTTTTGGCGCAAGTCCTCACGTAGATCATGTGTTGACTTATGTGCGACCTTGTTAGCCGCTCTATCATGGTCACAAGGTGGCTGATCTGGCCGGTTGGCCGTTTTATTTTTCTGCTGTGTGGGCTCTAAGGCCTCATCGTCGAATTCAGGTAATAGCTTGCGCTTTGGGTGGCTCTTTGTGTGGTAACTTCCACCATACTTTTCTTCATTGTCGAGCACTTTGTTCCACCTGCTGTTGAGCGTATTTTGTGCGGCCTTAAGCCTTTGCTTCTGCTTCTTCAGACTCCTCGCTGTGGCAATAAGCCTTCTGCGGAGGTTCTCTTGCTCCAAGTGTGTTTCCGGGATGATGTGTGCATCTTCATCCGGACTATTTTCCTCCCCAGAGGGGGTTTGATGAGGTTTATCCTCGGCGTCGCCGTGTTCGGACGTCGGATCCGTACTATGTTCGCTGTTTGCAGCTTCGTCGTGCTCTGCCGCCGAAGCAATGTGGTCGTCGTTTCCTCTGGAGTCGACTGGAGTGTTATTTTCTCTTGCGCTGTTATCGCTGTTTTTGCCGAGGCGGGATTTGGAGCGGCGCCTACGCCGACGCTTTGTTTGCTTCTTGGAGGGGTCATCCTCCGCTGTCTCCTCCCGTCCCTTGTCGTCATTTTCTTTGGGTGTATCCACCATGTATATGTCATGTGATGAGGTGGCGGTCCAGCGCCCTGTGGGCGGTGGTTCCTGTTCGTCTCCTACGTCGCCGTCCATACCGTTGATGTCTTCGGAGTTGAAGTCAAGCATGCCGGTTAAATCATCGACAATGGCTAGTAAGTGGGTGGTGGGTGGGCAGCGAATTTCTTCATCGTCTGCATCCCATTATACCCGGACATAGTTCGGCCAAGGTTCTCCTGACAAGGAGAGAGACCTTAATGAATTTAGCACATCGCCGAAAGGCGAGTGCTGAAAGATATCCGCGGAGGTGAACTCCATGATCGGCGCCCAGCGGATTTGATAGGCACGGATGCAGGCATCTCGGAGTCCGTGGCTGGAGACGAATCCAGTGGTTTGGCGACACGACTCTCGTAAGGGGTGAAGTCAGTATCCGGCTCTATTGCCACCGAGAGTGCAGCCTCCATGGAGGGGTCCATCCCTCCGTCCTCGGATGGCGTAGTTTGCTCCGGATTGAATGCCGGAGTAGTTGCAGATGCAATCTCCCGAACACTGTCCGACGGTAGAGCTAAAACGTGCTCGTCGTGATCGTGCAGCGCATCTGACATGGGCTCGAATCCGTCGAAGATCAAGTCTCCGCGGGTATCGGCAGTGTAGTTTAAGTTTCCGAACCTGACCTGATGGCCAGGGGCGTCACTCTCGATCTGCTCTAGATGGCCAAGCAAATTGGCCCGAAGTGCGAAGCCGCCGAATACGAAGATCTGTCCCGGGAGGAAAACCTCGCCCTGGACCGCATCGTTACCGATGATCGACGGAGCCATATAGCCTTATGGTGACGTCACAGTGGAACTCTCAATGAAAGCACCAATGTCGGTGTCAAAACCGGTGGATCTCGGGTAGGGGGTCCCAAACTGTGCGTCTAAGGCGGATGGTAACAGGAGGCAGGGGACACGACGTTTACCCAAATTCGGGCCCTCTTGATGGAGGTAATACCCTACATCCTGCTTGATTGTTCTTGATTATATGAGTATTACAAGAGTTGATCTACCACGAGATCGTAGAGGCTAAACCCTAGAAGCTAGCCTATGGTATGATTGTATGTTGTTCTACGGACTAAACCCTCCGGTTTATATGGACACCGGAGGGGGCTAGGGTTACACAAAGTCGGTTACAAGGGAGGAGATCTACATATCCGTATTGCCAAGCTTGCCTTCCACGCCAAGGAAAGTCCCATCCGGACACGGGACGAAGTCTTCAATCTTGTATCTTCATAGTCCAACAGCCTGGCCAAAGGATATAGTGGTCTGTTAACTGGCCTAATCCAGGACTCCCTCACCTATCTTAGAATGGGCCCAAAAGAACAGTGGTCTGTTAACTGGCATGATCCGATATGGGCCGTAATTTGGCCCAAAACTCAGTAGGCTGTGAACAGGCCTGATCTGCTATGGGCCTCAATTTGACCAAAAACATGACAGGTTGTTAACGGGCCAGCCCACTAGTGTTTGAAAAAACATGGTGGGCCTTTAGTTGGGCCGGCATTTTCATCGGAATGGGCCTCTGTTGTGCCATGCCACATCTCGACGTATCATAGGCGCCTCCTATCCAATGAGTGGATGACATCTGTCCCAACAGTGAGCCAACACGTGTTTCCTCCTGCCAATGAGAATTTTACATGTGGAAAATCCCCATTGGTCCGGGTTGTTAACGGGTTATCGGATCCAAAAATGGACCCGATAGCTTAACGACGACCAGTTACGGTCGATGCCACCTGTCAGTCACCCTTGACGAAAGCACTTCTATGACGTGTGATTTATCGTCATGGAAGTGGACACTTCCGTGATGATAATTTTGGTGATGTCATGGAACACTTCTACGACAACACAAGTATGACTATCTTGATTCTATCATAAAATCGTCATGGATGTACATGCATGACATAAAACGTGACCTACTGTGACAAACACGTATCATCACGGAAGTGTATTTTTTGTAGTGCTACCTATCACTTAATATAGATACGTTTCACACAAACTCCTTCTCCCTATATCTAAGTGTCATTGCCCGCCCACACACACCTCCCGACACCGAACGATCAGGGTGACACGTCTATCTTGATACTAATCTATCTACTAGCTTCTCTCTCAAACACACACACACACATGTACACTACCCGACACCGAAGGAGTAGGGTGGCACCTCAATCTTGATAGTAATATATCTACCGGCTTCTATCTCAAACACACATGCATACACACACACTCGCTAGTTGTGCCTCTGTGCCTACCGCACGCACACTCTCAATACATCTTTCTCTCCCTCCCCCTCCCCCCCCCAACAATGACAACAGAAGGGTGACAACTCGATCTTGATCTTGACCAATCAACTGGTTTCTCTCTCTCTCTATCTCACACACACGCGCGCTCTAGTCGTGTCTCTGTGCCTCACTCAAAAACAATCGATACATCTTTCTATCCGTAGCCCACTCGATATGCAGACTTCTCACGTGTGCATAGCTGTAGTGATGATGACGCTGAACCCTGTGTGCCTTCTTTCTACCGGCCTCATCTGATAGTTTCCACCCTGTTTTCTGTTAATTAACAGGGTAACCTTTTCTTTGTTACTACTAGTGAATCTGAAATCATTCGGGTCAGGCATAAAATATATCACTTCAACCCAATTATCGCAGTAACTATTTTAAAAGGAACTAGCTATATGCGCATGCGTTGCACGAAACATCAAGATGCATTTGTATGAGTAGTTTATCTTGTGAGAGAAAAGGATGAATGAGGGAAGCCCTTATTTGCAAATGTGGAGAAGGGTGTGTGTATATTTTTGCAAAATTGGCATAGTTTCTTTCCTATACGTTAGATATAAATCCGATGGCCTATATTGCAGGATGGCATGCACACAATCATCACCAATTCTACTTTCTACTCCCTCCTTCCCTAAATATTTGTCTTTTTAGAGATTTCAACAAGTGACTACATACAGAGCAAAATGAGTGAATCTACACTCTAAAATATGTCTACATACGCATCCATATGTGGTAGTCCAGTTCAAATCTTAAAAAGAAAAATATTTAGGAACGGAGGGGGTATAAGAGTAGACATAGAGATATACCTCTAGCATAGTTCACAACGAAAATGTGCTGGACTGGTTAGCGCCGGATGCCCGCAACGCGATGACCTGAGTTGAAATTCTATCTTTAACTTTAGATTTTTAGATTTTATATTATTTATATTTAATATATACTTCTTTTTCTACTATACTGACAGTGGAACCCACAGAGTACTTAGAATACAAAATTAAGGATGGACTTGTTTCTTTTTTACTTCCTATACGAAGCTATAGCCACCCTGCAAGTCACGTGTACATTGTACATGCAATTAACTTTTTATAGAGGGAGAATCATACACGCAATTAACTCAAATGGATTGGATGTGACTCTATTATTTCCAGCATAAGAGCATCTCCAACGGCAGCCTGTAAATTTCCTCCCGCTTCCTTCCATGGAGGACGACATCAAGCGCCAGTGGCATAAATTTTCACAACCCTAACCAACCAGAGGAAATTCGTGCAAACACAGACTGATTTCATATAAGCATGAAGGATTACGTATAAAAAGGTGGATCTTCATATAAACATGATGGATTTCACTACATTTACATGAACTAAGCGGTGCTAATCCAGCTCTCATGGTATAATTAATACTACCTAATTTAAATGGCCGCCCGCGGATCTCTTTGTCTTCGTCATGTCCAGCAAACACTTGAGGAGTCGACGAAGGTCCTCGTAAGAGATGAAACAACAAAGAAACCACCTGAATATGTAGTCGTTGCCTCGGCGGTGGCCTTCATGGGACCAAAGTGGCGGCGGCCTCCTATGTTCTACTTCTCCTCGATGATGGCAGTGGACACGGAGAAGAAGGCCACCGACTCGTCGCTCTCCATGCACTCGACTTCTATGTCTGCCTGCATGGCGCTGCCGCAGGCATGGGAGGCGCGGCCACTACAGACACTGGTGGTGCGAAACGACACGGCAGCGACGACGCCCGTGCCGCCGTGCTCGCCGCCCTGCCGGCGTGGAGCAACTCGCCACTCCTCATCGAGTTTAACTAGAGCGGCGAGTTGCTGAACCACGCGCCGGCTTGGGGAGGCAACTGGCTCCATCGGGCCAAGCGAGGTTGGTGAAGCACCGAGCGGCCTCACTCGTATCTGGAGGGCTCGGCTGGCCACCCAGCCGAGTAGTATGCCGGAGAAGGACTCCTCGAAAGCCATCGGAAGAGTGGAGAAAATGGTGAATGAGGAGATGGGGCAGCGGCAGAGGGGTACGATTCTTGCCCGTTGTCTGGCTGGCCTCGTTTAAATAGAGGGTGGACAGTAGGAGCTTGGCCAGCGTCTGGCCTCGTTTAAACTGAGGGCAGACAAGAGGCCAGCATCACGTTTAATTCCGGCCCCCTCATGAACGGATGTGTGGCCGGAGTAGGTTTCTCAGCTTGCATGCAGGTTTAACAGAGGCATTTGATGGAGGCGAGGAGGCATGTTCAGCCAGGCGTGCAGCCGGCGGTGCAGTACTATTAGATTTGACAACAGGTGGCGCAGTTCTCGATACGACTTTAATGTAGACCAGGGAGATGGTAGCGGTTCCCGAAATGTTGAACGTCCAATGATGCATCCTCCTTCAATTAGCATTGTGAATGCATGAGGGAAGTAATGGGAGGAGGACCGGGAAAAGAGGCAGCACGATGTGAATGCAATGCAGTTTGCACTCATATAAAGGCACCCCTCCATTCCAATGCATCTACCACACATACGCACCTAAGCATTTTCCTAAGCACCTGCACTAAG
This sequence comes from Triticum dicoccoides, assembly GCF_002162155.2. Lineage (NCBI taxonomy): Eukaryota > Viridiplantae > Streptophyta > Magnoliopsida > Poales > Poaceae > Triticum > Triticum dicoccoides. Next base: position 423,536,116 of record NC_041392.1, on the reverse strand, counting down.
CACAAAAGTACTCACTCCAGACCCATGGCGGCGATGCGCGTGAGTGGCCAGCGGCTGTGCCAGATGGTCCACGATGCCGGCCTGCGGCATGGCGCCAAGGATCGTCTCCAGACGGGGTTGGTGACCGGCAGGTGCATCGCCGCCGTCGACGCCAGATATGACTCTCAATTGGACTAGCTGATCATTGCCACCACCAACAAGTTCACCGTCATCAAGAAGCTCGCGGATGACATCGTTGTACTCCTCCAGCCCGCATGCCCGGGCTCCTCATTGCCTGCCACCCTAATCGTCCTCCATGGACAAAACTTCATTCAAGCACTGGTGGCCCTGCGACTGCCCGCCGATGCAACAAAGAATCCGTTGACCTACACATCCACATGTACGAGCAAATCATGTACCTAGGTTTCTACGAGGCCAGTGAGGACGCTACGACATTGGCCTTCCTCAACCGGCTGGAAGCCTTGGATGCCTTTGCTGAGAAGCACCTTGACCTCGCCACAAAAGCCGCCACCCTCCTTAGCCGCCGGTCGGTGGACCGGTGCACTAAGTTGAGGAGGAGGATGTCCTAAGTTGATGAATGCATCTTTCTTCTTGCCTCCTTTAACCACCATTGCGATCACACCATCGTGGCCTTAATTCTTACTATGCTATTGCATTCTTGTTCCAGTCAATACAGACATGTGTGATCCCTTAGCTTAATTATATGCATCATTGTAACTAGTACTCCATCCGTCAATTTATAAGTTGTGCTTACCTTTTCCATCAACTTCGTGCAATGCATGGGCACCTTGCTAGAAAGAGTAGAACATGTCGGACCGCATGCGCCAACCTAGCTACTACCCTGCTTATCTGGTGGAAAAAGCCCCGCCCTAGCATTTCCAATCATTATTTCTACCTATGGATCATGCTAAGGAACAGAACCAAATGTTACAATTTATACATGTTCTCTACTCCTACTCTAAAAGACTCAGTTGGTGATGGTGGTGTGTCTTCCATCTGTCGTTTCTGACCATTAGATCTGCATCTAACGACTGTGAGGTAAGTTGTGGCATTTTTGTAACAATAGCCCACTTCTCTTCTCCAAATTGCAGAAAACCCCTCATTATCTTGAAAGCAACCACATCCCTCCCTCACCTCATCAAAACAGCCTGAGAAATATATTTTGAGTGAAAAGTAATATATTTTTAGTGGTATATATGTATATCAAAACAAGAGTGTTTTCTTTCAAGTTTGTGAACAAGTACTACTATTCTACTAGTACATTGGATCCGTCGCAATGCACGGGCACATTGCTAGTAAAAGGAAAAGGTCTGCCGCATTCGCGTCGCACCCCCACACGCCCAGGAATCGGGAGTACTTCACGGCCCGTCCGACACGCCACATAGCTAGGGAAGGCGTGTTGCCTAGCATTTTCACTTTCATGTGGGATCGCAGTTGAGCAAACCGACTATTGGCAAACCGCACCCCGTCGGCCACGTTGGAAAATAGAAACAAGGAGGGGAAGATCTAGTTGTAGCACGGAGCCAAGAAATTTGGTATCTGATGGCGCTCGTTGATAGAGTAGGAGCACTCTGTACTACTACTCCTACTAGTACGAAGTTTTTACTACAACTAGTATTACCACCGCTATACAACTACTAGGTACGTGCACGGCACAACATCTTGTTTTGGGTGATTTATCTTTTTTCAGTCAATGTAGTACTCCACTAAATATGATGAGGGGGGCACCCATGAACCTTATGTGGCTTGGTTGCATGGCTATGAAAGGCTAGAGAAAAATAAATGGATAATGTGTTTAGAGTGCACTCCACTAAATAGATATACTTTGGATCCATTGCAACTCACGGGCCGGCACATTGGTAGTAGTAAGAAACAAATTCCGGGTTTGGCATGAGTTCGTACTGCGGGAGCACCACAAGGCCTGTCGTAAGAGTTACATTTCCCTCTCGGGGCCCACGAGATCGAGCTTCAGTGGCTTAGTGCACCGGCCTATGAGTCAATTACATGTGGATCTTAAATGCGACTAGACCATATGTCATTCTCATGGTGGTGGCGTGGTTTGCGACTCACCGTTCGAGATGAACCGGCCGGTGGTGGCGTGGCTGTGGCGAGGGTGCGACAGTTGGGCGTCGGGGCGTTACGAGGCGTAGATGGCCACACCGGCGGGTACTACATTTAGTAGAGAAGTACTCCAGCTGAGGAGTGATGCCCAGGGTGAAATGTTTCATAGCCGCTGGATGAAAAATCGATGGTGCGGGAGTACGGATCGGAGCACAGGAGCAGAGCAGGCAAACCGCGTCCTATCGGGTGTGGCTGTGGTAGAAACTTGATGGCCGCCGCAGTTTAGCTGGCCCGCATGTCATGCACACAAAGGCAGAGGAGCGGTGGGGCCGAGAGGGATGAGGCGCACATCGGGGGACGTTGTGCCGTGGGTTGGAGTGGCGTCGTGGGAATCGCGTGTGGCAATGGTAGAAACGTGATGGACGTCGTGGTTCCACTTCCATGGACAGGCTGTCATGTCTGTTGACACATGCATTGCATACCGCTCACTGCAAGGAGTAGTAGTAGAGAAACTTGTTCCAAAGATACCATTTTTTCAATAAAATTCTAGAGATATCATTAGTTTTTACACATGGGATTACTCCTGTGAGGGTCAATCACAACAGGTGTTTTGTACAAAAAATTGCATCTTGATGTTCTCTACAATGCACGGATATGTTGCTAGTTATAGAAGAAGCGCACATGGGCATCTTGCCGTAGGGTGTGCCACCGACTGAAACTCAATTATTTTAAGATGCTAAGGTGCGCCGGATGCCATGCCACGCTAAAAAATGTAAAAAAACAACTCCAATTTTTCAAAACATGTTATCTTCAAACTAGACACACCCGTCCCTCACCTCATGAAAACAGACCGAGGAATATATTTTGAGTGAAGCCTGATTTATTTTTACTGATATATGTATATCAAAACTAGAGTGTTTATATTTCCAGCCCGTGAACAAGTATTATTCTACTACTTTGGATCCATTGCAACACAAGGGCCGACACATTGGTAGTAGTAGTAGTCTCTATCTATACTCTTATAAAAACAGAGTTGTTGATGATGGTGTGCCTGCCATCCTGCAATACAGGCCGTTCGATTTATATCTGACGGATAGGAATGAAACTATGGCAATTTTGCAAAAGGATACCCACACCCATCTCCACATTTGCAAATAAGGGCATCCCTCGTTCATCCTTTTCTCCCACAAGGTAAACTAGTCATACAAATGCATCTTGATGTTCCGTGCGACGCATGGGCATCTTGCTAGTCTACTACTCTTATAAGAAACAGAGCTGGTGATGATGGTGTGCCTGCCATCCTGCAATATAGTCCGTCCGATTTATATCTGACAGATAGGAAGAAAACAATGGCAATTTTGCAAAAAGATACCCACACCCCTCTCCACATTTGCAAATAGGGCCTTCCCTCATTCATACTTTCCTCTCACAAGATAAACTACTCATCTCTACTCTTATAAGAAACAGAGTTGTTGATGATGGTGTGCCTGCCATCCTCCAATATAGTCCATCTGATTTATATCAGACGGATAGGAAGAAAAATATGGAAATTTTGCAAAGAGATACCCACAACCCTCTCCACATTTGCAAATAAGGCCTTCCCTCATTCATCCTTTTCTCCCATAAGATAAACTACTGATACAAATGCATCTTGATGTTATGTGCAATGCACGAGGATGTTTCCTTGGGGGTATCTCCACCGCGGCGTGGCCGTAGTTGCAAGTTGACGCCCCTTGAGATGCCGACGTTGAGGGGCACTTAGATTTTGTCTGATGAGCAGGTAAGTGATGAGTTTGATCACGTAGTAAATGCATTCGAAAGACTACTTCTGTATCCATTTCCTAATTCTCCTGCTCCCCACTGTTTCAAAGGTTAGGCTTGGTGCCAGTGGATATTGGCTTGCATATGTACGGGACGGTACCGACATCAATTTGCACAACATTTACAATGGTCACACCATTCCCGTAGACCTTTGTCCAACATTGGGATCATCCATGCAATGGGCCACCGCCTGAATTGATACGATGGAACCACGGTGAGATTGAAGAAGATAGCAATCTTGGAAGCCCCGATAAGGTCGTCTGCCAAACAAAATTACACTCTCATCGCGGTGTTCGACATCGCAATTGCTTTCACGAACCCTGCACATGGCGGACAAAGGAGGACCATGCTGTCCGCAGCTGATTTGTTGTCGTACGAGTACGAAGAAGTTGTGCTCCTTTCTAACCGCATCTTCTTGGTGACAAACCATGGGACTTGTTTCATATGGGACACATCCTACGGTATACTCCCTATCTTCCAGTTTATTTGTTTTTAATTTTTTTATAAGTTTCAAATTCAAATTTAGAGCTCCCCATCACATGTTAAGATTACAATGCCCATTAAATCGTTGTGTGCATGTACTAGTAAGAAACAAATCCGAGTTTGGCACGAGTTCGTGCAGCGGTAGCACCATAAGGCCTGGCGCAGGAGTTACATTTCCCTCTCTGGGCCCTCGGGACTAAGCTTCAGCGCCTTACTACACCTTCCTTTGATTCAATAACATGTGTACCCGATAGGTGGCTGGTCCACATGTAATGCTCCCAAAGGTAGAGGGGCAGTGGGTCCGAGAGGGGAGAGCCGCATGTTCGGGGACGTGTGGTGTCATGGGTTCGAGCGGCGTCATGGGAATCGCGTGTGGCTGTGGTAGAAACTTGATGCTCGCTACATTTCAGGTAGCCCACATGTCATGCACACAAAAGCAGAGGGGCGGTGAGGCCGAGAGGGGTGAGGCGCAAGTCGGGGGATGTGGTGCCATGCATTGGAGCGGCGTCGTGGGAATCGCGAGTGGCAGTGGATGAAATGTGATGGTGGCCATAGTTGAACTTCCACGGACAAGCTATCATGTCTACAGACACATGCATTCCATACCGATCACTAGAAGGAGTAGTAGCGAAAGCTAGGCGGATAAATAGTTCCTTATAGTCAAGCGGACCTACGCTACTACTTGTTCCAAAGACATGCACACCATCAAAATAGTCCATCTATATCAATATACACAGAGAGGAAATATTTTTTTACAAGAGAGGAAATAGTTCATCCATCCATAATGCCCTACTGCTAGTGCAACTTCTTCTTCTTCTTCTTATTCTTCTCATTTTCTGTGGGAGACGTCTTCGCAACAAGCTCTCTGGACCTTGCGGCTATCTCGAAACTCACACGGGCATCGAGGACAACATATTTTATCCGCTCGTATGTGAAGGGATAATTCCCCCATCGAGACGACCTTAATCCCAGTGTCTCGTCACCCTTCTGAAGATTTGTTTCGAGCACAAAATTTGCTACGTCGAATAGGTATGGTGTCGGTTTATCACAATCTTCTATAGAAATTTTTATTTTGGCTTGTACGTCAGCGATGCTTTTCGAATCAAGGTTGTATGGATCCAACCTCTGTTTGTCCCCTGCGATGGCTGTCCCACAGAAGTATATGTCCTCCCGAGACAAGAAATCATGGATCTCACGTGGTATGGAGGGCGCGTGTAGGATGTGGTACACCAAAAAATCATCTTCGAGGCACAACTGAAGGACGGAGACACGTTTGATCTTCCCAGTGGCACGCTCCGTGTACCCTGCGTCAAGACCGATGACCTTCATGTCCACCTTTTGGAGGGAGTTGGATACATTGTTGATCCACTTTTGAACAGCCCTTGGGTGGTCGGTGACGATGGCAACTATGCTCAATGAGCCCTCTATGAGGACATGTTGGATGCTGAAAACCTGCATGTCGATCTCTTTCGCCATTTGAAACCGCTGGACCGGAGGGCTATGGTTTGGATAATTAGAATTAGATGGCTAGTCTAACTGAATAAGATGATTATTTAAAGGGGCTTCAAAACTACTCCAGGAGTATGTGAAGAGGTTAAAACAATGTGAATGCAGTGTGTTTTGGATGCAAATGAAGATGAAGGAGAGGTGAAGAAGCCAAGGAAGATTGATTCCTGATGGAGAAGTAAATGGGAGAAGTGGCCTGCAGGGAGTTGATTAGATGGCTAGGTAGACTAAACGAAAAACCTATGTGGGTAGTCTGAGGAGTGGTACCTGTCCGTGTACATGCCCATCCTTCTAGCGCTACATGTGCCACTAGCTAGTTGAGGTCACTCTTTTGAATCACCGTGGCGAGACATTTTATGATTCCTTTTTATTTCTGCACCCCTCCTGATAGGTGGGACCTATGCAAATGAATATAAAAATGTGTCATAGCAGGTTCAGATGGATATTGGCCTGTGCGTGGGAGACACAACATTTTTTGGTTATGGAATATGCGGATATCCTCAAAAAAGAAAAAGCCTTCTTCGCGCTTCCGCATGCACAAGAATTTGGTTCTGCTCGCAATATGGATGATACCTGGAGGTGAACCCACATGCATGCTAGCATGGGAGACCTATTTCCGCTATATAGTACTACTCATGTTCCTACTACTACTAGTAGTAGTACAACTGTGGTACACTTGATGGTCAAACTATTATTCATCCGGTCCTCACAATGAAGTGACAGGTCCCTGCGTCGGAGGTGACACCAGTCCAGGGGAAGTGTTCGGGTTACCAAAGTCAGCCTCACCTTGTGCAATGTGCAGTCACTACCACCACCGCTGTATAGCATGCCTCGCCTCGTCTCCCTCTCCCGTAGCACCACTCCATCTCCATCTCCGTCTCGCCGGAGATCCTGAGATCACTCTTCATCATCTCACTATGCCCCCGCGTACCCTCGCCTCCCTCGCTAGCCGCTCCAGCACCGAGAGCCTTCTCCCCCATAAATCAAGACCCCAAAACCCCCACCTTCCAAACTCCACCATGGCCAAACACGAACTGCGCATCATCCATATGAGTCGCGATTGGAGCAATTTCCCTAGTGACATCCTCGACCTCTGTTGTTCGTGTATGGATATGTTGAGCGCCGTGTGACTGGTTGCATGCCCGAGGGACATGCACATGACCATCGTCGAAGGGAGGCCTAAGCTTTTCAAGACACCTTGCTTGCTGCTATATGGTCTTGTGAGATTTGCTCAGCATGATATAGAGGCATACATGATGCCCCTCGACTTCAATCCGACCTCCATTAGACAAAACTTCTTTGCAGGTATGTAGTGTGTCGCCATACATCATTTCCCTCGACTTTGATCCGATCACCATCGCCAAAACTTCTTGGCAGGTATGTACTGGCTCGGCATGAACTCCCACTGGATGGCTGTCGTCAGAGAAGACCGGAAAAATTTGGTGCTCATGAACTTCCACACCTCCCATGAGATTATCCTTCCTATGTTGGATTATATAGGGTTTTACCGTCTCGATCCAAGTCATCTAGATTACATCGTCAGTTGGACGCACCTTTTTTTTGCAGAAGATTGTACTGCCAAGTCCGCACACAAGATGCGAATTATGCAGACTTCAAGCTAACTGCCTTGTTCGACCGTGGACTCGCCTATCTTTCCGCTGGTGCCTTCTTTAGCCGGGGAAAACTCAGCTCACAGTGGTTCATTCAATCTGATACACACTTCTGTGATGCTATTGAACACAATGGCATCATCTATGCGATCAACAAAGCAGATGGCACCATGTATTGCTGGGACGGCGCGTGTAAGTTGTTTCCGTCTGATGTTAATGATCACGCCATGACATTGTTTGAACTTTTTGTGATGATTGGCAAATCCCTGTTTGAGCAAAATTTGAGTAGAACTATGGCAATGTATTAGAGACGCCGTAAATCAGCTATATTTGGAATGAGTTAATTCATGCGATTGTGACCATGTCATTACAACCAATTTGTACCCTTGAATAATCAAACGGTTAGGAATATATGGATATTTTCCTTATTTTATAGTAATCTATATACTACTAAATATGAGTGTGTATCAATGGCCATGTTAGTTTCCTCATTTTCATGATGTAGAAACATGCTTGACACTGTTGGTTTCTGCTACCTCTTGAGCACTGCGTTGGTTTTCCCTTGAAGAGGAAAGGGTGATGCTGCAGAGCAGTGTAAGTATTTCCCTCAGTTTTTGAGAACCAAGGTATCAATCCAGTAGGAGGCCATGCATGAGTCCCTCACACCTACACAAACAAATAAACTCCTCGCAACCAACGCGATAAAGGGGTTGTCAATCCCTTCACGGTCACCCACAAGAGTGGGATCTGATAGATATGATAAGATAATATTTTTTGTATTTTTATGATAAAGAGAAATAAAGATGCAAGCAAAATATATAGCAAAGGAAATAACTAAGTATTGGAAGATTAATATGATGGAAAATAGACCCGGGGGCCATAGGTTTCACTAGTGGCTTCTCTCGAGAGCATAAGTATTACAGTGGGTGAACCAATTACTGTTGAGCAATTGACAGAATTGAGCATAGTTATGAGAATATCTAGGTATGATCATGTATATAGGCATCACGTCCGAGACAGGTAGACCGACTCTTGCTTGCATCTAGTACTATTACTCCACACATCGACCGCTATCCAGCATGCATCTAGAGTATTAAGTTCAAGAGAACAGAGTAACGCTTTAAGCAAGATGACATGATGTAGAGGGATAAACTCATGCAATATGATATAAACCCCATCGTGTTATCCTCGATGGCAACAATACAATATGTGCCTTGCTGCCCTTACTACCACTGGGAAAGGACACCGCAAGATTGAACCCAAAGCTAAGCACTTCTCCTATTGCAAGAAAGATCAATCTAGTAGGCCAAACCAAACTGATAATTCGAAGAGACTTGCAAAGATAACGAATCATACATAAAAGAATTCAGAGAAGATTCAAATATTGTTCATAGATAAACTTGATCATAAACCCACAATTCATCGATCTCAACATACACACCGTAAAAGAAGATTACATCGAATAGATCTCCATAAGAGAGGGGGAGAACTTTGTATTGAGATCCAAAAAGAGAGAAGAAGCCATCTAGCTTATAATATGGACCCGTAGGTCTGAAGTAAAATACTCACACTTCATCGAAGGGGCTATGGTGTTGATGTAGAAGCCCTCCGTGATCGATACTCCCTCCGGCGGAGCTCCGGAAAAGGCCCCAAGATGGGATCTCGTAGATACAGAAAGTTATGGCGGTGGAATTAGCGTTTTGGCTCCGTCTCTGGTATATTGGGGGTATATAGCTATATATAGGAGGAAAGAGTACATCGATGTAGCAACGTGGGCCCCACGAGGGTGGAGGGCGCGTCTGGGGGGTAGGCGCCCCCCTACCTCGTGCCTTCCTGGTTGATTGCTTGACGTAGGGTCCAAGTCCTTTGGATCATGTTCGTGTTCTCAAAAAAAGAAGGATTAAGGACTCTTAGGATGACATGTGGGTGCCACCCGTGTTTTCGTGCGCTCGCGTGCCGAGAGCATATTGGCGCATGTTCTAAATTCATGCTAGCTTTTCATCCCTAATCTCCCACCCCTGCCCCACCTCTGGAATCTCCAGTTCCCCTGAATCCCCCTCCTATACTCCCTGTACTCAAGCGCACTATCATGTCACCGACCAACGCAAATCTCTGAGCTAGAGATCTTGAGGTCAGTCCTGCCTTCGGGCGCTGTGTGCTATCGCTCAACAATGGCATGGAGGCGCTTGACGACCAGTTTGCCGGCGAAGTGCTAATGGTAACCATCAAAGGCGACCGGCCTCCCGTCTCCCCGGACGACCTTGTCAAAGCTCTTGACATTGCGCATAGAATCCAAATAAGTGACTTGCTCATCGAAGTATGTCTTCCTTCAGCTGATTTCTTCGTCACAATCCGGACAAATTTCGATCGGTGGCAATGGCGCTCTGGTGAGCTTTGATCAGTGGCACCTAGGATGGGGCTCAGTGCCCTCTGAGCTTGAGTTTTTAACAAATCTTACCTTCCATGGCATGCCTCAATGTGCTTGGAATAACGAGTCCATGAATGAGCTTATCAACGACCTTGGAGGTGAGCTCTTAAGTATGTTTGTTCCTCCAGACAGCTGGGCTCTAACGGTTATTGCATGGATGAAGAAGTCGTCCACCATACCAAAGGTGATTGGTGTTGAGATACTGGTGTAGGAACCTGGGTTGTACTATTCGTCGCCACCAAGGCCGTCGCACATCACGTTAGGTATGTACCAGTATCGAGTGTTCGTGCATGTCAAAGAAGTGGTCAATCCATCAACCAAAGTCCTGCCGCCGCCGCTGGTGCCAGGGTCTGTCGATGACCTACATTATAGGAGTCAATATCAGATTTTCCGCGTGTTGCTCGGAATGATGGATGCCACAGGGCCTACTCCATCGTGTGGTGGAGGCCACTGCTTCTTTGGGAGAAGAGGCAGGGCTAGTTGCCTAGATGTGCTCTAATTTGAGGTAACAACTAAATATTGTTAGATACTAGTTAAATCTGAGCTATGGGTGTGAAGCACTGATGTGCCGGTACATTTGATTGTGACCTGTTCTATTTTTGTACCTAAACTTTTTTAGAAAGGGTTGTACGTCAACTTAATGTGCTAGTAGAACATATTGTGTTGTCTATCTATTTTCTTTGCACAACATTCAAGATATTTCCCCGTCATTGATAAAGACGATGAACCCTTATGTACGAGTTCGTTGGTTTCAAGATAGCCCTACCTGTAGCGATACATTGCTTCCATCCTGATTGTGCCGCCTGCGTGAAATATTTTTGTATGCAAGTTCGGTGTGCTATGATGTTATATATGATTGTGTCAACTATATAAGTTTTTACTGAGCATCAGCAATGCATAAGATGTATTTTCGAGCATCGACCGATGGGTCTCTCTCTCTCTCTATCTCACACACACTTGCACAAGTGGGACCCATTGCATTATTTCTTCGCTCGTGACAGCTTTTAATTAGGTTCCACTGTACTCTAACTTTTTTCTAAAGTTATTAATTGAGCTCAGTGACTTCAAAAAGTTGTAGTGAAACCTTATTTCGACCTTTTCGGCGTCGCTGAATGTGGGCTGAGTAGCCATGTAAAGTTGTAGTGTACTACACGGGCTTTTTTTTAACATCAGCAATGCAACTAGACCGACAGTTGTACACAATATCCGGGTCAACTTGTTATTCTCCGCCCCACTGAGCTTCCAATCTTTCCTAGGAGCGATGCATTAGGCTTAACAATAAAATGGGCTTTCAGAAATAATAAATGGGATGTAATTATAAAAACTGGGTAGTAAATATATAAAAAAGCACCAAACAAGTAATTAGTTTAAAAATATATTATTTTTGGATTTTGAAATTTTTAATTTCATTACATGTTGCGCGTGCAATATTTTGTTGGATTTTTACGTAATACAAATTTATTTTGAAATTATATTTAATCCGAGGTAGAAATTTCGGGATAAAAATATTTCGGATCCCACCAAGATGTGGGAAATTTTATTGAATTCTATTTTGAGCGGTTGGTTGAAATTATTAATCGTTGTCCTAGCTAGAAAATGGGTTGTACTTTTAACAAATTGTAAATGGGTCGTCGTAAATTCCATTAGAATTCAAAAATGGGTTGTACATTCTTACAAATCGCAAATGGGCTATATGTTCTCTGCCACACACTTGTGGGCCTACTAAGTTGACGTGTACGCAAGTCTTTGTCAACTTATAGTCAACACATGATTCTAGCAGAACTGGCCGTTGGATGTCAATCCAACGGATGTCGTGCTTCTTCTTCAATCTCGGATATTCTTGCTTTAGCCGCCCAAAAATGATTCCTCCCCCTGACATCTAGGGCGCATCATTTCAGAGGATGACCTGTGGGCCTACTAAGTTGACGCATACCAAGGGCTTTGTCAACTTAGTCAATATAAACGATGCTAGCTGTAGTGACCATACGATGTCCATCCAACGGCCGTCGTGCTTCTTCAACCTCTGGTCTTCTTGCTCTAGCCGCCCAAACCAGCGCGGGCCGAGCCGCCTGCTCCTGCCTCCCGTGTCCGGCTATGCTGCCACCGTTGGCCATGCCATCCCTCTATACTCACCCACACCTCCTATTATTCTTCGGCGACGGCAGCCTCACACCATAGCCGAAGCAGTCCACCCACGTACTCCCCTCCGCGTGGGCATCCACTGCCGCGTCTTCCCCGGCTCTGTGTCGTTCCCTTCCTTGGCCTCACCGTCGTCCACCACCTGGGTGCTCTTGGCGCGGCGTGGTCAACAAAGGACAGTCATCAGAAGAGGACTTTAGGCGGTGAGGCTAATAGCTGGACCCACCAGCTACATATTCGAACACAAGGAAGTGCCTCTAAGAGCTGGGACCGACCAGCTATATCTTCGCACGCAAGGAAGTGCATCCTTATCCTCCCTAACCGATGGGATCCACTTGGTCAAAGTGTACGTAGTCTTGTCTGTCTAGTCGTGAATGTGTAAGTACATACTAGTCGATCGGTCTCTCTGCAAGTATGAACCGTCGCCGAGTAAGTAGCGGCATGTGTCATTCTAGAGCACTCTGCATAGCAGTTCAGACAGTCCCGTCTAAGTCTTGTACACGTACGTACAACCACACGGGAAAAAATGCGCCCACATACGTACATACGGCCGGGTCTCGAGCACGTACTCGTGCATATATATGGATGACCAGGGCTTGTGTACATGGAGAGGCAACGGACGACAGCAACGGCGTCCTATTCATCGGGCAGCAAACTGGCTGGGTCGGAATGGAGAAACAATGTCCTGTTCACCGGGAGGCAACCAACTAGGTTGGAATGCGTCCTGTCCAATGGGAGCCAATCGGCTTGGACGGAACAGTCGAAACGGGGTCTCGCGTACCGCAAAGCGGAGGAAACGGCCTTCTGTTCGACTGCCATGGTCGAAACGGGATCCTGTTCATCGAGAGGGGTATGGCATACCGCAAAAAAGAGGAAACAGACTTGTGTTTGAGTGCCTACAGTCAAAACAGGGTCCTGTTGATCAGGAGGGGTGTGGTGTACCAGAAAATGGTGGAAACGGACTTGTGTTGGAGTGCTACGGTCGAAACGGGGGTCCTGTTCTTCAGGAGGGGTGTGGGGTACCGCAAAACGGGACTCCACGGGCTACTATTCATCTCCACCGTCGACCTCCTCCAGCCTCCACTGGCTACTATTCATCCACAACTATTGTTCATCCAGCCTCCACGGGGGTCCTATTCATCCACCCCCAACCGGCCGCGGTGTGGCGGCCTCCTCGGGGTCCTGTTCATCCAGCGGCAACAGCCTACTACCACGGGGTCCTGTTCAGCCAACCCCTACCGGGAACTGTTCATCCACAACCAACCAACCGGCTCGACTCACCACGTCTCGACTCGTTCTACGTATCGTGCGCATGGTAGCAACGGTTACTATTCATCGAGAAACAACCCAACACCAGCTGGCTACGTCTCGCACGGGGGCTCGATCGGCTTCAGTAAGGAACAACAATGATCAATCGCTCGAGTTCAGTTAGTAGTAGCAGCGAAGGAATTGCTCGGGTTCAGTCAGCAGCGAATGAATCGCTCTAGTTCAGTTATCAGCCAAGGGATCGATCGCTCGGGTTCAGTAACGTGTGATTGCTCGGGTTCAGTTAGCCAACGGCTCGCACACACGCGCGTACACGAGAGGAACACACAAACCATAGTTCTTCGCTCGGCCCCGACCACCCATCGTAACCGGGAACTCATCAATATTTTCCTCGCCCTCGCTTCTACCACAATTTTTCCATCATGGACGACCCAAAGAATGTCATGCAGCTGCGTCTCTGGCCTGCCCAGGACGAAAAGTGCATTTTCTGTCATGATTTTTTGTCATAGAAGTAGGAGCCCACCATATCTATGATGATACCGGGTTTTGTCACAATTATCATCATAGAAGTGTCATAAGCATGACAGAAAAAAAATTCGTTCGGCCCAAAATGTCATGGATGTGTCTTTTTTTGTAGTGCGGGTAGTAGTTGTTGTCGGTGGTGGCATCTGGCTCCTAGAATCTGTCATCTGATTGCAACATCCAGAAAGAAGAAAGTAGGGGGGAGGTAGCAAAGCAACCGTGAGTACTCATCCAAAGTACTCGCAAGATTTACATCATAACTATGCTAAGTATGCATCGGTATCAAAAGAATGGGGCAATATATGTGTACTGAACTGCAGAATGCTAGAATAGAGAGAAAGGCCAAGCCTAACGAAGACTAGCATCTTCAAGCATATTGCAGCATATGGAAGAGTAAAGAATAACATAATATGAAGTAGTAGTATGTTGTAGTAACCACGCCCATACATCCTTTCTCGACTCCCTACGTGAAAGCAATCCCGAAGCCATCATATTCATTTCACATCTCAGCATCCATTTCCAGTTGTAAAGATCGGGATACAACTCCAAGTCGTCCTGTTACCGTGGACACGGCTATTCGAATATATTAACTTGCCTACCAGGGTGCACCACATTACCCGACACGCTCGATCACTCTAGCCAGACACACTTTCCTGGGTCATGCCTGGCCTCAGAAGATCAACACGTCATAGCCCTACCTAGGCCCAATGGAGAGGTCAGCACACTGGTTGATGACCCACAAGTATAGGGGATCAATCGTAGTGCTTTCGATAAGTAAGTGTGTCGAACCCAACGAGGAGTAGAAGGAAATGACAGGTGGGTTTCAGCAAGGTAATCTCTACAAGCATTGAAATTATATGTAACGAGTAGTTTGATAGCACAATAATTTGTAACGAGCAAGTAACGGTAATGGTGAATAAGGTGCAGCAAGGTAGCCCAATCCTTTTGTGGCAAAGGACATGCCAAAATAGTATCTTATAATAAGCAAAGTGTTCTTGAGGGTACACGGGAATTTCGTCTAGTCACTTTCATCATACTGGTTTGATTTGTGTTTGCTACTTTGATAATTTGATATGTGGGTGGACCGGTGCTTAGGTGTTGTTCTTACTTGAATAAACCTCCTACTTATGATTAACCCCCTTGCAAGCATCCGCAACTACGAGAAAAGTATTAAGATAAAATCTAACCATAGCATTAAACTTTTGGATCCAAATCGGTACCTTACGAAGTAGCGCATAAACTAGAGTTTAAGCTTATGTCACTCTAGCAACCCATCATCTAATAACTACTCCAAAATGCATTCCATTAGGCCCAAATAAGGTGAAGTTCCATGTAGTCGACGTTCACGTGACACCACTAAGGGAATCACAACATAGATATCATCAAAATATCAAACACATATCAAGTTCACATGATTACTTGCAACAAGATTTCTTCCGTGACCCTAGGAACAAAACTAACTACTCATAAATTATAATAATGCTCAAGATCAGAGGGGTATTAAATAGAATAATGGATCTGAACATATAATATTCCACCAAATAAAACATATAGTAATCAACTATAAGATGTAATCAACACTACTAGTCACCCACAAGCACCAATCTAAGGTTCCGGTACAAAGATTGAACACAAAAGATGAACTAGGGTTTGAGAGGAGATGATCCTATTGAAGATGTTGATGGAGATTGCCCTCCCCAAGATGGGAGAGTTGTTGGTGAAGATGATGACGATGATTTCCCCCTTTGGGAGGGAAGTTCCCCCAGCAAAATCACTCCGTGGGAGGGCAAAATTGCTCCTGCCCAAGTTCCACCTCGAGACAGCGGTGCTTCATCCTGAAAGTACTCCCCTTATTTTTTTTCTAGGTCAAAATGACTTATATACCAGAAGTGGGGCACCAGATGTGGGCCGAGGAGGGCAGAACCCAGGAGGGCACGCATGGGGTCCTGGCACACACAGGTGGTTTTTGCCCACCTGGTCGGTGAGGGAGTCCTGGATTTGGGGGTCCTCAGGTCTCCAGCCTATTTGGTATGGGCCGGACTGATGGCCTGTGAAGATAAACCAGAAGGCTATCCCCCGGGTCTGGGTGGGACTCCTGTATGCATGGACAACAAGTTTGGTGAACGGATGTATTATTTCCTTCTTCCACAAACTGACTTTGTACAACCCTAGGCCCCTCCGGTGTGTATATAAACCATGGGGTTTAGTCCCTAGATACTATCAGAACAATCATAGGCTAGATAGCTAGGGTTTAGCCATTACGGTCTCAAGGTAGATCAACTATTGTAACCCATATACTCATCGAATACAATCTAGCAGGACGTAGGGTTTTACCTTCTTTAAGAGGGCCCGAACCCGGGTAAACATCGTGTCTCTATTGTTCCCTGTTACCATTGATCCTTAGACTCACAGGTTGGGCCCCCCTACCCGAGATCTGCCAGTTTTGACACCGACATTGGTGCTTTCATCGAGAGCTTCGTTGTGTTGTCATGACAAGTGATCTATGGCTCGCCTTGCCATCAGCAATGATATCACCTCTAGAAGAATCCTAACTTCAAGATAGGTCCTCTAGCTCGGCAGTTTCACCATGGGTGCCCACATGAGCATCAAGCTGACGGCGCCCCCCGCGATCACCAAACATCACCTCCGCACCGGTCTCGAACACTCCGAAAGGATGGATCCAGCGGACATCTCGTCCTTAAATAAGCTGCTAGATCGCATCGCCACCTTGGGGCTTTCAACGGACTATGATCGGATGGGGCTTAAACCTGACCAGAGGGAAATCAATTCCCCGCCAATCACTCACCTGGCGGCGGTCGTCGTGGAATGAGCCGAAAATACTTGTTCCCCTAAGTTAAAAATCAGCTACGTGCGGATTTCCGAACCCATTTAAATAGATACTCTTCCTTCGGATGAGACTCCGCCTCCCCTGAACTCAGGGTCGGACTTATGGTCCGGGGAGCGTTTGGATCCCCTCGGACCCGAACCAGTGATCTCGGAGATTTTACAAGCTCCGGACACAATTTTGGGTCGGGATTCAAGTTTTAGCCTACCCACCCACCACAGTGAATACTCTCCAAGTAATTCAGGCCCTCCGGACATGTATGACCTGATGTACGTACGGTAGCAATCTCAGGAAATGGTCCATCACTTTTGGGCCAGGTTCCTTCTCATCAAAAACAAGATTAAAGATTGTTGCGACGATGATGCACTCTCGGTCTTTCATCGCAATTGTACCGATGAGGCAATTAGGAATGCCCTCGACCACCGTCACACACATAGTTTCATGGAACTATCGCACATCGTACGGAAGTACTGCATGATGGAAAGCACATGGAAAGCCCAAAAACCCAATTGGAACTTGCTGCCTTTAAGCAGTACACTGCCCGGGCAAAATGGGTACACCCTTATGAGGCATCCGATCATAAGACCGTCGGCAAGAAAAACAAACCCTTTGCGGGATACAGGTCTGTTCTTGATGAAATTCTCCACAAACCCTATCAGATACATGCGACATTGAACACTAAACCAACTCGTAGCCTTCGGGCATGTTGTGTACTCTGGCAGGTGGCTAAAAGTGGCGAGACCATCCTCACCACCGCTACTCCAGAGAAGCATTCTCCAGAGGATGACAATCTTAACGTCTTCACGATCTTCGAGACTTTCTCTTCAAATAATCGGCATAAGAGGGCACTCCATGACCATGCCGAAATTCACCAAGTAACCACAATGATCCCATGGAACGACGCGGAAATAACCTTCACCGTCGACGATGAACCAAGGGCCCAATCAGTCCGAACAACCGCCGCATTGGTTCTAAACCCAATTGTGGACGGCTTCCGACTTACCAAAGTGCTCATGGACGGCAGCAGTGGGCTTAACCTCATCTACGAGGACACGCTCAACAAAATGCATATTGATAGAGCGCGCATCGAGAAAAGCAGTACCACCTTTCAAGGCATCATCCCCAGTTGAGAAGCATCATGCTCGGGGAAAATCAAACTTGATGTAGTATTCGGCAAACATGAGTATTACAGGTCTGAAGAGTTGCTCTTCCAGGTGGCTCCCTTCAATAGCGAATATCATGCCCTTTTAGGGTAGGACGCTTTCTCACGCTTCCCAGATTAAAATGCCAGGGCCCAATGGAATAATAATAATTACGAGTGATCCTTACAAAGCACTCCACACAGAAAACAAAACCGCATCCTTGGCCCTTGAGGCACAATCGGAAGCTCTTGCGGCCGAAGAACTAACCACCCTGGGATCCACGGTGGACAAGTATGACGTGATTCACGATAATAGACCTAAATCCACCTCCTTAAAGCTAGCAGATGAAATAGTTAAATTTCAAGTACACCCGACGGATCCTAATAAAATAGCGTCCATTGGAGCACAGCTGGATCCGATGGTAGACGATGCCCTACGCGCGTTCCTACACGAAAATTAGGATATCTTTGCCTACGACCCTTCGAACATGCCAGAGATCCCACGCAGACTGGCTGAACACAGCCTCAACATAAACAAGGGGTTCAAACCAGCCAAGCAAATGCTGCGGCAATTTTCTGAACCCAAACAACAAGCTATGCGGGAGGAGCTAGCCAAACTACTTGAAGCAGGTTCATCAGAGAAATCAAGCACCCAGACTGGTTAGCCAACTTGGTCATGGTGCCAAAGAAGGATAAATCTTGGCGCCTTTGCATCGATTTCAAGGACCTCAATAAGGCTTGCCCTAAAGACCCCTTCCCATTGCCCCGCATTGACCAGATTATTGATGTGACGGTAGGACATGATTCATTGTGTTTCCTCGATGCTTACACTGGATACCATCAAATTAAAATGAAGGAGTCCAACTAGGCCGCTACGGTGTTCATCTCCCCGTACGGGCCTTTCTATTTCAATACTATGCCTTTTGGGCCTAAAAACGTTGGTGCCACTTAGCAATGCATGATTCAAACATGCTTGGAAAAAAAATTGGCAAGACAGTTGAAGCGTATGTGGACGACGTGGTCATCAGGACTAAACACATCAAATCATTGGTGGACGATCTCCGCCTCACATTTGACGACCTTCGAACATGCGACATACAACTCAATACAGAAAAATGTGTTTTCGGCATCCCAACCGGAAAGCTACTGGGGTTCATTGTATCCAATAGAGGAATTGAAGCAAACCTAGCCAAAATCTGAGCCTTGTCACAACTTGCCATACCAACATTCTTAAAGTAGGTCTAAAAACTTGCAGGATGCGTGGCCGCTTTGAGCTGCTTCATCTCCAGATTTGGAGAAAAAGCATTACCACTTTATAGACTGCTTAGACGCACCGACAACTTCGTGTGGACAGATGCGGCTACAACCGGATTAGAAGAAATAAAAACCTTATTAGCAGGCAACCCAATCGTAGCCACCCCAAGTGTTGGCGAGCCTATGTTGCTTCATATATCTGCAACTCACCAGGTACTGAGCGCTGTACTCGTCGTCAAGTGAGGTTTAGAGGAACATAAATTCCCCATCTAGAAACTAGTGTACTATGTATCGGAGGTCCTCACACCATGAAAATCCCGATACCCTCACTACCAAAAGATAGCTTACACGGTCTTTATGGCATCCCAAAAACTACGATACTATTTTCAAGAGTGTTCGATCATGGTAGAATCAGAAGTACCCCTCAATGACATTAGAAACAACAAGGACGCCACCGGCCGCATAGCTAAATCGGCCATTGAGCTCTTACCATTTGAAATAACATAGAAGCCGCGCCGAGCTGTTAAATCTCAGGTGCTGGATGACTTCGTTACCGAGTGGACGAAAGCCAAGCTCCCTGAAGATTACAGTTCTTACTCCAACTGGATCATGTACTTCGATGGCTCTAAAATGCTAGACGGACTAGGGGCTGGTGTCATTTTGACATCCCCTTCGGGGGACACGGTCTGCTACATGCTACAAATCATGTATACAGACTCCAATAACGTAGCCGAATACGAGGCACTTCTACATGGCCTCCGCATGACTGTCTCCATGGGCATACAATGCCTCGAGGTGCGTGGCAATTCGAACCTCGCAACATTCAGGTAAATGGAGAGTTCGATGCAAAAGATCCAAAAATGGCGGCATATCGAAATGCCGTATTAAAAATATCGGCTCGATTCGAGGGGCTTGAATTTCATCATCTTGCTCGAGACAGTAATCAGGAACTAGACACACTCGCTCGAATGGCGCCAAGCGCGACCGCGTCCCACCTATTACCTTTGTGGAAATGCCCTTCAAGCCATCTGTGGTATGGCAGGACGTGAGTGGAGATGCTAGTGCGGACCTGATCACACTCCCATCAGCTGAACACAATACATATATCATCGGGGGTTCGGATTCCGAAGTAACACCCTCTGCCCATGAGGTCACTGTTGGAGTCAAAACTGGCAGATCTCGGGTAGGTGGTCTCGAACTATCCGTCTAAGGATTGATGGTAACAGGAGACAAGGGACATGATGTTTAACCCATGTTCGGGCCCTCTTGATGGAGGTAATACCCTACGTCCTACTTGATTGTCTTTGATGAGTATAGGGGTTACAAGAGTTGATCTACCATGAGATCGTAATGGCTAAACCCTAATTTTCTAGCCTATATGATTATGATTGCCTCTACGGACTAAATCATCTGGTTTATATAGATACCGCAAGGGGCTAGGGTTATACAGAGTCGGTTTACAGAAAAAGGAATATTCATATCCGCATGTTAAGCTTGCCTTCCATGCCAAGGAGAGTCTCATCCGGACACGAGAGCAAGTCTTCTGTCTTGTATCTCCATGGCCCATTAGTCTAGCCCACGTCACATAGCTCGGACGCCTGAGGACCACTTAATCCAGGACTCCCTCAGTAGCCCCTGAACCAGGCTTCAATGACAATGTGTCCAGCGCGCAAATTGTCTTCGACATTGCAAGGCGGGTTCCTCCTCCGAATACTTCAAAGTAGTCCTCGAACATAGAAAACATGTCTAGCTCTGCAAGACAAGCACCACACATAGCCGCAAAGAGTGTAATATTTCACAAGTCCCATCTATTGACAACTTTTTGTAGTGAGACGTGACGTCCCTGCCCGGTCATTATTTCGAACCATTTTTTAGCATCCTGCTCCATATTTCGAGGTGCGGTTTTCATTGGCATGTCTTATCGAGGTAGAGACCATGTCCCCTTATGGTGGGATTCTCATCAATATGGGCATGGGTAATCGAACCGCGCCGTCCGCACGACCCTTGGGGAATAGGTGAGTTTTAAGGTGAGTGGGGAGGCGCTTGATATTCGCTGCCTTGATGAGAGGATAAAGATCCATTCTTTCACACACGCCTTCTTCCTCTATGCCCATCCGTTCTCGAGCTCCAACGCCCAAGCTTCCATCCATTCCGCCTCCAAAAAGCACTCCGACCATGTCCGGATCTGGAACACAGGGCAAGTGGATGGCCTCCTCCGTCACGGAGGGGAACATCATGGAACTCCCGAAAGCAGGGTACTTGGCTCAGGGAATTGCCCACCGGCTTTCGGCCAAGGGGAAGATCGTCCCCACCCCGGAGACCAACGAGAGGGTGGTATTCATCCCCCACTTCATCCGCGGGTTAGGATTTCCCCTCCACCCCTTCGTCCGTGGACTCATGTTCTACTACGTGTCGGATCTCGGGTTCCGGCAAAACCCTCAAGGTTCGAACACTGGGGTGCGCACGAAGATCTCCCCCTGCCAACTCACGCCCTGAACCTCGCCACGATCTCAAAGTCAAGCTTGACGAACTCGCAACACAAGAGACACAAGATTTATACTCGTTCCGGTCATCGTTGTGGTGTAATACCCTACTCCAGTGTGGTGTGGTGGATTGCCTCTCGGGCTAAGACTGAACAGTACAAGGGGAAGAACAACCTCCTGAGGTGAGGTGTTCTTGTGCTTGGTGGGTGTGAGGATGAGTTGGATCTAGTCCAAGTTGAGATGGCTCAGGTTCTCTCCTCCCCTACCTACTGTGGTGGCTAATCCTATTTATAGAGGCCCTGGTCCTCTGCCCAAATATTGAGCAGGAAGGGAGCCAACAACGGCCAATTCGAAAGGGGACAACTAGTACAAGTTATCCTGACAAAGCAGTCTTCTTGTGCCAAAGGCTCTGGTGGTGACACCGCCTTGGGCTCCATGGTGACCTCCGTTTTGCCATCCTGCTAGTCTTGGTCTCGTTGCACCGATATGGAAACCTCTGCTTGATGCCTCGGTACTCTTCGTCTGCGCTTGCCTCCTTAGCACCAAAGTGGAAACAAGGACACTGCACGCTGGCGCCCGCTTGGCGCCCTGTGGTCTCGATCATCATGGCTCGCGCCATTAGAACCTTGCGAGGTTTGCCCTGCCTTGATCTCTCCGCATCCCACCCCACTTTGGATTATGGCTGAAGATCTTCAATGTGAAGCCCAAAGTGGTGGATGGTGAACATGAGGAGTGTGGAGGTGCCATGGTGAGCAAACTATCCAATGTCACTTGGCCCACTAGCACCTTTGTGGAAACCGTCAAGGGGTGGCAGAAGCAGTGGTTCTATGTCACTGAGCCCCGCGACACCACCTGGGCCGCGGCTCCCGAATTCATGTCTAAGCCCCCAATGCGGCTTAACTCCTGGCTAAAAATGGCCTAGACTAGTCGTCGTCAGATGAGATATCGGCGCTGCAGGCGCGCATCAAGAGCATGGTGGACAAGAACATCAAGCTCGTCAATGTGATCCAGGTGATGCTTTTTTGCTGGATCCTTCCCTGCCAAAGTCGGACTTGCCATCTGTGGGAGTTCGATCTGGCCAAGCACCAGACCTTGCGACAATTCTTTGGCTCCACGCATGAAGATATCTGGAAGGTGCTTTTCAAGGCCAATCAGACATGGCCACAGACGTTCAAGGACCGTGGATATGACCTGACCCATCTAGCCAGTCCGGTAAGTTCTTCATACTTCAAGGTGTATCTCTTCCTGTGCATCCAAGGAAGATGTCTAAGTTTCTTCATTTGTCTTTTCAGAGCTGGACAAAGAAGGAGGAGCGGATCGAGTGTCCGGCTCCATAGCCCGAAAACCCAGCTATCCTGCACCTGACGAATATGCTGGCTCTGGTGCCCTACCAGGGGCTGGAGAAGATGGCCAAGAAGAAGGGCCAGGAGACAAGAAGCTACCTCCACCGTAGAGGCACTTCGGATGCAACATCCGAAGACATCGAAACCCACTCCTCCCCCACCGAGAATGACGACGAGGAGGAGGAAAGCAATTCTCCCCACGAGGGGGAAAGAAGAAAAGGGCGGCCTCCACGGATCTGGAGGCAGAGGCGTCCAAGAAAGGGGGACTCTCCCTTGCGGATGATTCTGCATCGGACAACGACAACAGCCCTGAGTGGCGTCCCAGGAAGAAGCCCCTAGCCGGATCGTAAGCACTCAAAGGCACTTACACATATATATATATCTAGCTTTTTTACTTCATGATTTTAATATGTTGAATCATGTGCTACAGTCTGGCTCTCGCTCACCTCCAGCGATCCTCATCTTTGGGGAATTTGCTGGATCCAAAGGTGATGGACAGCGGGTCGCTTCCGCCGGCCTCCTCCCCCAAGATATGGACGACGCCGAAGTGCTGTCCCGAAGGACCCTCCCAGGCCAGGGAGAGGTATAGGAGGCCGCCGAGGTGGTGCTAGAGGGTGAAAGCTCGACCGTGGGACACATGAGGGAACAGACCCCCCTGGAGACTAGCGACGGGGGCCATACCCAATTTGGCCCCCAGTCGAATACTATTCTGGAGGCCCGTACGGCTCCGGAATCAGGTACGCAGCCTCCTTCGAAAGAAGGAGGTGCACCTATTCCGCCGGTGACCTCTGTCCATCCGGAGGCACCGGATACTCTACTGGAAGCGCTCTAAGGTGCTTGCATTGTACAGGAACACCATATCCTTATGGGTACAATGGTTGAGAGGGTTCAATCCGCTAAGAGCGGACTGACCGAAGCCTGCGCCCGCTTTCTAACAGGCTTTGAGGTACGTGACGCAATTATGCAAAAAGAACACCGTAGTACAGACAGTAGCCCCTGAGACTCTGTCCGGTGTTCGAAAAGAATTGCCGGATAGAGGATCGAATAATTTCTGCACGAGACTAATCATATATATCTATGTGAATAAGAAGGCGTTGATGCTGGCTGCGACCTCCTATTTTGCCAAACTAGCTGAACTGAAGCAGAGGCTGGAGCAGGCCGATGAAGAGCTCGGCCACGTCAAAAAATAGCTTGAGGACAAGCAAGGTACATAATGACCTATTCAGACCATTAAAATGATAAGAATTTTTTGTGTTGATCACGTTAATATGATGCTTCATAGGAGTTGGGCCGAGGTGGAGTCCCTCCATACGGCTCTGAGCGAGGCCCAGAAGAAGGCGGAGAAGGAACAAACCGCTCACAAAAGCACGAGTCAAGGGTCGGGGAGGTTCAGCAGGAGCTCGAGGACGCCGTGAAGAAGTGCGAGTCCTTGGTGCGCAAGGTTATGGACGAAGCGTACGAACTTTCTAAGGCCTGCCAAAGTGCACAAGAGGCCCGGGTTGAAGCCCAGGGTGCCCTCCGTGAAGTCCAAGAGGGCAAGGAAATTGCGGCAGGTAAGACCTTTATTATGCAGAGCAAATTTGTGAAGGAAAGGTACCTCTTACTGACCCTCGCAGTGTGGCTGATGCTACGGAGTTCTTCCGAGCCAAGGAGGGGAGCTCATCGGAGAAGCTGTCCTAGTCGCAATACCTTGCACCAAAGCATCCGGTGGCCCTCGGCGATCAGCGGAAACAGCTGTCCGAACTGCATAGGGTGGCCGGATTGGCCATGAAGGATTTAATAATCCATCTATGGCCTGCCAAAGCCATACCCAGCAGCCACTGCGGGCTCGTGAAGCAGCTGGTCGATGTCTGCCCTCGGCTTGATGCCATAAAGCGATCGATCTGCATTGAAGGTGCGCGGATGGCCTTCGCCCGCATCAAGGTGCAGTGGGCAAAGATGAACGTCGTCAAGCTTGCGACAAAGGGGCCACCCATGGGAAAAGAGCAACGCACGCCCAGGCGCTATTTTGATGACGTCCTAGAAGGATCCTACATTGTAGCGGGCCAGTGTGCTATTTTGATGACGTCCTGGAAGGATCCTGCATTGTAGCGGGCCAGTGTAGCGGGCTATTTTGATGTATGTAGTATTTTGCTTATTTTTTCGAAAATATTTCCTCCTGTGCGGCCGTTTATTTAAATCTGAGAGTTGGCCAGTATCGGCTTCAGCCCCCACATAGATAGTACGGGGGTGTTTGGATTGGAACCTAAACACACTTGACCCAAGAGTTTCGTCCTTGAAGGAGGTGTTTAGTGCATCGAACCAGGCAATCGAACTATGTTGCTTTATCACCCTCACTTAGCCATAGGAGTTTGACAAACAGGAGTATAGGCGCAACCCCTAGTTTGTTTATCCGGACTAGGGGCTGTAAACTCCTGATCGGGTGGAAGCCGATCCATCGCGTAATACGGAAAAATCGCAATAGATTTTAGCCACCGAATAGCTGACCAGCTCTCGCCGCAACATGACAGTCAATTTTTGGCTTCCTCTACTGAGGTGTTTATTCGGATGAACTAGAAACACAATCGTAGTAGTTCTCCCTTTACTACCCTAGCCGATAAAACGGAATGTAAGATAGCAAGCACATGAGCCGGGCAACCCAACTATTGACCAAAGAAATGATTCAAAGCCGATGCATATAATCCAATATTTTGGGCGCCGAATTGTACTCTAAAAAGTGTTCGGACTTGTTACCAACATATGGAGCGCAAAGGAGCCCCTGGCGGGTTAAGTCGTACCAAAATGTACGGGTGCAATTAAAAAAAGTTTAAATATAATGAAGGAGTAAGCCAGTGCCACTTATGATGGGCTGGAAATTGTTTCCATTATAATATGACTGATACATCAAAGCGTATTTGTACAAATAATGCGATAAGCAACGGGGCTATATAACATGCCGAGAACAAGGGGAAGCTGCGTGCGGGTCCGTAAAACAGGCAAAGTGATCATCAAAAAGATCATCTAGATGTTTCTACCACACGTCTATGATGCTTGCCTCCTTGGTGTGTTTATCTCGGATAGGGTCGAGCCGTATTGTGGACCATGATCGAGTTATGCCTCCGTCTTTGCCCATGGTATTTTTAGTGCATAGTTATGTACGCGTGGTACATACGCTGCAGTTCAGTCGGGACTGAGATGGAGGCTGAATTGCTAGTCCAACTCCTGACGAGCCGGCCTATCATGCTACATCCAGACTCGTTTAATAGTGTCCGCGGGCTTGGCCGCCGAATTATTGTTCTGCTTGATAAGGCCACCATGTACTTCCGCTGTCAGGGCTGCGGTGTGCTCCTCGGTATGGAGGGAGCGTTCCATGTTTCCGTTGACTATTATGACACCGTGTGGCCCGGGCATCTTAAGTTTGAGATAGGCATAGTGTGGCACCGCATTGAAGCGAGCGAATGTGGTTCATCCGAGCAGAGCGTGATAGCCACTTCGAAAGGGGCGATGTCGAAGATCAAGTCTTCGCTTTGGAAGTTGTCCGGTGATCCGAAGACAACTTCCAATGTGATTGAGCCCGTGCAGCGGGCCTCTACACCAAGTATTACTCCTTTAAAGGTAGTTTTGGTGGGTTTGATCCTTGACGGATCGATGCCCATCTTGCGGACTGTGTCCTGATAGAGCAGGTTAAGGCTGCTGCCACCGTCCATGAGGACCCGCGTGAGGTGGAATCCATCAATGATTGGGTCAAGGACTGTCAGGTGGTAGGTGCAACATATGCCAACGGGTGGCTTATCATTGTGGGAGCCAGTAAGACATCGCCGGTGCCTAGAAACGGGATAAGGCGAAGACATGCACGCCGGCGGATCTTACCCAGCTTCGGGGCTCTCCGTGGAGATAACACCCCTACTGCTGCTCTGCGGGGTCTCCGCATGTTCACTAGATGAATCAAGTGGCTACACAACGCTCCTTGAGTTGTTTTTTGGGGGGAAGGAGGAAGAAGGGCACGGCTAGCCTGCTTCTTCTCCTTGATTTTTGTGTCTAGAATTAGCTAAGGGTCCAACCCTTTGCATGGGTGCTCCGGGGGATTTATATAGGCCTACCCCCCGGGGGTACAATGGTAATTCGGCTGGGCACGGGGCCCAGCCGTCTATGACTGCGCTCGCCGGCTTCTGCGCTGGCTGCTGGGGCCCGCCGACTGGTGGGTCCCGCCGGCTGCCGGCCCCTTGGTCGACAGGCAGGCCCCACTATCCAGGGCCTGGTCGGCGGCTGGTTACTGTGGCTTCATCTTGTTGACGTGAGCTCCATCGTGGCAAGCGCGGCTATAGTACCACCGCCTGTCAGGCGATCGCTGTAGCCTTACCGCGTCTTGTCTCCTTAATGGGGCGTCCTCTTCGAGGAAGGCGGCAAGTCGGCTGCGGGGAGCCGGCTCTGTCTTGGGCCGACTAGTTGGAGGCGTGGCCGCCTTCGGGCGTCTCTCTGCTCAAAGGGGCCCACTGTCTGTGGGCCACGCTGGCGGCCCGTCGTGGGTGATGCCAGGGTCAACATGGCAACAGTGGTGCGCCGGCCGGGTCGCCTAGCCCGTACGGCGCACCATGCCAGGCATGCTCCGGGATTCGGGGGCGGCAGGCTTTACTGTAGCCATGCCCCGTCGCACCGCCGTTAGGTGGGTGCAAACTTTGTGGGTATGGTCTTGACCGCTTTATGGGGAGCTGGCTTCTTGGAGTCGGCCTTCTCATGAGGGCTAAAGTTGGACCGCCTTCCGAAAGCCGGCCTGGGTGGCAGCCAGCAAGGGGAAGGCGGCCCCTATATTTTGAATTCTTGAGAGCCGGGCAGGCTCGTAATTTCTTCAAGAGGGCCAGGGGAAGCCGGCTAGGCTACCCATGGCTATTTACTCCGACAGTAGTCCCCGAAGCTGATCGAGCTCCGAGGTGAGCAGGGGGACGAGAAG
The DNA here is from genome assembly GCF_002162155.2 of Triticum dicoccoides. Taxonomy (NCBI): domain Eukaryota; kingdom Viridiplantae; phylum Streptophyta; class Magnoliopsida; order Poales; family Poaceae; genus Triticum; species Triticum dicoccoides. The sequence continues at coordinate 423,508,287 of NC_041392.1, read as the reverse complement.
CTTGGTCAGCTTCACATCCTGGAGAGCCGGCTTAGCGGGCGTATGCCGACTTCAGAAAGCCCCGCGTCTCGTAGGCGAGAGTAGGGGGGAAACCCGCGTGCCGACTACGCCCCCCCCCCCCCGCGGCCACGTGGCGGCGAGACCCTGCGAGCGCACGCGCGCGACGGGACGCCGCCGCAGGCTCAGGCCCGCCACTCGCGAGCCTTGGTCCGGGCGCGGATCTTCCGTGGCCCACAAGGGTCGCTCGCCTTCTCGAGGCAGTTTCGTTATGCCGTTAGGGCTCGACAATCGCGGGACGTGGGGAGTGGGCACGATCGATCCCCACGCTTCCCCACACCGCGCCTCCTCGGCTCCGCCACGTGAGCCTATAAGTAGGGGGAGTAGGGAGAGCGACAGAGGTTTGCACACTCCCTCCCACTCCGCCCCTCCTAACCCTCATCTTCTTCCTCTCGCTGCCGTCGCAGCTTCCCGTCTCAGCGCCTTCGCGTCTCCACACCGCCTCGTTCCCATGGCGTTGTCAAGCTCGTGGGATGGCTCCAACGTCCATGAAGACCACGTGGAGTTCCTTCACCAGACCCGGCGCCTGCCCGGCGCCGACCGTGTGCAGGTCCGCCTGGCGCCCGCGAAGGAGATCTCGCCGGCGCCGGAGGAGGGCGAGCGGGTCGTCTTCTGCTCGCACTGCCTGCGCGGCTTCGGCCTTCCGGCGAGCGGGTTTCTGTGCTCTTTCCTGGAGTTCTACAACCTCCAGCCGCATCACCTCACGCCCAATGTGGTTATGCTGCTGTCGTCCTTCGTCTCCCTCTGCGAAGGCTTCTTGGGGCTGCTCCCCACGCTGGAGCTCTGGGGAGAGTTCTTCCAGAGCAAGCTCGGCACGGTCGTCGCCGGCGTGCCCGCCCCCTGTAGAGCCTTCATCGCCATGAGGAGGGCGAGCGAGAACAATCCGTTCCCGCCCATCCCCCTGATCCAGTCGGTGAAGGTCTGGCAGAGATCTTATTTCTATGTGAAGAACGTCGCTGAGCAAGGAGACTACATCAACCTGCCGGATTACGTAGCCGGCCCGCCGGCTGGGAGGCAGTCCTCGTGGAGCTTCCGGTCCCGGTCATTGTCTCCGGCCGGGAACGCCTCCATCTCCTGGCTTCGGGTGTTGGTTCAGTCGGAAGGCTTGCGCGGGGCCGACTTGGTGGTCGCCTTCATGGAGCGCCGGATCCTTTCTCTCGAAAGCCGGCCCCATATGATGTGTCAGATGAGCGGCCGCTTCGACCCAAGCCGTCTGAGCACATGGGAAATGCCCCACGCGGAGGTGGCGCTCATGGTTAACTACATCGCCAACTGTAAGCTCGCCGGGGACTGGCAATACGGCAAGGTGCCGTATTCCCGCGCCAATCCTCCGCCCGTGGTAAGTCTCTCTCTCTATCTTCTTATTGTCGTCGGCCGGCTTCTGACTAGCCGGCTCTTTTGAGCAGAACCCTCTTCTTGCGCCACCGGCTGGGGCGGCGGGAATTGAATTCCAGTATACCCCCGACCGCACGGTGGATGATGTTGACGACCCGGATTTGGGGGCGGCCGCCATGGAGGATGCCATCATGGGGGACAGTGCCGAGCCCGGAGGCTCAAGGTTCACCGCGAGCTTCGAGGACTGGCCAGACGAATTCGAAGCCGAAGTCGCCCCGCGGTGCCAGCCGGCAACCGACCAACAGGGCGCGGGCTCGTCTGTCGCGCCGGCTGCCGGCGGCGCGCAGAAGCGCCGAGCCGCTCTAGGCCTCTTCGGTAGTTGGCCGAAAAAGTCCAAGCCCTCCACCGCGGCGACAAAGCGAGACGAGGCGGCCGCGAAGGCGGCCCGCTTCCGCAAGGCGGTGAAGCAGCCCCAGGCGGTCTCGGCGTAAGTCTTCGACTGCCTTGCCGCATGCTCGTCATCATTCTCTTTCTCTTCGAATATTCTTCTTAACTTTTCTTTGCTTGCCGGACAGCGCGCCGCTTTCCCTTGAGCTGGGCCCGGGCGGCTCCGTCGTGGGGCCGGCTGGAGGGTCTTCGAGCTCCCGCCGTGTGTACCCCCGCGCCGATCTCAGGGAGGCCACAGAGCGGAACGCCCGCGAAGCGCGGGAGGAGCGCGAGGCGGCGGAGAAGGCGGCCGCCCAGGCGGCGAGGGAGCAAGCCGAGGCGGCAGCCAAGGCCCAGATGGAGGCGGCTACCGCGGAGACGGAGGCGGAAAGCTCGCGCAGCCAGCCTCCACTGCTCGCCATTCCTCTCCGAGCCATAGCCCCCGACACCTCATTGCCCTTGGCGGAGGAGATCGTCCAAGACCCGCCGCTGTTGGAGAGGAGGGAGGACCCCGTGGCCTTGGCAGGGAGAGCGCCGCCAGCACCGCCAACCGGAGCGGGCCAAGGCGGTCAATTGTCAGCGGCGCCAAAGGGGCCGGCTGGGGGTGAGCCGGAGAACAGAGCCGGCCTCGAGGTGCAGCTGGCGACGGGCCGGCGCGCAGGAGGAAGCGCCGCTCCGCCGGAGTTGCGCCGAGCCGTGGGCGCAGGCCAGCCGGCGGAAGATCTGGAGGCGGCCAGCACCGCCATGTCCGAGTGGACTCCCAGCGGGAGGACTGGCGAGCTGGATGCGGTGGCTCAAGGGGTCTGGAGCCGGCTGCAAGCTTAGGCCGCCCTGCTGCAACAGCTCAACCAAGAGTTCTTGTCAACGCGAGCCACTATCCGGGTGAGCCCTTCGTTCTTGGCTGCTTTGCTTTCTTAATTTCTTCCGTGGGGGCGCGTCAGCGCACCCACTGGGTGTAGTCCCCGAGATTCGGGCCGACTGCTGCGCAGTCGGGTCGGATCTTTCTCGACGGCCACCTTAATTTGCTTCTTTCTGAACTTTCAGGAATACCACAACCTTCGTGCTGCCGCCTTCGACTCCCAGGCTCGGGAGTTGAGCCGGCAGACCGACGACCTGGCCGACAGCCGAAGTAAGTACTCGATTTTGTCTGTCTCCTGTGGGGGCGCGTTAGCGCACCCACTGGGTGTAGTCCCCGAGATTCGGGCCGACTGCTGCGCAGTCGGGTCGGATCTTTCTTGACGACTCTTTTCTTATTAGTTTTTCTTTGTCTTCAGGGGCCAACGCCGACTTGAGGAAGGAGCTCGGTGAGGCGAAGGCCGCCCTTCATACCAAGGAGGCCGAGTGCGCCGCCTTGGTCCAGGAAAGGGATCGCCTAGCCAAGAAGCTGGCCGACCAAGAGGAGAGCCACAAAGCGGCCCTGCAGGCGGCGCAGGAAAGCGAAGACGCCTTGATGGCGGAGTATGAGATGGCGGCGGCGACCTGGTCTGAGACCCGGCGAGGCCTGGACGAAGGCTTCGGCTGGATCGAGGACTTGATCGACGGTAAGCTGCCTTCCTCGGCCCTCGCCTGCCCCTTGCCGCTTGGGTTTTTTGACTTATCTTGAGCTGTTGCAGATTACTTCCCGGGCTACTCCGCCTTCGCCGCCCAAAGCATTGAGGCCCATCGCGAGGCGCGCTGTCAAGCGGGGGCCGACATTGCGCCGGATGCAAACCGGACCCTTGAGGAGCAGCTCCTGGCTATCCAGGCACGGTTGCAGCTGGCTCATCGGATGCTTCGCCGGCTCCAATGTGCCGGGGCGCAAGTGTTGGCCGCCCTTTGGCCCGGCGAGACGATCCCCCGCACCCCAAGCCGAACTGCCGACTGGCTGGAAGTCGCAGTTGGTCGCTTCGAGGCTTGGAAAGCGTCAGCGGCCCGCCTCGAAGCCGGGCGGGCGTTGGAATTCGTTCGGGCTTGGTACCCAGGGCTGAGCCTGGACCAGCTGCGCACTTGGCGGATGGAGGCCGACGCGGAGCTGGAGGAGGTGAGGCCGGCTATCGCCCAGCGAGCTTCGACGATCGCCGAGTGCACCAACATCAGCGTTTTCGCAGCCGAAATCGATGATGACGGTGTTGTTCAGCCGGAGGAGTGGTTCGGGCTGGACCCGGCGGTGGGCGAGGACTCGGCGGAGGAGATTTCCTCCAGCGACGAGGGCGAAGAAGATGAAGACGAGGGCGGCGAAGACGTCGAGCCGGCTGGTGGAACAACCAGCCGACCTCAGGCCGACCGTGCCTCCAGCAACGAGGCGCGTGGAAGCGCACCCTCTACAGGAGGCGGCGACCAAGCCGAAGTTCGTCAGCCGGCCGCTCCTTCAGCCGGTACGACCGTCTCCGCCAACCAGTCTGACTCGTCGGCCACTCCGCCAGCTTGACCTGCCGTCTTTATCTTTCCTGCTTTGTTGTCTTTGAACAATCTTTGTTAAGTTTTCGTAGTTCCACCCACTGGGGGTGTATCCAAACTATGTTGAATGCTGGCCTCTTGGAGGTCTTTTTATGTAAATATTATCATGTGCATGTTTGGTTTCCATTCACGTATGCTTTTTTATCCTTAGGCTTTTTCCTTTGCCGCATTCCCTCTTTGGGGAGGTAAGTACTTGAGCTTTCTTGGATTAAAGTGAAGTGAATGGAAGCCGGCCGGCCGGCTACTCTGGTAGCCAGTCGGCGGTGTGAGAAAAACCGGCTTTTGTTATATTAGTCCGTTAGTCCCTACCCGTTTTTTGTGTGGGCACCCATTCCTACCTTTAACTCTTGCCAGCCGGACAGCCGGTTCTTCGGACTGCGACTTTTGTCAAGAGAAGGCTTGAGAGCCGGCACACTACTTGTCTGACTGTGGGTAGGACTTCTAACATAACTCCAGTCGGCCAGTCCCCGAGCCGACTAGTCGAACTCGGTGCCGGACAGAATAAGTAAATGATACGACAAGGTTATGAGCATTATACTTTTCATTCATAAATAAGAGATGGCAGTCCCCGAGCCCTCCTCGGGGAGCCTATTGTCTTGTACTTAATACAAAAGTTAGCGCGGTACATACTGTATTTCAACTGTAAAATCTTCGGAGGAGGTTGGCGTTCCATGGTCGTTCCGACTCCTTGCCGGAGTCGTCTCTCTTGTGTGCCTTCGGCTTCTGTGCGTCGATCAGGTAGTAGGAGTCGTTGCCTAGAGCCCTGCTGATGACGAAGGGGCCTTCCCAAGGGGCTGAGAGCTTGTGTTGGCCGGCTGTTCGCTGGATCAGCCGGAGGACAAGATCACCCTCTTGGAAAGATCTTGGCCTGACTTTCCGGCTGTGGTAGCGGCGCAAACCCTGCTGGTAGATGGCAGACCGGCTGAGGGCTAACAGCCGGCTTTCTTCCAGCAGGTCGACACCGTCTTCGCGTGCTTCCTTGGCCTCCGCTTCCGTGTACATGGTTACTCGAGGCGAGTCGAACTCGATGTCAGTTAGGATGACCGCCTCGGCACCATACACAAGGAAGAAAGGGGTGAAGCCGGTTGACTTGTTTGGTGTGGTGCGCAGACTCCAGAGGACAGCCGGCAGCTCATCGAGCCAACAACCGGCCGAGCGCTCCAAAGGTACGACCAGTCGAGGCTTGATACCGAAGAGGATGAGGCCGTTGGCTCGCTCGACCTGGCCGTTGGACTGCGGGTGGGCGACGGATGCTAAGTCCAGCCGGATACCTTGGGCCGCACAGAAACGTGCCAAGGCTCCTTTGGCAAAATTTGTGCCATTGTCGGTGATGATGTTGTGCGGCACGCCGTACCGAGTTGTTATGTCTGCGATGAACGTCACGGCAGTCGGCCCATTCAGCTTCTTGATCGGCTTTGCCTCAACCCACTTGGTGAATTTGTCCACGGCGACGAGCAAATGCGTCATGCCGTCGTGCGCCGTCTTGAATGGGCCCACCATGTCCAGTCCCCAAACGGCAAAGGGCCAAGTGAGGGGAATGGTCTTGAGTGCCGAAGCCGGCACGTGTTGCTTGGAGCTGAAGAGTTGGCATCCCTTGCAATGTTTGACTAATTCTTTGGCGTCATCCAAAGCAGTCGGCCAGAAGAAACCATGGTGGAAGGCTTTGGCGACAAGTGATCTTGAGGCCGCATGGTGGCCGCATTCACCTTGGTGAATGTCTGTGAGGATTGCAATGCCCTTCTCTTGCTCGACGCACCGTTGGAGGATTCCAGTGACACTGCGCTTGAGTAGTTCTCTGTTGACGATTGTGTATGCTCCGGCTCGACGTTGGACTTGTCTTGCTTCTGTTTCTTCAGCCGGCAGGTCTTGGTTTACTAGGAAGTTGAGGATGGATTGAGCCCATGATGGAGCCGCGACTTCTCCTACCGCCAATGTGGCTACTGCTACCAGGGTGGGCGGGCTGGGCGGTGAGGTGCTGGAGTCGGCCGCCGACTGTAGCGCTGGTGCAGTCCCCGGGCCGGCTGCTGCAGTCCCCGAGCCGGCCGCCGAAGTCCCCGAGCCGGCTGCCGAAGTCCCCGAGCCGGCTGCCGAAGTCCCCGAGACGGCTGCCGAAGTCGCCGGGCCGGCTACGGGGGTCTTGGGGTCACCTACTTGGTTCTTCAAGCCGGACCCGACCGCGTCGGGGTCAGGCGGCACGAAGATGGAATCGGATTCCGGAGACGGCTTGATAGACGGCTTGAGGAGGCGTTGTAGAGCGACGCCGGTTGGAATTGCTTGCCGAGTGGAGCCTATTCGAGCCAGGGCATCGGCTGGCTCGTTGTCGGCTCGTGGTACGTGGAGGAACTCGCATCCTTCAAAGTATCCGCTGATTTGTTGGACCAGGAAGCGGTAGCTCGCCATATTCGCGTCCTTGGCGTCCCAGTCGCCGGATGATTGCTGGACTACCAGGTCCGAGTCGCCATAACATAGGATCCGGCGAATGCCAAGTTCTTTGGCAAGCCGGAGCCCGTGTATGAGCGCCTCGTACTCGGCCACATTGTTGGAGGCGGCAAAGTGGATCTGTAGCATGAATCTGAGCTTGTCGCCTTTCGGAGAGGTAAGGACGACGCCGGCTCCCAAGCCGGTGCGCATCTTGGACCTGTCGAAGTGCATGCGCCAATGGGTGGAGTCGGGAGTGGCAGGTACTGGGTCTCGGCCCAGTCGACAAGGAAGTCGGTCAGTGCTTGGGACTTGATGGTAGTGCGGGGCTGGTAGAAGATTGTGTACGGGGCCAGCTCGATGGCCCATTTCGCCACCCGGCCGGATGCATCCCGGCTGCCTATGATCTCGGCTAGCGGGGCAGTGCATACGATCGTGATGGGATGCTCTTGAAAGTAGGGCTTCAGCTTCTTGGCGGTGAAGTACACGCCATAACACATCTTTTGGTAGTGCGGGTAGTTCTGCTTCGAGGCAAACAGCACCTCGCTCAAATAGTACACTGGCCTCTGGACCGGCTGGGCTCGGCCTTCTTCTGGGCGCTGGACTACGATGACGGTGCTGACCACCCGGCTGGTTGCAGCGATGTAGAGGAGCATGGGCTCTTTCTCAGTCGGCGCCGTGAGAATAGGCGGCGTGGCCAGCATCTTCTTCAGCTCGTGAAAAGCTTGGTCGGCCTGGTCGTTCCACTCGAAGTGAGTGCTCTTCTTCATGAGGCGGTAGAGAGGGAGAGCCTTCTCTCCGAGCCGGCTGATGAAGCGGTTCAAGGAGGCTAAGCACCCGATGAACTTCTGAATGTCTCGAAGCTTGGTGGGGATCGCCATTCTCTCGATGGCCTTGATCTTCACCGGGTTGCATTCGATGCAGCATTCGGAGACCAGGAAGCCTAGGAGCTGGCCGGCTGGCACTCCGAACACGCATTTCTCGGGGTTGAGCTTGATTTGGAACCGGCGTAGGTTCTCAAAAGTTTCCTTGAGGTCTCCCAGCATGGTGCCGCGCTTCTCCGTCTTCACCATGATGTCGTCCACGTATACGTGAGCGTTTCTGCCGAGTTGCTTGAGGAGGCACTTCTGCATGCAACACTGAAAGGTGGCACCGGCATTTCTCATGCCGAATGTCATAGTCAGGTAGCAGAAGGCTCCAAATGGCGTGATGAAGGCGGTCTTCAGGCGGTCGTCCGGGTCTAGCTTTATCTGATGGTATCCGGAGTAAGCATCCAAAAAACTCAACAGCTCGCATCCGGCTGTGGAGTCTATCACTTGGTCAATCCTTGGCAGGGCAAAAGGATCTTTGGGGCAAGCCTTATTGAGGCTCGTGTAGTCTATACACATGCGCCACTTGTTGTTCTTCTTTAGCACAAGGACCGGGTTGGCGAGCCACTCTGGAAAGAAAACTTCCATGATGAAGCCGGCCGCCAAGAGCCGGGCTATCTCCTCCCCTACAATCCTGCGCTTCTCCTCCGACAATCGGCGAAGGGGTTGCCTGACTGGCTTTGCGTCTTCTCGAACGTGTAGTTTGTGCTCGGCGAATTTCCTCAGAACACCCGGCATGTCCTTCGGGGACCATGAAAAGATGTCCCGATTCTCACGAAGGAAATCAGCAAGCTCGCCTTCCTATTTGCTGTTCAGGTTCGCCCCGATGACGGCAAACCTCTCTGGATGCTCAGGGTCAAGAGGTATCTTCTTCGTCTCCTTGGCCGGCTCGAAAGATCCCTGAGCATCGTGCTCCTTGGGGTCGGGGGACATGGCCGACTGCTTGCCGGCTATGGCCACGGCTCGGTCCAGCATCTTCTTCTCTTTGGCAATCACAAGGGACTCGGCCAGCCGGCTGCTGGCCGCCGCACACTCGGAGGACTTCTTATAATCACCGGCTACGGTGATGACGCCTTTGGTGCTTGGTATCTTCATCTTGAGGTATGCATAGTGGGGAACTGCCATGAATTTGGCCAAAGCAGGTCGGCCAAGCAATGCATGGTAAGGGCTCTCCAGGTCCACCACTTCAAACCAGATCGCTTCCCGGCGGAAATGCTCCTTGTCCCCAAAAAGTACATCAATCTTGATTTTGCCAATGGGGGCGCAGGACAGGCCGGGTACGATGCCATGGAACACTGTCCGCGTAGGCATCAGCTGCTTCGTCTTGACATTTAGCTTTTCCAGGGTGTCATGGTACAGGATGTTGATGTTGCTCCTGCCGTCTATCAACATATGGGAGAAGCGGGCGGCGCGTCTGTCCATTGCAAGGGTGGCTTCCAGGACCAAAGCATAAGAGCCGGGACACGGCATCACCTCCGGATGGTCGGCCCGGCTCCAGCTGATGGGCTTTTCTGACCAATGCATGTGTCCGGCAGGGTTGGCAGCGACCACGCTGACTTCCTGGTGCTCTCGGCGTTTGCTGCGCCGGTCTTCGGGCTGGCTGGTAAAGACGATGTAGGTGGCTTGCTCGTCAGGGAACTCGTCATGCACGGCTCCGACTGCGGGCCGAGCGGCCGGAGGCGGCGGGGCCGGAGGCGGCGGGCCGGCGGGCGGAGGCGGCAAGAGACCCTCGCCCTTGGAGATTCGGGTGAGCCAATTGCACTTCCAGGTCGTGTGGTTGGACGGCTTCGCGCCGCTGTGGAACTTGCAAGGGGCGTCGAGAGTTTGCTCGTAGGAGAAAGCAGGCTGCCAAGCCGGCCTGCCGCCCTTGGGTTTCTTCGGCGCCGGTTGTTCTTCAGGCGGCGCGTCTTTGACTGTGGCCACCTGTCGACTGGCGGGAGGGGGCGCGGGGCCCTTGCGCTTGTGGTCGTTCGAGTTGGGGTGTCGGCCGGAATCCCTAGCCGGCGTCTTGGGCGCCGGGTTGAGTACCTTTCCGGACGCGTCTACCCAAAGCTCGGTCTTCATCGAGGAGTCGGCGGTGGCGTACTTATCCTCTATGTCCAGAAGTTCGTCGAGGGTAGCCGGCTCGTCGCAGAGGAGCTTGTGCTTGAGGAGGGTGCCTTTTCGGCATCCGGATGTGAAGTATTCTATGGCTTGCACCTCGTGCACCCCTTCGCAGGAGTTGCGGAGCTCGGCCCAACGCGTGAGGTAATCGCGAGTGGACTCGGCGGGGCCTTGTACGCACAAGGAGAGCTGTCTGGGCTTGGGAGCCCGCTTGTAGGTGCTGGTGAAGTTGCGGATGAAGGCTTCTGTGAAATCTAGCCAGCTGTTGATGCTACGCGGCTTGAGGCTGTTGAGCCAGGTCCGCGCCGTGCCTTGCAGCATGAGGGGCACGTACTTCACGGCAACGCGCCGGTTGCCGTTGGCTATGCTAACCGCTGTGGAGTAGTCGATCAACCAATCTTCCGGCTTTACGAAGCCGTTGTACTTGGGCGTGTCTCTTGGGAGCGAGAACCCTTTGGGAAAGGGCTCGTCGTAGATGCGGGGGCCGAAACAAGGCGGGCCGACATCGTCTTCTTCTTCCAACACCAGGGATCGCGCCAGGCGGTCGATCCGATGGCAGGCGTCGCTCTCGCCGATTCCTTCACGGCGGCCTAGCCGGCCGCTGACAGTCGGGTGCGCCACTGGCGGCGAGGCGGGATATCTCTCTCCACGGGGCAGAGGCGGAGGCGGGTCACCTCTTCATTCCATGGCTCGGGGATGACCGTCCGCATCTCGCTCGATGGAGATCCGGGTCCGGATGCGGCTGGTAGCCGGCTCCTTCTCGCGTCGCGCGCGGGTATTGCTCGTAGTCGGCGTCCGGGACGTCGCGCCGTGATCTCGGCGTGGGGGAGGGATTCCCGCGCGGGCCTCTGCTTCGTGCCGCTGCGCGGCTGCGTCGATTAGTTGCTGGATGCGCCGGGTCATGTGGGGGAGGTCTTCGGCCTCCAAGCCGTCCAACTCGTCTACGGCCACCTGGGCGGCATGCAAGTTCTCGAGCGGCGTGGCATAGACCGGGCGGTCGACTCCCAGCGTGTCGGCGATGACGGCGCCGCGTCGCTTGACAAGGCCGGCCCGGCTTGGCCCGCCCCGGACCGGCGTGCCGAAGGCGGCACGGTCAGCCTCACGCTGGTAGGCCTCAGTGAGGCGTCTTACGGAGGCCAGCCTCCGGCCCTCTGTGAGGAGGGCGAGGCGGCGTGCTTCCAGTGCTTCGTCGTCGGCATCAGCCGAGAGGGGAGCGGGCAAGTCGTGGGCCGCCGCGTGCGAGGCGTCGTGGGCGCTCTCGTCGGTCAGGCCGCCGTGGCCGACAACCATCACTTCGGCGGTGACAGCATCGCAGCCATCAGTTCGAGGAAGCGTGTCGTTGTAGATCGCGACGTTGGTGGGGAAGGTGTCGTAGGAGGCCGTGTCAGAGTCTCCAGGCATCGGGTCGGTGGAGCCAACCGACTCCAGGTCTGCAGCGGGCTCGCTGGAGACATGGAGCTGGCCGAGAAGGTTGGCGAGGTGGTCGGTGCCCGCATCGGAGGCGAGCTCGTCGGAGATGAGAGTTTTGTCGAGGAGATCGGCAAGGCCGCCTGCCGCGCAGATGCTGGTGACGCCTTGCAGCGCGTCGTGGCAAGCGTCATTGAGCGTGCCGGGCAGGCTACGCTCTCGGGGGAGGACTAAAGGTTCCCGTCCAGGACAGGTCTCCGGACGACGGTGCACCTGGCCCCATGGTGGGCGCCAAATGTCGGGTGGTAGGTGCGACATATGCCAACGGGTGGCTTATCATTGTGGGAGCCAGTAAGACATCGCCGGTGCCTGGAAACGGGATAAGGCAAAGACATGCACGCCGGCGGATCTTACCCAGCTTCGGGGCTCTCCATGGAGATAACACCCCTACTGCTGCTCTGCGGGGTCTCCGCATGTTCACTAGATGAATCAAGTGGCTACACAACGCTCCTTGAGCTATTTTTGGGGGGGGGGGAAGGAGGAAGAAGGGCACGGCTAGCCTGCTTCTTCTCCTTGATTTTTGTGTCTACTATTAGCTAAGGGTCCAACCCTTTGCATGGGTGCTCCAGGGGGTTTATATAGGCCTACCCCCTGGGGGTACAATGGTAATCCGGCTGGGCACGGGGCCCAGCCGTCTGTGACTGCGCTCGCCGGCTTCTGCGCCGGCTGCTGGGGCCCGCCGACTAGTGGGTCCCGCCGGCTGCCGGCCCCTTGGTCGACAGGCAGGCCCCACTATCCAGGGACTGGTCGGCGGCTGGTTACTGTGGCTTCATCTTGTTGACGTGAGCTCCATCGTGGCAAGCGCGGCTACAGTACCGCCGCCTGGCAGGCGATCGCTGTAGCCTTACCACGTCTTGTCTCCTTAATGGGGCGTCCTCTTCGAGGAAGGCGGCAAGCCGGCTGCAGGGAGCCAGCTCTGTCTTGGGCCGACTAGTTGGAGGCATGGCCGCCTTCGGGCGTCTCTCTGCTCAAAGGGGCCCACTGTCTGTGGGACACGCTGGCGGCCCATCGTGGGTGATGCCGGGGTCAACATGGCAACAGTGGTGCGCCGGACGGGTCGCCTAGCCCGTACGGCGCACCATGCCAAGCGTGCTCCGGGATTCGGGGGTGGCAGGCTTTACTGTAGCCACGCCCCGTCGCACCGCCGTTAGGTGGGTGCAAACTTTGTGGGTACGGTCTTGACCGCTTTATGGGGAGCCGGCTTCTTGGAGTCGGCCTTCTCATGGCCGGCTTCTTGGAGTCGGCCTTCTCATGAGGGCTAAAGTCGGACCGCCTTCCGAAAGCCGGCCTGGGTGGCAGCCAGCAAGGGGAAGGCGGCCCCTATGTTTTGAATTCTTGAGAGCTGGGCAGGCTCGTAATTTCTTCAGGAGGGCCAGGGGAAGCCGGCTAGGCTACCCATGGCTATTTACTCCGACAAGGACCAGTGCGACTGAGCCGCCGTGACGAAAACTAGTCGGATGGTCCTTGCGATCAAAAGTGATCGGGCAAGATGACCATGGATTGAATTTTGGGGCGACTGGCTCTATCGCATAGATGTCCCTGAGTGCGCGTTTGCGCTCCTTGGGGATATGAGTGACGTATATCATGTTCACTATTTTGACTTGGGGGCGGGGGCGATTTCGTCTGTCCCCCTGTGTTCGGTTGATGGCGCTCCTTGTCATCATCTTCACTTGGTGACCCTTCTCCTTGTCCTCGGTATTTAACTTACCGGCCTGTTTAAAGACCCAACAACTTCTGTTGGTATGATTGGCGGGTTTATCGGGGGTGCCGTGGATCTGACATGGTCGATCGAGGATTCGCTCCAAGCTAGATGAGCCCGAATTGTTTCTTTTAAATGGCTTCTTCCGCTGGACGAGCTTGGAGTCGCTGAATCCGGCGTTAACCACCATGTCATTGGTATTTTCACCGTTGTTCCGACGCTTGTGCCTGTTGCATCTGGGCTTGCCGTTGCTATTTCTGGCTTCAGAAGTGCAAGGTTCGCTTGCATTGTTGCTGCTACGGGCTAGCCAACTATCTTCGCCAGCGCAAAAGCGGGTCATAAGTGTCGTCAGGGCTGCCATGGACTTCATCTTTTCTTGGCCAAGGTGCTGGGTGAGCCATTCGTCGCGAATTCTGTGCTTAAGGGCCGCTAGGGCTTCGGCATCCGGACAGTCGATGATCTGGTTCTTTTTAATGAGGAAACTAGTCTAGAATGTCCTGGCCGACTCTCCGGAGGTCAAACGTATGTACCCTGGAAGTTGTCGCAGAAGGCGTCTTCTAGGTCCTCCCAACTGCCAATGGAGTTTTCTTGCAGGCTGTTTAACCAGTGTCGAGCTGGTCCCTTGAGTTTTAGCGGGAGGTATTTGATGGCATGAAGATCATCATCGCGGGCCATATGAATATGGAGGAGAAAGTCCTCAATGCATACTTCGGGATCCGTTGTTCCATCATATGATTCGATATTCACGGGTTTAAACCCTTCTGGGAATTCATGTTCCATTACTTCGTCAATGAAGCAGAGGGGGGGTGTGGCACCTCTATAGCGGGCCACGTCGCGTCGTAGCTCGGATGGAGTCCGTCTGCGGTTTTCTCCCCGGGCGTGGTTATCACTGTCGTGCCCGGCTAGATAGTCGTCCTTGCACGTCGGAGCATGCCCCCGCGATCCGTAGATCGATCTGGTCTGGCCCGCTTTGTTTTCCAAATCCTGTCGTAGGTCGTGAGTATATTTCCGAGCTATTGTGTCTCTACCTTTATGACGAGGTAGTACGGGCTAGTATTCGGCTTGAGCTACTGTTTTGTCACGGCCACGTGGTGGTCGGTCGACTGCGTTATGCGCCGATGGTACGGGCACCAGCGCCTCGTTGTCGAATTGCGGTAGCAGCTTACGCTTTGGGTAACTCTTGGTTGGGCGCTTGAGGCCGTATTCCTCAGCTGCCAAGACGTTAGTCCACCGGTCGTTGAGCAGATCTTGGTTAGCTTGAAGCTGATGCTACTTCTTTTTCAGGCTCCCTTGCAGTGGCTATTAGCTAGTGCCTAAAGCATTCCTGCTCAAGGGGTTCCTCAGGCATGATAAAGACTTCGTCGCCGAGGCTCACCTTCTCCTCAGAGAGTGGAAGATAATTACTATCCTACGAGTCTTTGTTTATAGCCTGTTCCTCAGGGCTAATTTGCCCATCTTCCCGATCGTCCTGTTCGGAGGTTGGCTTGACGGGGTCTTCTTGGTCTTTGGCATTGTCCAGAGTGTTGTTCTCTCGGTGCCAGTATTGTTGTCTTTTCCACGATGTGATTTAGAGCGTCGCCGCTGACGTCGGCGCTTTGGTTTATCTCTGGAGGTGTATCCTCAACTGGATTTTTCTTGTTATCATCGTTACCCTCCTTGGGTGTATCCACCATGTACATGTCATACAAAGCGGTGGTCGTCCAGCATCCGATAAACGGCAGGTTTTGGGCCTGCTCTTCTCCGGCATCGTCGTCCATACCGTTGATGTCTTCGAAGCCTTAATCAAGCATCTCAGTTAAGTCCTCGATAATGGCTATGAAGTGGGTGGTGGGTGGGACGTAAAATTCCCCGCTCTCAGCCCCTAGTCCGGGCTGGGCGTAGTTCGGACGTTGCCCCTTTGTAATGACGAGGGATCGCATTAAGTCAAGAGCCTTTCTTAAAGGTGAGGTTTGGTCAGGCAGAAAGGAGTTCATGGAGTACGGCAAGGAGGAGACTCCTTGGCCGAGCTCACACGATGCTGACTCCGAGGGATAGGGGTCAGTGTTCGGAGAAGAGTTTGGCTTCGTAATGATTGCCGTTGGCACTGCTTCCTCCGACAATCTCATACTAGGCTTAATAGCCGCAAACAGTTCGGCGGGCTCAGGAATACCATCGTCGGGCCTGGAGATGCGCTCTGGATTTAAGGCCAGAGTGGAGGTTGGGGTCGCGAACCCTTGGAAGATCAAGTCTCCTCGGGTATCAATGACATAATCCAGATTGCCAAAACTAATCTGGTGACCTGGGGCATAGTTGTCGATCTTCTCTAGATGGCCAATTGAGTTGGCCCGTAGTGCGAAGCCGCCGAACACGAAGATCTGGCCTGGGAGAAAGAGCTCCCTTAGGGCAGTATTGTTTTAGATGATTGATGGGGCATCAAACCTACTAGCGAGGACATGGCGGAACTCTCAATGAAAGCACCAATGTTGGTGTCAAAACCGGTAGATCTCGTGTAGGGGGTCCTGAACTGTGCGTCTAAGGATTGATGGTAATAGGAGACAAGGGACACGATGTTTTACCCAGGTTCAGGCCCTCTTGATGGAGGTAATACCCTATGTCCTGCTTGATTGACTTTGATGAGTATAGGGGTTACAAGAGTTGATCTACCACGAGATCGTAATGGCTAAACCCTAACGTCTAGCCTCTATGATTATGATTTCCTCTACGGAGTAAACCCTCCGGTTTATATAGATACCGGAGGGGTCTAGGGTGTACAGAGTTGGTCCACAAAGAAAGGAATATTCATATCCGCACGCAAAGCTTGCCTTCCACCTCCAATGAGAGTCTCATCCGGACACGGGAGGAAGTCTTCTGTCTTGTATCTCCATGGCCCATTAGTCCGACCAACGTCACATAGCCCGGACGCCCGAGGACCCCTTAATCCAAGACTCCCTTAGTCATGGATGTTATTGCTCCATGGACCGAACCCTTCCCGGCCTACCTTAATAGGCAGGAGCTTCTGGATGATCAAAACGAGGCCCTTCGCATTGTTCGGTGCTCTAAAGCCTACAGAGTTCACGAGGGTGAACTGTACAAGAAAAGCACTATAGGAGTCCTGCAAAGGTGCATCTCCAAAGAGGAGGGGCGATAACTCTTGGCTGAAATACATGCTGGTCTGGGCAGCCATCAGGTCACGGCTCGGGCCCTTGTAAGCAAAGCCTTATGAACATGTTTTTTCTAGCCAACAACCTGAGAAGATGCACAAGCCCTTATCCAATGTTGTGTGGGATGTCAGCTTTTCACCAATCAAAGTCACATGCCTCCCACTGCCTTAAGAACAATCGCCATCACTTGGCCCTTTGTGGTCTGTGGGCTCGATATGGTCAGACCCCTTAAAGGGGGGAGCCACAAAAAGAAATATTTACTAGTTATGGTGGATAAATTCACTAAGTGGATCGAGGCCAAACCAGTCAAAATAGCTGAAGCAGGGCTAGTGATTGACTTTATATCCAGCATGGTACACCACTATGGTGTCCCGCATAGCATCATCACTGATAATGGCTCCAATTTTACGGCCGATGAGGTGAAAAAACAGTGTGCTAACTTGGGCATTAAACTCGACTATGCATCCATCTACCACCCTCAAACTATCGGTCAGGTTAAACGGGTCAATGCCCTGATAATGAGCGCCATTAAATCCAAACTGGTGCGCTCCCTACGGGAGTTAGATAAGCACTGGGTTGAGGAAATTGCTTCCATGCTCTGGGGGCTGCGGACTACGCCTAATCGAATGACCGAATACACACCCTTATTCATGCACTACAAGAAATATGTCAACTTGTGACCCTCACTATTGGCCGCTGAAAGGTCATAGTTTTTCATTTGCGACCTTTTTGTGACCAAAAACAGAAGTTCAAAAGCTGGCAGTCGTAAACAGAAATTAGTGACCTTCTTTGTGATATGTAAAAGGTCATTGGTTCCACGACCAAATTTTTGGTCACTGGCAACCTCCCCAGGCCACGTAGGCATCCAGCGTGGCAAGTTGATGTGGCACAAGAATCAGCCCGGTCCGATTCGGTGTTTTACATTGGCCGAGCCGAATAATTCGGCCTTTTTATATATTTTTCTGTCAATTTTTGATCGACTTCATGGGCCAGGCCCAACAATTCAGCCTTGTTAGTTTTTGAGATTCATGCAATTTTTTTGGCCCCCGGGCTTTTTGCAATCCATTTCTTTTTTTGTAAGACTTTTCATTTCATTTTTGAAATTGTTCGATGCTTGTTGGTATGCAGCCTGTTTCAGCCCAATTATTTGTCCAGTTTGGCCCAAGTAGACTTTAGCCCAATCACACACATACATCCAACATTATTTCATTCAAATTAGGAAAACTCCCAGGTTTACATAACACAAAAAGAAAATATCTCCCAGGTTTACATAACACAAAAATCATCTCAGGAATACATTTCCTTACACAGGACTATACAATAAGAAAGATGGCAAATCTGCTACTATCATAACAGCACAATGTACTTTTTTTAACGGAACAGTACAATGGATTTCATTGCTCTCTCTTATGCGACATGCTCCAGCTTCCACAACTTGCCATCCTACAATGAGAGAGATATAACATTAGTGGAGCAAACGCTCAATCAAACACCAAGGGCTTAATAAAGCCTTAGCTAGCATGCATTCAAAATTTAGACAGTTGGTATAGCCTCGTAGAAATTAAATGAGGACCAAAATACCATAGTACAAATCCATCAATCCATGAGGCAAAATATGAGTGAATCCAAAAAGAGGCAGAAAGGAATACCTATTTTGATTCTGAGGAGCTCGTGACCATGGCCATTCACCCTGGATCAGACGCGCTGGGAGCTTGTAGCTTGTCCTGGTCATATTGCTATCCTAGGTAACAGGAAAAATCAAAGCAATAGTTTAGACATGGTGTTAACGAACAGACACTGTAAATCAATAGTAGCATATTAAGCACCAATTTTCTCGGATGCAAGGAGAAGAGGAGCAAAACGACACAGAGAGGTGGGACATTTGTTGTACCTGTAGATGATGTTCGCAGCCAAGGAAGATACATGGGGCCAGCCTTGCATGTGTGCTTGCTTCATCGGTGCATGCATCACCGTAGCAGCCAAGCAAGTAGGCATCATCAACATCTCCTCACCACTTTCCTGGCAACAGAGAAAGAGCCAAAACAAAATATATTATACCATAATATGACACCAAAGCGCAGATCAATAATAGTAAATCACAAAGTATATCCACAACACCATAAAATAGTCTCAGACCCTAGTGCTATTTGAGTATATCGCATGTAGTTTATTTTCATGAAGTGTTGTGTATGCACGATAAATCCCAAAAGAGGAGGAGGATGGCTTATCAACAAACTAGACTTAGAAATGAAACTTTGTAATGCTCAAGTTTCAGCTAATAGGGATTACATAATTTTAGATGGGACACATTCTTCTAGTTGCACTTATCACAGATAGAAGATTTATAGTGAAGAAACATTTACAATCAAAGAAACAGACTAGAAAATATCAATTTCGAGGTGCAGTTTGTATACAATCGGACATCTCAGGTTGTATACTACTCATGAATACAGAGTCAAGGGATGCAACTTGTGAATAGCATTTGAGGGGCAGAAGCTAATCCACAATGGAAATATGACTAACATTTAGAGCATCATTATCGATTTCAAAAGAGCAAGCATGATATTACATCCAAATGAGTAGGTAGCTCTCCAAATGAGTTCTGTTGCATCAATGAGTTCGAACAAGACTCTAAGGCTCATACTATTCATGATCTCATGGACAGCCAACACATGCACTGCTCATGCATGAATGCATTTTAAATTTGTAATTGTAGCAGAATCTGGAGCGAAGTGCATAGTAAGAGTGGTGCTCTGCTGCTACATAAAAGAAAGGAAAGAATGCTACTAAAGCAACAACATAAATGGGCAAAAACAACCGCGGCTGGGCACGGATGCGCTGCTTGAGTATGCGGCGCTGGCGAACAGGTGGAGGTCCTTCTTGGGCGGTAGCGCGCAGCCGATGCCTAACTGGTTCGACGTCTTCTCAAACAGTGAGTTCGCCACCTTGTCCTGCAACTAGACACCAACCCAACACAGTCAGATCACACGCGCCGCGACCGGGAGATGTCAGCACTAGAGTCACCATGTTGCCTGTAATTCGATCAAGAGAAATACAATCAGTATCGGGATCAGAGGTTCAAAACAAGAATAGTGAAGGCATTTATTCTACATAAACAAGGAGATGATGCAAACTCTAATGAAGCAGGCATAGAGTAACAACAACTCCATTACACTTAAGCTGCTGCTACCTGCATACACTAAATGGAACCAGAAGTATGTCGACTACTAGACGGCCATGCATGATGCCTAGGAAAAAAGAATGCACAAAACATTGACAGCCACTAATTAACCACAAGTGAGTTATCTCAGAGGTGCTACTCAAGCACTTGGAACCAGTATAGCAAGATAGATTACAAAAAAATAATTCAACATAAACCATTGCAAGCATGACGAGGTATTTAATCTTTTCACCTGCATTGCAATTTTCAGGATATGGAACCAACCACTAAGCAAAGCTTAGGCGGAGCATTCTCTAGGACCACCTAATTCAATAATAATCATATCATGGACAAGAACAATCTATACCACTTTGGATGTTGTTTTCCGCTATATATCTCCAACAATAACACTAGTATCAAACTTAAAAAAGAAATGCTTGACTAGAACAATCTATACCACTGTGGCCATTTAGCTTTAACTCTCAACACTGAACTCTGAAGATAAGTGTTCATAGTCTGAACTCTGAAGATATATTCAGCTATGCAACACAATACTGAATTTACTGGTTCCACTACTAAATCGAAATTTACCTATCCTGGGTTTGGAGTGGATCCCCTTCTCTTCGCGCGGCTCCAAGGTCCAATCATGGGCCGCCGAGCAGGCTCGCCGCCGTCGCGACGTACTGACCCAAACTCGCCAGCACCGACGCTCACCACCGGTCGCCGCGCGGCACGGACCCCTCCTTGTTGGTCAAGGCCGCCATGATTTGCGCGAGGTTGCCTTCGCGCCGGAATCGGGCAGCGGCGTCCTGGGGTCACCGCGTAGCCCCAACCACTGCTTCTGACACTGGAGTCCCGCAGAGCCATCCTGTCGAGTCCGTGTCTTGGTTCGCGCGATGGAGCCTCGTCGCCGGAAGCGCGCGTTGGTCCTCCTGCCGCAGCAATGCGGCCGCTCACTGAAACCTCACGCGGTCGCTGCGCAGCTGCGTGCTTCCCCGCTGCCGTCCCCCACCGCGCGGAGCGGCAGGGCCAGCTCGTCCGTCACCAGTAGCGCCGCCACGGCCTTGGACGCCATGGACCCAGACCAGATCGAATCGCCTGCAACCCTGCAAGCGAGAAGGGGATGCGATGGCGTCAGGTGGATCTGATGGAAAAATGAATGGATGGATGGATCTGATAAGGGGAATAGGAGGAGGAGGAGGATGAATCAGGGAGGCGACGAGGTGGATGGCGGCTTGATGTGGGGGGGCGAGGGGAGAAGGGGATCGGGGAGGCGGCGGCGCGTGCGTCCTCAGGAAGGAAGGGGATCGAGGGAGAGGCAGATGAGTCGTGGGAATGGGGCGGGGATTTCCTTCTCGTGTGTGAGAGAGAGATGGATCTCGCTGCGCGCGCCAGATCTCACCGGATATGGTCTTCGATTACCGCCGGAGGTGGCGGCGGCAAGGGAGGAGTGGAGCGCTAGGGTTCCCGAGAGAGAGAGAGAGAGGAGGGAAAGAGGGGTTAGGTGGGGTACGTGCGCGAGAGAGAGAGAGTGGGGTTTGCTGTGGTGGGTTGGATGGACAGATAGATGGATGGACGGACGGATGTTTGCCATGTCATCGATCCATGCCACAATGGATTCCACCAATCAAAATTAAGCTTATGTAATTTTGTTTTTCCCTTTTGTTTCTCTTATGGTTATTTACCCTCTTACTTAGGGCAAACATTCAACATATTAACCACTAATAGTTTGTTAAAATGAATGAATATTGTGCACATGTGTGTATCTTGGGATGACAAATGGTGTTGATCTGGGGAGTTTTCATTTTCACTGCAAAAAAGCCATTTTCTATTTTTCAAGTGCCCGACATGGTTTTACTTTGAAGAACCTACCAAATATTTTGTTTCAAATGATCACATATTGTGCACAAGGGTGAATTTTGGAATGGCAAACAATGTTGCCTCAGAAAATTTTCATTTCCTTTTGACAAAAAAACCATTTTTCATTTTTTGAATGGCCAAAATGAGTTTTTCTGTGAAGGACCTACCATATATTTGTTGCAAAATTGGACCGCACCATTTTTATAAAATAATAGGCCATATTTAATGCACAATTGACCAAATGGTTGGGTGTCAAAAGTTTTGGTCCACCTCTCATGAAAAAGACAAATTTCTACGGATTCAGCTAGAAGCGGGTCAGATTTGAACTGCAGTTGCCTCATAGTTTGCTCTATATTTTTTTTCGAAAAATCATTTTTAGGTACAAAAGTATCTATTTAATCATAGAAACACCAAAAGTTTTCCAAGATTCAACCACTAGCTAGGAACGGTCAAGCCCGCCGTTTTGACCGCATTTTGAAACGGGCATAAAAAATTCAAAAAAATCAAAAAAAATGAAAAACCTTCGCATGGTGTCATTATATGTGGCCTAGTTACCAGTAAAAATAATAAACTAGTAATATGATTATTATTTTAAAAAAGTGTTCTCAGAAATGAGCTATCATGTGTGGAGATCAATGGCTTTCAAGCCAAATGATCAATCTTATGGCCACATTCATGGTATAGTTTGTTCAAATGATCTCATATTGTGCACAAGGGTGCATATTGGAATTGCAAACAATGTTTCCTAAGGAATTTTTCATTTTGTTTGGACGAAAAAATTATTTTCCATTTTCTGAGTGCCCAAAATGAGTTTTTTTTGTGAAGGACCTACCAAATAAGTGTTGCAAAATTGGACCAAATCAATTTTCTAAAATACTAGGCGATATTTAATGCATAATTGACCAAATGGTTGGGTGTCAGAAGCTTTTATCCACCTCTCGTGAAAAAGACAAATTTCTGCCAAATTAGTTGGAAGCGGGTCAAATTTGAACTGCAGCTGCCTCATAGTTTGCTATTTATTTTTCCCAAAAAAAATTTAGGTACAAAAGTATCTATTTAATAAGAGAAACATCACAATTTTTCCAAGATTTAATCACTAGCTAGGAACGGTCAAGCCCGCCGTTTTGACCGCATTTTGAAATGGGCATAACAAATTCAAAAAAAAATCAAAAAAAAATGTAAAACCTTCGCATTGTGTCATTATATGTGACCAAGTTACCAAGAAAAATAATAAAGTTGTAATATGGAAATTATTTTAAAAAAGTGTTCTCAGAAATGAGCTATCATGCATGAAGATTCATGGCTTTCAAGCCAAATGATCAATCTTATGGCCACATTCATGGCATAGTTCGTTCAAATGATATCATATTGTGCACAAGGGTGCATATTGGAATGGAAACAATGTTGCCTAAGGAATTTTTTATTTTCTTTGGATGAAAAAAACCATTTTCCATTTTTCGAGTGCCCAAAATGAGGTTTTTTTTGTGAAGGACCTCCCACATAATTGTTGCAAAATTGGACCAAATCAATTTTCTAAAATACTAGGACATATTTAATGCACAATTGACCAAATGGTTGGGTGTAAAAAGTTTTGATCCACCTCTCGTGAAAAAGACAAATTTCCGCCGATTCAGTTGGAAGCGGGTCAAATTTGAACTGCAGCTGCCTCATAGTTTGCTATTTATTTTTTTCAAAAATCATTTCTAGGTACATAAGTATCTATTTAATCAGAGAAACACCAAAAAAATTCCAAGATTCAACCACTAGCTAGGAACGGTCATTCCCGCCGTTTTGACCGCGTTTTGAAACGGGCATAAAAAATTAAAAAAAAATCAAAAAATTGGGAAACCTTCGCATTGTGTCATTATATGTGGCCTAGTTCCCAGGAAAAATAACAAACTTGTAATACGGCAATTATTTTAAAAAAGTGTTCTCAGAAATGGGCTATCATCTCTCAAGATTCATGGCTTTCAAGCCAAATGATCAATCTTATGGCCACATTCATGGCATAGTATGTTCAAATGATCTCATATTGTGCACAAGGGTGCATATTGGAATGGCAAACAATGTTGCCTAAGGAAGTTTTCACTTTCTTTGGACGAAAATTTTCCATTGTTCGAGTGCCCAAAATGAGTTTTTTTGTGAAGGACCTACCATATATTTGTTAGAAAATTGGACCAAATCAATTTTATAAAATACTAGGCCATGTTTAAAGCACAATTGACAAAATGGTTGGGTGCCAAAAGTTTTTATCCACCTCTGGTGAAAAAGACAATTTTTTGCTGATTCAGCAGGAAGCGAGACAAATTTGAACTCCAGCTGCCTCATAGTTTGCTCTTTATTTTTTCAAAAAATCATTTGTAGGTAGAAACGTATCTATTTAATTAGAAATACATGGTTTGGTGGCGATACGTTGAGGTTTGGATGGTGGCCCAGGGCCCCAACTCCAAAGCGCGCAGACTCGCATGCCCGCCGCGTGGTCGCCGCGTGACCGTGGTGTTGCCTCGCGTTCCGGGCGGCCTAGGCATGTCTAGTGGGTTGGGCACTCCCTTGATAGGTGTCAGGAAGAAGAAGGCAATAAAAGAATCTCACGAGGAGACTGAACCGAGCTCAAACATGAATTAGCACCCCAAGTGTTTGATTAGTGGTACGGGAAATGCACATGGCCAATGGGCCTAAGTTTTGGCCGAGGATGATCATCTAATAAGGACACTATCTTGAAAAATTTGCAGCTCAAATGTAGGAGCCTAGGTGTCACTTGCTTTGCAACGTACCACACTGGATAGAAATATGAATGTTGAAGCCACACTCACATGTATTGTTAGATGGGGTTCAATTTTGTGGAGGGCTATGATTTGGGAATATAGAAGATGTGGAAAAAATTCAGCTCATTAGGATATGCCTAGCCAGTACTTCCTTCACAACAGTTTGAGCTGAACAAAAACTTTGGAAATTTGCCGAGGAAGATTTACCAGTCAAATGGAGTTGAATATTTTCATGAGGCAATGATTTGGATAGTAAAGAATGCCCAATATTTTTGGGAATTTTGGGAATGAATATAGGTTGCTTCACAACCTAGGGAAAAAATTAACACACGGACATGAAACATAGGCAAAACTAATGAGGTGGCGCCTTGTCATAGCAATAAGTACCAATGCATCCACGTTCACAACCTCATGACCATTTATATTGGTCGTAATCAGGTAGAAATAAGGTCGTTGGTGCCTCTTGTCTGCTTTGTGACCATTTGGTGTAAGCAATTTCAGGGTTTGAGCCCTTCCAAGCGAAATGGCTGTGAATTTACGACCAATTCAACTAGGGTCACTAAGAGAAGGTCATAAGTTGACATATTTCTTGTAGTGATGGTGTACGGCGCATAAGCTATCTTGCCCTGCGACATTATTCATGACTCACCTTGAGTGCACATGTATGAAGAGCGAGAAGCCGAGCTCGATCGGTAGGACGACCTAGACGCCATTGAAGTGGAGTGTGATATTGCACAAGCCCGATCCGCATTTTACCAACAACAGGCCAGGAGATACCAAAGCAGAGAAGTGCGGGCCAAGACATATAACGTCGGCGAGCTCGTCTTGTGTCTCCCTGAGAAGAAGAAGGATAAGCTTAAACCAAAATGGGAAGGCCCCTTCATCATAGATGAAGTTCTCACAGGAGGAGCCTATCACCTTCGTAATGCATCGGATAATCGCCTTGAGCCGAATCCATGGAATGTTGCTCGACTCCGACAATTCTATGGATAGTTCGGTCAAACTCCTTTTTATTTTTTCTTTGACTTGGTTCCTTTTTCTCCTCTCCTTTTTATTTTTCCTTTTTATCCCAGGGTATGTTCGGAACTACCGAACGGTTAGGGGTAAGCATCTCACCAAAGGCTTGTCGCTTTTATGGTTTATGTCATTTGCCCTATACATCTTTTGCCATTAAATGCACCTCTATGACTTAAGTTTTTACCAAGCCGGGTTGCCTTGCTCCTGTGTTTATACCTTACATTCCCGATTGTTTGGCTAGGGTGTAAATGGAGCACCTCAGCGATTATTGCAACCGGGTAATCCGGAAATGTACCTCAGATGGGTGAACCCGAAAGCTAGCATTCTTAAGAGAATAATTGGGCGGCAAGCACCGACATATTGTCTATGTTTATGTAATTCTTATAACAAATACGGGATAGGCTCCCCGTAATTCAGATCAAAGCCTAGGCATGCATAATTAAGCATGCCGACCCAAGGAAAGGAACCCTTAATGGAACTATTTTCCCTGGAAGTTGTTTCTTACGTTAAGTAGTAATATAACATAACTCTCCGAACAAATTTTGTCTGTTTGAGCAATATGACCGGATTTCCTTGTTTCCGGACATAATGAATGTTTATTACATTCCAACCTGGTATCCAGAAACACTCCAACTTCTTGGTTCGGAGGTTGAAGCCAAAGGCCTACGATGACAAATTTTGACACGTTCGGTGGGAGATAAGTTCGATGGTAAAGTACATTGATACATTGAATCGAATGAGTACTCTTTATCTATGTCCATCTATAAGACTGTCTAAGCTACAGTCTTCTTGCGAGTATTTCACAGCTATCTTTACTTGGTCATATACCAAACTCACGGGAATCTATTTCCCGTCCGGGCCCTGAGGTCCAACTCGGGCCATATGATTCGGATTGAGCCCGGTGTAGCACGTTTTCACCATCGCCCATGCCTCTCGTGCATCGTCCCAGCATGCTGATACCTTCCATAACTCAAAACGGCATCGGGCACCTTTAAACAGGTTTGCCAACCCCTCCATACTTTTTGGAGGGGCATCAGGTGGCCATAAAGCTTTAGCCATACTTCTTGTAGCTTTCCGGCCCCACTCATGCACCATGGACAGCTCTTTTAGCACGTCGCCTTGAAATCCGGATACTTCTTCTTCAGGACGCCCGTTAACAGACCTGCAACAAAAGCATTGTAACTATCCGAATTAGGGGATGCTATGAATCCCCTAGATGGTTCAAAAGGTCATATCGAATATGCCGCCTTTCAACTTCTTATTCTCTTTTTACGCGTCAAATAACTGAGCCTTTAAGCTCTTTATCTCTTCAGCTTGTTTATCCTTTTCCTCCTCGAGTTTGTTCTTTTGATCGATGGTCATTGTGGCTTTTTCATTTCTTCGAGCTCTGTGGTGGCGGCATTCAGCTTTGTCTGGCTCGTTTTCAGCACCTAGGACAATGCGTTGTTCTTCTCTCTCACAGCGTGCAGTCATAACGATCCTTAAAACGGCCGACCTAACTGCTTCAAGTCTCGGGTGCTACTGGCGTATATCTATTAAATTTGCACAAACTATTGACTGCATATCCTTTGAAAACAGTTGAGTAACTCCAGCAAGTCCATCCCGGGCGGCTCAGATATATGCATCCACGGAGCTGAGGCCAGTAAATTTCAGCTTAGAAAAATCTGGAGCGCGCATAGCCTCTTTCAGTCATTGATGATTCATCACACTCTCCACCTCGGAATTCGTGATGGATACATCATCTGAATCCTCATGAGGAGGTTGATCTAGCATTGCTTCCGCATCTGCTGTCGTCCTGGTTGACGATTCCAGAGCCGGATTAGCTGCCGCTCGGCTGGCATGGCGTTTGGACATGGTTTGCCGTGTGCCCCTCTGTAACACCCGGATGTAACTTTCCATATTTGTAACTCCAACTCTTGCCATTTCAAGCTATGCAATATGATATTCCCTTCGCCATTCGGTTTTGCCTTTCATTTCGCATTCTGTCCATGTCATGCAGTTCATATCATGTCATCATGTGCATCTCATTTGCATTCGTGTTCGTCTCATGCATCCAGTCCTTTTCCCCGTTGTCCGTTTTGCAATCCGACGGTCTCTCGTGCCCCCGTTGCACCCTCTAACCTCGTTTCATGAGCGGGAGCAAAACGTTCTCGGTATGGGTCGAGATTTGTCGAGTAGCCTTGGTACATCACCGGGTCATTTGATGCCCAAATGGTTAACCGGGTAACCGCAAAAGCCCCTCTTTTGTTGCAGCCCAACACCCCTCCAAAACAGCCCACCAACCCATCTAAACCCCCTCCATGCTCTCCGTCGTTGGATCACGATCGTGTGGGCGAAAACCGCACCTCATTTGGACTCTCCTAGCTCCCCCTACCTATAAATATGTGTCTCCCCCTCAAATCACGGGTCCTGAAACCCTAGCCCCACTCCTTTCGCCCGCCGGACAACTCCGCGCCGCCGCGCCCGACCAACCAGTGCCTGACACCTATCCCTGCACCGCCCTCCGCCGCTGCAGCCTGCAAGGCCCACGCTCGGCCCGCCACCGCCCCCACGCCCGCATCCCGCCGGATCCCTGCGCCGCCGCCTCCTCACCTCCCGCCGCCGCCTAGCGCCGCTGCCGCCAGCAAGCGCCATCGTGAACCTCCGTCGCCTCCGCCCCGCACAGCCACGATTGTAACATCCCAAATTTTCAATTTGGAATGTTATACATACATCATTCATGCATATCATATTTTATGGCATTTTCGTTTCGCAATCATCGAAATCCTAAGCAACTCAAGGACCCTCGGAGAGAGTTGGGGATTTCCGGGTTTTCATATTTGATTTTTATCAAGTATTGAAACGAGGATTTTGGTTTTAATCATTTTTCTCTCTAAAAATATTTCATATTAAAATATATGAGAGGAGATAATATGACTTCTCCAAAAAAAATTGAAATATTGGAGGAAAAATATTAAAATCAAATATTCGATTTTATTTGGATTTTATTGCAATTTTATTTGCACTAGAAAAATTGCATGTTTTCAAAATTGCATTTTAGGGCCAAGTAAATGTTCATCTCGTTCTAAATATTTTATTTAGACGGTGAAAATTTGTTTTGGCATTTTTAGAATTTTCTTTTCTAGGATTTATTTTCTGTTCGCGGGAATTGTTTAAAAAAACTTCCAGCGACCGACTGGGCCAAGGCCCAGCCGAGCCGGCCCGTCCTCCCCGCGCCGCCGTCTCCCGCCAGGAGGCCGCGCGCCCCCGCCGCCGACTCGGACCGGAGTCCGAGCCGGACTCCTCCTCCCCACCGCCTTGCCCCCTCCTCCAAGCCACCCCCTCCCCTCCTTAAATACCCCGAACCCCCCTTCCCACGCCACCACTACCAAACCCTGCTGCCCGCAGCCCCGCCTCCCAAGCAGAGCCGCGTCGCCGCCTCCCGCGCCTCGCCGCCGCCGCCCCTCGCCGCGTCGCGCCGCCTCGCCCCACCGTCCCGCAAGCCCGCCGCCTCGCCGGAGAGGTAACGCGTCGTTTGTCGTCACCGGTTTTTTTAAGAAAACCAATTCGGTTTTTTTAGAAAAACCCTAGTTCATTTTTTTAGATCGGTTCGCCGGTTTTCCCGGTTCTTCTATTTAGCGGACGTTCTTCCGTACGTTTGTTTTAACGAACGGTTTTCACTTGATAGCTACAGACAATGAATGTTCGTTCGTTAGGTTGTTCATCAGTTTTCTTTTTATCGGATTTCTCCGTGATTATTTCCAATCGCGATTTCTGATCCGATTTTCGTTTCAGTTTATCTTTTCGCTCGTTTATCGGAATCAGGCGATTCAAGCACCTAGATCTTCGCCTTGAGATTAGTAAACGGATCTTGTTTCTTTCGCCGTTTCAGTTTCGTTGCTCTGTTCGATTTGATTCTTTTTGCTAACTGGAGTTCTTAAGTTGATCTTTCTGGTAAATTCTTCTTATTTGAGTTTTGCCCGTGCATCTTTGCTTGATTGCTTATGTAAGCTATTGTTTGTTTGTGATAGAATTCCCGGAGTGCGAAGTGTGCTACTACGAGTCCCTAGGTTTCACGGGTCGTCAGTAAGGCAAGTAACACATTGATCATACTCTCTCCATACCCAGTTTTTATGCATTAGTTTCAATCCTCAAACACTGCATGATTAGGATGTCAGTAACATGTGGGTTGGGAAGTAGTTGATGAGGTAGAACCAATTGCCCTCTTACATTTGAACCTTTGGGAGTTACTTCTACGTATTGCTTATATTGCTATGCTATGCTCGTAGACGTGGTTTGGGTGAGTGAAATCCATGACAGATGTGAGATTGTTAATTAATGGTTCAACTTAAGGTGGCAACTTCAATACACGTCTGGGTGGATTGAGGCACCTGGAGAATCCAGTGTTGCCTATATTTTTGGAAGTCCTGGGGTTCTATGTGATCTTCCTATGGACCGCCACCCAGGCTCAAAGGAAACTGAGATGATTCATGCTAGAAACTTCCGTGTGCAACCACAAGCTATTGTGGCCTCTAGCATAGTTGAGTAACTTATGTGAAGCGCTCGAAGAGGTAGATCAGCAAGTAGTGGGTTGTAGGTTTGGTATGGTCTGCCCGGAGTAGAGAGTTAATGTTTCTGAAAGACTGTGTCTCGGTCATCCGTTTCTCAAACACCATGTAGTGCAAGAAATTCAACGGAGGCGATCGAGTCTTGTGGGTAAAAGTGTGCAAACCACTGCAGAGTGTACAATCTAATCATGGTTAATCGTGTCCCCGGTCACGGACAATTTTGAGTATCTAGTACTTGGAGTATCTTAAGTATCTCATCACTCTCTAAACAAATATTGTAGGGTTGTTATTTACTTTAATTGGGATTGAGTTGGAGGAACCTTCTCAATGATGCTTCAACTACCATGATAGTTAAAATAAAATCTATTCCTTTGTTGTAGGAAAAAATTGGCTTTTCGCAAAAACTATAACCATAGAGCTTTCCACCAGCCAAATATGCATGTAGTGATAGCATTATTCTGTTCTTGCTCTACTGTGTTATATTGCCAGCATATTCCATGTGCTGACCCATTTTTGGGCTGCAACGTATTATGTTGCAGACTTTTCAGACGAGGAGTAAGGTTCATTAGGTCGTTGACGTGCAGCTTAGCTATGCCGTTGGAGTTGATAGACTCACTTTATCTTCCAAGCCTTCCGTTGTTATCGTATTAGATGGACTTAAGCCATATTTATTGTAATAAGATCTCTTTTGAGACATTCGATGTAATAAGTGTGTGATTGCTACTCTGTTATAAATCCTTCGAGTATTGTGTGTGTCAGCATTACAGATCCAGGGATGACACGGAAGCACAGAGACTTGACCGTTTGAGGTTCGGTCGCTACAAGATGGTATCAGAGCACACGCTGAGTGTAGGACACAACCACTAAGCTAAAACCCTAGATCACTATTCTCTTCTCATTTCTGACTCCTCTCCATTTTACACTCTTTAGGATGGCGGACGCAAGGAACAAGTTTGCACAACTGGATGAAGACGCACCTTTTGGACGACACTTGAAGGAAGTCACTAGGTACCTGAACATAGGAATACCAAGCTTCACTGGGACTTACAATGCCACTTTACCAGAAGAGGAGCGATGGATGATTCAAGTTCAAGTTCCAGGAAGAACATTCATGCCAGTCACTAAGCCCATAGAGTTTTCCTTTGATGCACCAACCTGGAGTCTAGGAAAGAGTATGGCAGCTCACATCACCATGGGATGCATTGGAGAAGTTTACCAAAAGGAGCTTAAGGATACTATCTACCAGATTTGTGGGTGCCGAGATGAGCAATGGGAGATGATCAACACCAGGAAAGATAGATCAATTTCAGCTTTCATCCAGGAGTTAAACCAGCACATTCGTCACAAGGAGAACCAGATGTGCGTAGGCATGATAGATCTGAAGAAGGCGATGACCAGGATCACGGAACTGGAGGAAGAACTCAAGGCTACTCGTGAAGATTATGAGGAAGAAATCGTCATACTAGTGGAGAAGAATGATGATCTGGAAAGGAAGCTAGGAGTATTCATGGGAGACCCCGCTCCAGGAGAAGAAGACAACTAACCCAAGGAGATTCGTCTGGAGGACTACATCATCATCGACGACATCGACTCAGACCCCGACAATAGCGATGATGACTATGAAGACGAAGCTGGAGCAGACATCATGGAATCTTCGACCGATCAATATTTTTAGTAGACCCCCACATTAGTAGTAGTATTCCACCATATATATAGTATAGTCTGAGCACTTTTGTAATGATAGTTAGATCGATTGTATGCCCTTGCTTGATTGATTGAGTGAAATGATTGTGTTTGTCTCATGTGCATATGGGTAGTGCTTTCTCATTAGACCCCTTTTCTCTATTCTGATCTCTTCCCTCTAAACCCATCAGAAGCCTCCGAGACATGACCCCGGATTTACCTTCCCACCAGAGCTCACTCAGTTGATCCAGCAGCAGAATAGCCTGATGTAGTTATTAGTCCAGAACCAAGGCACCACAACAACAACAATCCACCACCACCACCACCAGTTGATAACTTAGCCCGTTTTCTGAGGTTGCAACCGCCGGTGTTTTCCAGTAGCACCGAGCCCATAGTAGCAGATGATTGGCTCCGCAGGATTGGAAGGGAGTTAACCCCTTCAGAATGTACCAATGCTGAGAAGGTGTGTTTTGTCGCAAATCAGTTGGATGGACCAGCAGCCTCATGGTGGGAGAATTACACTGCCACTTACCCTATAGCCACGGTGACATGGGATCAGTTTCAGCAAGCTTTCCGTACAGCCCATGTCCCAACTGGAGCTATGAGTATGAAGAAGCGTGAGTTTTGCAACTTACGCCAGGGGAACCATACTGTGGCTCAATACATAGATGAGTTTAGCAAGTTATCACGCTATGCCCCTGATGATGTGGCCACAGATGCCGCGAAGCAGGAGAAGTTTATGGAAGGGCTGAATGATGAGATGAGCATGCAGTTGATGGTAGCAACCTTCAACAACTACCAGGAGTTGGTAGATAAGGCTCTTATGATTGAAGGGAAGCAGCAGCAGATTGAGAGTCGTAAGAGGAAGTATGGGCAAGGGAGGTATAACTCAGGAGCTCAGCAGAAGCCTCGCCTAATCCCGAACTTGGGAGGACTTGTTCATAACCATGGAGGTCATAACCACATCGGAGGAGGTTTACATAACCACACTGGTCCTTAGAATGGAAATGGGAACGGGACAAACAACAATCAGAACTGCCCTAATCCAGCGACACCCGCCAAAAGAGATCTAAGTCACATTACTTGCTATAAGTGCGGGAAGACTGGACACTATGCCACGGAGTGCCCTGAAGGGAAGAATGGAAACAGAAATGGGAGTGCTTGGAAGAAGCCCAATTCATTCAACAAAGGACAAATGAACCACGTTAACGTGGAGGATGTTGAAGAGCAGCCAGACGGGGTTATAGGTAAGTTTTTTGTCAAGTCATTTACCGCTCTTGTTCTTTTTGATACTCGTGCATCACATTCATATATATCAAGGGGATTCATGGATTTGTTTAGACTACCAACCCAAACCCTTACGATCCCCTGTTAGTGAGTTCACCTGGAGCAGAGTATATGGCTAGTCGATGGTGCGACCAGATACGCTTAACCATTGGCAACCATGTTTTTCCGTCTGACCTAATTATCTTGGAGTCACAAGGATTGGATGTGATATTAGGAATGTACTGGATGTCAAAGTATGGAGGAAGCATTGACTGTGTTAGTAAGTCAATTTGTCTCACCACCCCGGAGGGAAAAATGATCAAGTATATATCTAGGCATGCGCCAAGGAGTAGTCAAGTGAATACCCTCACAGGAGTTGTTCAGGAGGAAGTGCCTATAGTAAAGGATTACCCGGATGTTTTCCCAAAGCAGTTACCAGGCATGCCACTACATCGAGACATCGAGTTTTTGATAGAGCTATTGCCAGGTACAGGGCCAATATCCAAGAGACCCTATCAGATGCTCGTGAATGATCTGGAGGAGATTAAGAAACATATCAAGGAGTTATTGCAGAAAGGATACATTCGACGGAGTTCATCACCATGGGGAGCCCCAGTGCTTTTGGTTGAGAAGAAGGATAAGTCTCTAAAAATGGTTGTTGATTATCGGGCCTTGAATGAAGTGACGATCAAGAACAAGTACCCACTACCGATGATGAATGATTTGTTTGACCAGCTGCAAGAAGCTAAGGTGTTTTCGAAGATCGATTTGCGATCATAATACCACCAGTTGAAGATTTGCGAGAAGGATATACCAAAGACAACATTCACCGCATGGTACAGATTGTATGAATATACGGTCATGTCGTTTGGACTGACTAACGCCCCTGCCTATTTCATGAGCATGATGAACAAGGTGTTCATGGAGTATTTGGACAAGTTTGTTGTGGTGTTTATTGATCCAATAATGGTAGACTCGAAGAATGAAGAGGAGCACAAGGAGCATTTGCGTTTAGTTCTCGAGAAACTCAGGGAACACCATTTGTATGCCAAGTTCAGCAAATGCGAGTTTTGGTTGAAGGAAGTCGGATTCCTTGGACATGTTATATCAGGAGAAGGTATAGCAGTAGACCCTACCAAGGTCCAGTCAGTCACTGAATGGTTGGCACCCACTTCAGGTAGCGAGATCCGCAGTTTTCTTGGACTCGCATTTGCTGAACTTGGAGTTATTGAAGATTGCGAAGCCAATGACGGAGTTATTGAAGAAGGATACCAAGTTTAAATGGATGGAAGATTGTGAGGCATGTTTCCAGGAGTTAAAGAAACGTTTGACTATAGCCCCAGTGATGACACTGCCAGATATACGTAATGATTTCCAAGTGTATTACGATGACTCTCGCCTAGGACTTGGAAGTGTGCTTATGCAGGACGGAATAGTTGTCTCGTATGCCTCACAACAACTGAAACCTCACGAGTTGAATTATGCCACCCATGATTTGGAGCTAGCAGCCGTGGTGCATGCGTTGAAGACTTGGAGACATTACCTTATTGGAAACCATTGTGATGTGTACACGGATCATAAGAGTTTGAAGTACATTTTCACACAGAAGGAGCTGACATTTGGCAGAGGAGATGGTTGGAGCTTATAAAGGATTATGACATGAAGCTGCACTATCACCCACGAAAGGCCAATGTCGTAGCAGACACTTTGAGCTGGAAGAGTTATGCTAATATCCTATAGAGTACGGGATTGCCAAAGGAGTTAGCAGAGGATCTCAGGGAACTTCGATTGGAGATTGTTCCTAGATGTTTTGTTGCAACAATGGAGGTTCAGTCTACATTGTTAGGAAAGATTCGAGAAGCTCAGAAGGATGAAAAGAGATTGCCGAGATAAAAGAGGGAATGAGCAAAGGAAAGGCCAATGGTTTTCGTGAGGATGAGCACGGCACCTTATGGTTTGAGGACCGAGTTATGTGCCCAATAACACAGAGATCAGGAAGTTAATACTTCAGGAGGCTCATGACTCAACATACTCGATACACCCCGGAAACACCAAGATGTATTTGGATTTGAAGGAACGTTTCTGGTGGACAGGGATGAAGAAGGATATCGCTGAGTATGTAGCTGTATGTGATCTATGTCAGAGAGTGAAGGCAGAGCATCAAAAGCTAGCAGGATTGTTACAGCCTATGTCGATACCCGAATGGAAGTGGGATAAACTTGGCATGGATTTTATCACCGGATTGGCTAGGACCAAATTAGGATATGATTCTATATGGGTAGTAGTTGATCGCTTGAATAAAGTGGCTCACTTTATCCCAGTGAAGACAACTTATACAAGTGCGAAGTTGGCGAAGATATATATGTCCAGGATCGTATGTCTGCATGGAGTTCCGAGAACCATCGTATCCGATAGAGGAACACAGTTTACCTCAAAGTTTTGGCATCAGTTGCACCAGACTTTGGGAACAAGATTGGAGTTCAGTACAACATTTCACCCGCAGACAGATGGACAGACCGAGAGAGTCAACCAGATTCTGGAGGACATGTTGAGAGCCTGTGCGCTAGATTATGGATCTAGTTGGGACGACAATTTGCCTTACGTGGAGTTCTCATACAACAATAGTTACCAAGCTAGTTTGAAGATGGCTCCGTTCGAAGCCCTGTATGGACGAAGGTGCAGGACACCGTTGATGTGGTATGAAGTTGGAGACCGACAGTTGTGTGGACCAGATTTGATCAAGGAGTCTGAAGAGAAAGTTAAGCTGATTCGAGATAGACTGAGGATAGCTCAGTCCAGGCAGAAGAGTTATGAAGACTCGAAATGCAAGGAGGTAACTTATGAAATTGGAGATAGAGCATATACGCGAGTATCACCCTTGCACGGAGTGAAACGTTTTGGAGTTAAGGGAAAGTTAGCCCCGAGATTTGTAGGACCGTATCGTGTTTTGGAACGTATGGGAGAAGTTGCCTACAAGTTGGAGTTACCTGAAGGACTGTCAGGAGTTCATGATGTGTTCCACGTTTCACAGTTGAAGAAGTGTCATGCTGAGATGGCCGATATACCGTTAAGACATACAGTACCCTTGGAGGCGATTCAGTTGGACGGTGATTTGACTTATGAGGAGAAGCCAGTCAAGATTCTTGAGTTTGCCAGTCGAGTCACTCGCAGCAAGGTTATCAAGTTTTGCAAAGTTTAGTGGAACCACCATACCGTAGATGAAGCCACCTGGGAACGAGAGGATGATCTTCGCAAAGACCACCCACACCTATTTTCTAGCCAACCCGAATCTCGAGGGCGAGATTCATCTTAAGGGGGGTAGGTTTGTAACATCCCAAATTTTCAATTTGGAATGTTATACATAGATCATTCATGCATATCATATTTTATTTCATTTTCGTTTCGCAATCCTTGAAATCCTAAGCAGGTCAAGGACCCTCGGAGAGAGTTGGGGATTTCCTGGTTTTCATATTTGATTTTTATCAAATATTGAAACAAGGATTTTGGTTTTAATCATTTTTCTCTCCGAAAAATATTTCATATTAAAATATATGAGAGGAGATAATATGACTTCTCCAAAATAATTGAAATATTGGAGGAAAAATATTAAAATCAAATATTTGATTTTATTTGGATTTTATTGCAATTTTATTTGCATTAGAAAATTTTCACATTTTCAAAATTGCATTTTAGGGCCAAGAAAATGTTCATCTCGTTCTAAATATTTTAGGGCCAAGAAAATGCATTTTTAGATTTTTTATTTTATTTTCTAGGATTTATTTTCTATTCGGCGGAATTGTTTAAAAAAAGAAAAACTTCCAGCGCTCGACTGGGCCAAGGCCCAGCCGAGCCGGCCCGTCTTCTTGAATACCCCGAGCCGGTTCAAGTCCCGCCGCCGACTCGAACCGGAGTCCGAGCCGGACTCCTCCTCC
>NC_041392.1:423458010-423471662 GCF_002162155.2 Triticum dicoccoides | reverse complement strand
CGCGCCTCGCCGCCGCCGCTGCAGCGCCGCCATCGACGCCCCTCGCCGCGCCGCGCCTGTTGGATTTCGGGTTCCGGCAGACCCTTGAGGTTCGAACAATTGGGTGCGCGCGGAGATTTCGCCTTCTACCTACCTGCACCCCTGCGCCTCGCTGAGATCTAAGCTATGGAAAGAACAACACAAGAGACACAGGGTTTATACTGGTTCGGGCCACCGTTGTGGTGTAACACCCTACTCCAGTGTGTGGTGTGGTGGATTGCCTCTTGGGCTGATGATGATGAGAAATACAAGGAAGAACAGCCTCGCGAGGGTCTGTTCTTGGTTAGGAGGATGAACTGCCAGGGGTTCAGTCACCCTTCTCTCTCTGTTCTCGATTCTCTCATTGATTTCCGATCCTCTCTCCGATTTCCCA
This sequence comes from Triticum dicoccoides, assembly GCF_002162155.2. NCBI lineage: Eukaryota > Viridiplantae > Streptophyta > Magnoliopsida > Poales > Poaceae > Triticum > Triticum dicoccoides. Next base: position 423,471,250 of record NC_041392.1, on the reverse strand, counting down.
TCCTCTCTCTGATTTCCGATCCTCTCTCCAATTTTTGATCCCTTCACCCTATGGGTGGCTAGTCCTATTTATAGGGAAAGGCCCTGGGCCTCTTCCCAAATATTGAGCGGGAAGGGCGCTAACAATTGGCCATTTAGATGGGGAACATCTGGTACACTTATCCTGACTAAAGTTGGTCCTCGCCTGCCAAAGGCTCTGGTGGTGACGCTGGCTTGGGCTCCACAATGACTTCCTCCCTGCCGTTGGACTGGTCTTGGTCTCGTTGCACCGAAACGGGTGCCTTTGCTTGATGCTCTCGCCTGCACTTGCTCCCTTTGCACCAAAGAGGAAAGGAGGACACTACGCGGGCTGGCGCCCGCCTAGCGCCCTTGGTCGTCATGGCTTGCGTCACGGGCACCTCGTGAAGTACCCCGCCTTGATCTCTCCGCCTCCTCGCGAGCCATCCTGATGTGGCCGTGCCTGAGGAAGCTCTGTCTCGTCCGCCCCGTGAGGCTTGGCCCCTCGCGAGGGTCTTGGGTTTGCGTCGATGAAGATGGGCCATGCTAGGCCCCCTTTGAGCCACGCCGCAGGCCGCAGGCAGGCAAGTCTGGGGACCCCCGTTCCCAGAACGCCGACAGTAGCCCCCGGGCCCAAGGCGCGCCCGGACTTGGCCGTGCAGGGAGGCGAAAGGACAAGGGCGAAGCACCGCGGGCCCTAACAGCCTGCGGCCTTGGGCGCCGCGTGGCGGTTTATTGGACGTGGGCGCCTCAGCAACCGCGTGAGTTGATAAAGGAGCGGCATCTAACTAGGCTTTGCTTTTTGCTTTCTCCGTTTGCTGCTCAGATCCCCTTTCTTGCGCCTCTCCTTCCTTCCTCCAAAATTTCCAGATCTACTCCGACCGCGTGACCTTGGAAGCCATGGCGCCTCGTCAGTCCCCGGCCGGAGCTTGGTACTCGTCTGCCCTGGACTCGCCGAATGTGTCGGAGGCGAGCCTCGCCCGGTTGCGCCGGATGGCGACGGCGCAGGGCATCGACGGGGCGAAGGTGTTCAAGGCCGGCTCCGCCACCCCTGAGGGCCAAGGGAGCACCTTCTATCCGTTCTTTGTAAGCGCCATTGTTGCTGGCCTGGTGCCTCCCTTCTCCGAGTTCTTCTTCTCTATCCTCCGCCATTATAAGCTACAGGCTCTGCATCTCCACCCCAACTCCGTCCTTCTCCTGGAAATCTTCGCCTATTACTGCGAGGCTCACGTAGGGGTGCAGCCCTCGGTGGCCTTGCTGCACCACTATTTCTACCTCTGGACCTCTCACGGTCCTGCTTCCGCGTGCGCGAGCTACATCGCGTACGGTGGCGCCATTGCCATTTCAAACCTCGGGAAAAGGATTGAGGGCTTCAGGAGCAAGTGGGTCTTGGCAGATGCTGGGCGCATCCACCCTCGGCTGATCTTGCCCACGGAGCAACCCACGAGCTCCAGCGATTGGGGTCGAGCGGAGCTCGCGGACCCCCGCGTGAAGCTGGTGTTGGAGAAGATGGACGCGGATATGAGGCCGGCCAACATGGCGGCAGCGAAGCTGACCGGTGCGTCGCTGCTGAGGGAATTCCTGGAGCACCAGCTGGCTCCGCTTCGGTAGTACTCACTTCCGATGTGGAGGCCCCATCCGAGCCCTGCGGCCTTGGCCGACGGAGATCTGGCTGCGGTCCTCCAATCTCTGGTCGGGGGCGATGTCGCGAGGTTGGAGGGCGCCCCTACAACCTTGTTCCTCCGCGACGACTGGGAGCAGGTAGTGGAGTCTATGCCCATCTTCAACGGGGACGGGCCCATGCCCATAGAAACTCCCGGGGAATCGGTGGACGTGTCCTCTAACGACTCCAGCGAAGAGGAGGAAGGAGGGGAGCGGGAAAAAGGGCCTGACTCCGAGGCGACTGACGGAGAGTCGAGGGCTCCCCTCCCCCGGCGCAGGTCCCGCATTCTCCGCCTCTCTCCGAGCGATGGCGACGAGGATGATGATGAGCAGGAAGCCGGAAGTTTGCCCTCGATCCTGAAGAAGGACAGGACCGGGCTGATCTCCCGCGGGTCTGCCCCGGCCCCGAGGCGGACCGCAGACGCGCCTTCCGCTTCCAAGCTTCCCGAGGTTGACCCTTCCAGCCGGCTTTCGGGCTTCAAATTTGGCCGGAGGCCGCTTGAGCTCATTGGCGACGACCCGTAAGCGCTTGATTCTTGTCTTTATTTCTTGTTCTGCTTTGAGGCTTGATGTCCGCATCTCTTGGATAGGCCGGCGCCCACCGCAAAGAAGCCGAAGGGAGCTCCTGAGGTTCCATCCGTGGCAGCGCCTCTGCCCGTGAAGGAAGGTGACCACGACGCACGGGCTTCTCCTGCCCGGTCGTCCTCGCAAGGCCTGGCTGAGCCGGCTAGGGCAGGCTCAGCTCCCATGGCCCAAGTGACTCCCGAGGTGCCTTTGCCTGCTGCCGCCACTTCAGCCGTTGGGGCGCAGCAAGCTTCGCCTCGGGATGCTGTGGTCGCGCTGCCGCCTTCTCCTCCTACTCCACCGACTGCTGTCTCTCTGACTCCTCCTGCCGTTCTGGATCGTGCTGCCACTGAGCTGGACCGGCTGCGGCAGGATCTACTTGGCGCCGACCCTCACTTGGTGGTTGGGCGCTTGGAGTTGGCTTCAGGATGGATGTGCTCCGACGCTTCGACTCGGGCGGCGCTGGTCCAGGCCTCGATGGCTTGCGATGAGGAGAGGCAGGCCGTCCTTGAGGCGAAGGCTGCATGTGACGCAGCCCTGGGGGAGGTGGTCGATGTCCGTGGTCGCTGCAAGGCGCTGGAGGACGAGCTGCAAGGCTTGCAGGACTAGCTCGCGAAAGAGGTCCGCCTTCGCCAAGAGCAGGAAGAAGGTGTGAAGGCTCGCGAGGCGGCCGTCGAGGGCCGGGAGGCCAAGCTCAGGAAGCACCGAGACCGCCTAGGCGCGCTGGAGCAGGAGTTGGGGGCGAGGAAGGTCGAGCTGGAAGACAAGGCCCAGATTCTTGCCGAGGACCGCGTCGCCTTCACGAAGATGGAGGCGAAGGCTCGCTCCTCGCTGAGGATGCTTTACGACAGCGGCCTGGAGAGCCCACTGGCTGGCGCTGAGGATGGCCCCGCCAAGCTGCTTCCCTTCCTGGTTCGTTCTCTTGAAGATGTCGCCCTTGGCCTTGGCCCTACGACCGAGGCCGAGGTGCGTGTCCTGTCTTCTGCAGCACTGACGCGGGTCCTCACCCACATCTACCTTCGTGATCCCGGCGTCGACCTCGACAACCTGCTGGAGCCAGGAGGCGGCGAGCGTGCCGCTGCCGCTGCCGAGGCCGTGAAGGGTCGCGCGGAGGCTCTGCTGGGGAAGTTCCGGGCCTTCAGCACCAAGCCGAAGCAAGGCGCTGCAGACCCCGCTGCTCCATGAGGCGAACCCACTCTGCGCTGCTCCACCGCTGACTAGTGACTCCGTTGTGGCTCCTGTCCTGCCTTTAATTCCTGCACATGTATCATGCCTCGGGGAGGCGTTTAAACTTGCGTTTGGCATTGAGATAACAGTGTGGACTGTAATATTTGCTTTTGAATTCCTTGAAATTTGCGCTTTTCCTTCCTACTTGCTTATGTTCTACGCCGGCAGAGCCCGGCCCCGCGCATACCTCAACCGGCGTTAGTCCCGACCGGAAACCAGGACGGGGCCAAGGAGTGAGGGGCTACGTGAAAAGTTAGGCTCCTGAGTCGCGATGCTCAGGAGTCCCCCTTGGCGCACGAACAGCAAGTAGGGAGGTATGATGTGGGTGGATCTACCGTTCTACGTCTGCAGAGCCCGGCCGCGTGCATACCTCAACCGCCGTTAGCCTTTCAGAACTAAGGAGTGAGGGGCTACGTGACCAGTTAGGCTCCTGCGTCGCGATGCTCAGGAGTCCCCCTTGACGCTCAAACGGCCTTCGTACCTTGGCTCCGCTCGGGGAGAGACGCGCGACGAACCAGGCCCGGGGGGGCTTGGCTGGGTGGCGTGCGTCTGGGCGTGACCCAGGCGCAGCTCCCGTGCCCAGCCCCCTCGCGCGGCACTCCCGAGGGGAGGCGTTACAATGAGGCTAGACACTGAGCTCTGGGCTCCCTGAGGTTGATGCGGCCCGGGGGCCGCCCTCAGTTGTTTATCACCAGCGCGGAGCATAGCGCTTCCGTATGTGTACGGGCATAGCCGCTCCTCGGCAGTGTCGTCAGCCAGCGCGGAGCATGGTGCTTCCATTGGTACATGGGAGGGGGCTCCCCTCCGGGAGGAGCCCCCGGGGCATGTACAGCCCCGCCTTGGCACGTGGCTGGAACGGTAGGGCCTAGCGAGGTGTATCTGGGCACCCGTGAGCCAGCGCGGGACTCACGGGGCCCTACCTCTAGGCGGGTTGCACCTGGCACTGGGCCTTATCTTGTGATGTGTCCCTGCAAATTTTTCTAGATGCCGGCACTCTACGTCCTCGGGTCCCGGCCCTCGAGCTGGTCTCAGCCGTCGCTGGTATGCCAGGTCACAATGTCGTGGACAAGGCCAGAGGGTGAGGGCTGGAGAGCTAGTAAGAGCCCTGAGTGGCGATGCTCAGGTACCCCCCTTTAACGTGCAAGTGGTCGGCATGGAGAAGAAGAGGTGCCATGGACAGGCATCAAATAATCAAGCATGGTGTGTCGAACGCATAGCCGAAAATAAACGCAAAAGGGGTACATGCCGCTCGGTCTGGCCCGAGAGACTTCGGGGATGATGCAGCCCGAGGGGCGCCCCCAATAAGGTAAGATAACAACATGGAATAAAAGGGATACATGTCGCAGGGATGGACCCATGCGGCCTGGGAATAATGCAGCCCTGGGAGGGGGCGCTCCCAGCTGGAATGAAACTTGAAAGATGTCACCTGATGATGTTGAGGACGAAGGATTGTTGGTGTAGCAGACTCGGTGGGGTGCGGAAGCCGATCCTCACGAGCCCCCAAGCCGAGGGGCCTCGGGAGGCTCCGGAGGCGCTGGTGGTCCCTTGCGGACCATCTCCATATCCGCCAGGGCTGTGGAACGCCTGGCCTCTTGAGCCTCCATGATGCCCCTCGTGAGGCGCTGGTACGTGGCAGCCGCGTTCGGCAAGCCGTAAGGCATGCGAACGTAGCTATAGGGTGGACCTTCGCAGCGCCCCACTCGCGAGGGCCAGAGGCGCTCCAGAGAGGCGACTCGATTGAGCCCTGGTATGTCGATGCAGACGCGCAGCCCACCATCCTCGCCTGGATGGGGAGCCACAGCTGGTAGGCGGCGGCCGCCTCTCATGACTCTTGATTCCTGTAGCTCCTGAATGGCCTTGCCGACGAACTCCTGAGGGTCTGGCTCTCCTTGCTTTACTCTTTCCTGAGGGAAACATGCTTCGAAACACGCCTCCATGTGGTGCCCAAGCGCCTCCCTCGTGACCTTAGCCAGGTCGGTGGCCCTCCAGGGGAGAGCCCCTGAGCCCTGCCTGAGGAGGGCGCTAGGCGCGCTTTCCTATGCGATGAAAGGAGGTTCCCCCTGGGCAGGCGCGGGCCCTGAGGGGCATGCCTCCTGAGGGGCCGGGCCGGATGATGTCTTCTTCTTCTTGGGGGCGGTCTCGGGAAGCCTCCTGCTTCCGCGATCCAGGTCTTCCAGTGACGCGGCCTGAAAGGCTTGTTCTAGGGAACACACCACGTCCTTCTCTTCATAGGGCACCGTGATGACTCCGCCACTTCCTGGCATCTTGAGGACGTTGTAGCCGTGGTGAGTTACGGCCATGAACTTGGCCAGCGCTAGGTACCCAAGGATGGCGTTGTACGGCAGGCGAATGTGAGCGACGTCGAAATCGATGAGCTCGGTGCGGTAGTTGTCACGTGTCCCGAAGGTGACTGGGAGGCGGACCTGCCCAATCGGGACCATGGAGCCGTCGGTGACTCCGGAGAAAGGCTTGGTCGGCTGAAGCTGGTTGTAGGGCACTTGGAGATTGTTGAATGTTTCCACGGACAGGATGTTGAGCCCTGCCCCACCATCGATGAGGGTCCGGTGACCACCACGTTGCTGATGATTGGGGAACAAAGCATTGGGGGGACTTCGGCTGTAGCTGCACACTTGAGCTGATCTGTTGAGCTGAACGTACTGGCGCACGCCGACCACCTGAGAGGGTGCGTGGCTTCCAGCTTGGGGAGGACTGCATTCACTTCCCGGGCGAACTGCTTGAAGATGCGTTGAGAGGCTGGGGCTTGAGCCCTGCCCAGGATGCAGGCGACTGCAGGCGGCTCCTGGAAGCCCCCAGCCCCCTCGTCCTGATGGCGGTCCTCATTTCTCCTTGGCTGCGGCGGCAGCGGAGGGAGGCCTGCGTTGCCTTGCGGGCGATCCTCGCGAGGCTGATCCCGCCAGTCTCCCTCGCGAGGCGGGTCACCCTTGGCGCGGGCCGCGGTCTTCCCAGCGTCCTATGTTCCTTCCTCCTCCTCGACCGTAGCCCCGGTCACCGCGGTCGGGGCGACGACCGATCCTTCCTTCTCGCACGGCTCGGAGCTCTTGACATTAGTTGGTGTTGTGGGTGTGGAGGTCGTGGTACACACAGTACCGACTGCCCTTGGGAGGTTCGGGCAGATCTCTGCCCCGCTTGGTGTCTGGTTCTGCCGTGAGCACGGCAGCCCCCTTGCGCTTCACATCCTTGGCCTTGGGCTTCTTCTCTTCTGGGTCTGCGGTAGGCAGCTCGAGGAGGGAGAGACGCCCTTCCTCAGCCCCGGCGCACTTGGTTGCCAAGTTGAACAACTCCAAGGAAGTGCACAGGTCTTCATGCATCGCCAGCTCCTCCTTCATCTTGACATCACGCACACCGTCGGAGAAGGCTGAGATGATGGCCTCCTCGGTCACCTTGGGAATCTTGAGGCGTGCATTGTTGAAGCGCTGGATGTACTTCTGCAGGGTCTCTCCAGGTTGTTGCTTGATGCGGCGCATGTCGCTCACGGTGGGTGGCCGGTCGCGAGTACCTTGGAAGTTGGCGATGAAGCGGGTGTGCATCTCATCCCAGGAGGAGATCGTGCCTGGGGCCAGGTTCAGGAGCCAGGTGCGGGCCCCGTCCTTGAGCGCCATGGGAAACCAGTTCGCCATGACCTTCTCGTCTCCGTTGACAGCTTCGATGCCTAGCTCATAGAGCTGGAGGAACTCTGCAGGGTCGGCCGTGCTGTCGTAACGAGGAGGCAGGTCTGGCTTGAACTTGCTGGGCCACGCGATGCTGAGTAGCTCGGTGGTGAATGCACGGCAGCCTGTTGTGCCCACGGGAGGCCTTGGGTGACGAAGAGCTTGGTCCTCCATGCCCCCACGCGCTGCAGCTGGGAGCAGCGCGGGGTCTTGACGCGCGGGAGCAGGAGCATGGTCGCGACGTGCTGGAGCAGGGAGCGCCCGTGCAGCTTCTTGCGGGCGAGGGACTTCTTGGCAGCTCTGCTCTTGCCGCGCTGGCACCTGACGGAGCGGGTTCCGCCCAGGGGCCACGCGCCTTGGAGCCATGGCGCCTTCTTGAGGAGGAGGCGGCTGGGGCGCCGCCGGAGCTTCGTCGCCCGCGCGGGGCGGGGTGCGATGCAGCGGAACAGACGGCGCAGGAGAGCCCCCTGCGGCGCGGACGAGCTCGACGACGCGGTCGAGCCATTCTTCGTAGACATCGTCGACGGGACGGTAGCGTAGGAGCTCGTTTGCCGCGATGAGTGCAGCTCGAGCCTCCATGGTTGCGCGGAGCGCGCAGGACGAAGAGCCAACTGGGGTGAGCGAGGGAGTAGCGGTGCGGCCGTCTAGCCGCACGGACGGATGCTGAGACGACGCTTGCTGCTCGTCCCTCGCCGGGCCGGTGGCGGCGTTGACGGCAGGTGACGGGGAACGACGAGGACGCCCGCCGACAGGAGCCGTCTGGGCGACGCGGGAAGCGAGAGCGGCCCGGCGCAAGGCGCGGGCCCGACGAGCGTCAGACATGGACGCGATGGTCGAAGGAGAACGGGGTGGTGGGAGACAAATTCCGGCGAACCCCTACCTGGCGCGCCAAATGGCGGATTTCGGGTTCCGGCAGACCCTTGAGGTTCGAACACTGGGGTGCGTGCAGAGATTTCGCCTTCTACCTACCTCCACCCCTCCGCCTCGCTGAGATGTAAGCTATGGAAGGAACAGCACAAGAGAAACAGGGTTTATACTGATTAAGGCCACCGTTGTGGTGTAACACCCTACTCTAGTGTGTGGTGTGGTGGATTGCCTCTTGGGCTGATGATGATGAACAATACAAGGAAGAACAGCCTCGCGAGGGTCTGTTCTTAGTTGGGAGGATGAACTGCTAGGGGTTCAGTCACCCTTCTCTCTCTCTCTTCTCGATTCTCTCTCTGATTTCCGATCCTCTCTCTGATTTCCCGTCCTCTCTCTGATTTCCGATCCTCTCCCCGATATGCGATCCCTTCACCCTGTGGGTGGCTAGTCCTATTTATAGGCAAAGGCCCTGGGCCTCTTCCCAAATATTGAGCGGGAAGGGCGCCAACAATTGGCCATTTTGAAGGTGAACATCTGGTACACTTATCCTGACTAAAGTTGGTCCTCGCCTGCCAAAGGCTCTGGTGGTGACGCTGGCTTGGGCTCCACAATGACTTCCTCCCTGCCGTTGGACTGTTCTTGGCCTCGTTGCACCAAAATGGGTGCCTTTGCTTGATGCTCTCGCCTGCGCTTGCTCCCTTTGCACCAAAGAGGAAAGGAGGACACTGCGTGGGCTGGCGCCCGCCTGGCGCCCTTGGTCGTCATGGTTTGCATCACGGGCACCTCGTGAGGTACCCCGCCTTGATCTCTCCGCCTCCTTGCAAGCCAGCCTGATGTGGCCATGCCTGAGGAAGCTCCGTGTCATCCGCCCCGTGAGGCTTGGCCCCTCGCGAGGGTCTTGTGTTTGCGTCGATGAAGACGGGCCGTGCTGGGCCCCCTATGAGCCACGCCACAGGCCGCAGGCAGGCAAGTCTGGGGACCCCCACCGCCCCACAAGCCCGCCACCTCGCTGCCTGAGCCCCGCCTCACCGGAGAGGTAACGCGCCGTTTGTCATCGCCGGTTTTTTTAAGAAAACCGATTCGTTTTTTTAGAAAGACCCTAGTTCGTTTTTTAAGATCGGTTTGCCTATTTTCCCGGTTCTTCTATTTAGCGGACGTTCATCCATATGTTCATTTTAACGAACAATTTTCGCTCGATAGTTACAGAAAATGAAGTTCGTTCGTTAGCCTGTTCGTCAGTTTTCTTTTCTATCGGATTTTTCCGCAATTATTTCCAATCGCGATTTCTGATCCGATTTTCGTTTCAGTTTATCTTTTGGCTCGTTTATCGGAATCAGGCGATTCAAGTTCCTAGATCTTCGTCTCGAGACTCTCTTTCTGTTTAATCAACTTAAACAAGATTTTGGTACTACAAAATTTGACTTTAGTTTAGATTAGTAAACGGATCTTGTTTCTTTCGCTGTTTGAGTTTCGTTGCTCCGTTCGATTTGATTCTTTTTGCTAACAGGAGTTCTTAAGTTGAACTTTCTAGTCAATTCTTCTTATTTGAGTTTTGCCCTTACATCTTTGCTTGATTTCTTATGTATGCTATTGTTTGTTTGCGATAGGATTCCCGGAGTGCGATGCGTGCTACTACGAGTCCCTAGGTTTCGCGGATCGTCAGCAAGGCAAGTAACACATTGATCATACTCTCTCCATACCCAGTTTTTATGCATTAGTTTCAATCCTCAAACACTGCATGGTTAGGATGTCAGTAACATGTGGGTTGGGAACTAGTTGATGAGGTAGAACCTATTGCCCTCTTACATTTAAACCTTTGGGAGTTACTTCTACGTATTGCTTATATTGCTATGCTATGCCCATAGACGTGGTTTGGGTGAGTGAAATCCATGACAGATGTGAGATTGTTAATTAATGGTTCAACTTAAGGTGGCAACTTCAATACACATCTGGGTGGATTGAGGCACCTGGAGAATCCAATGTTGCCTATATTTTTGGAAATCTCGGGGTTCCGTGTGATCTTCCTATGGACCGCCAACCAGGCTAAAGGGAACTGAGATGATTCATGCTAGAAACTTCCGTGTGCAGCCACAAGCTATTATGGGCTCTAGCATAGTTGAGTAAGTTATGTGAAGCTCTCGAAGAGGTAGATAAGCAGGTAGTGGGTTGTAGGTTTGGTATGGTCTTCCCGGAGTAGAGAGTTAATGTTTCTGAAAGACTGTGTCTCGGTCATCTGTTTCTCAAACACCATATAGTGCGAGAAATTCAACGGAGGCGATCGAGTCTTGTGGGGAAAAGTGTGCAAACCTCTGCGGAGTGTACAATCTAATCATGGTTAGCCATGTCCCCGGTCACGGACAATTTTGAGTATCTAGTACTTGGAGTATCTTAAGTATCTCATCACTCTCTAAACTAATATTGTTGGGTTGCTAATTACTTTAATTGGGATTGAGTTGGAGGAACCTTCTCAATGATGTTTCAACTACCATGATAGTTAAAATAAAATAAATTCCCTTGTTGTAGGGAAAAATGGGCTTTTCGCAAAAACTATAATCATAGAGCTTTCCACCAGCCAAATATGCATGTAGTGATAGCATTATTCTGTTCTTGCTCTACTGTGTTATATTGCCAACATATTCCATGTGCTGGCCCGTTTTCGGGCTGCAACGTATTATGTTGCAGACTTTTCAGGCGAGGAGTAAGGTTCGTTAGGTTGTTGCCGTGCAGCTCAGCTATGCCGTTGGAGTTGATGGACTCACTTTATCTTCCAAGCCTTCCGTTGTTATCGTATTAGATGGCCTTAACCCATATTTATTGTAATAAGATCTCTTTTGAGACATTCGATGTAATAAGTGTGTGATTGCTACTCTGTTATAAATCCTTCGAGTATTGTGTGTGTCAGCATTACCGATCTAGGGATGACACGGAAGCACAGAGACTTGACCGTTTGAGGTCGGGTCGCTACAACGGTGGCCTCACCACCGCCGTCGCGGGCCGCCACCACCCCATCACGGGCCTCCTCCATCGCCCCCAATCTCGCCGGTCGCCGCCACCTTTCCGTCGTCCTCGCCGGAGTCCGCCCTTGCCGGATCCATCTGAGTGTATCAGATCCACCCGTACGGCGAACCAAACGGCGGCCCCATCCCCGGATCTCTCCGTCCCGGATATCTTCGTCGCGTGTTGACTTTTTCGGAGGTTGAATTTCTCTAAGTCCCTAGATCTGCAATATTGTGATGCCCTATTCAACATGTTATATCTACATTCTCTGTGCTCCGAATCATGCATATGATATATGAAAATGTTCGTCTCGTGATGCTCTTCATGTTAGTGTCATTTGCATGCATGTTAGTGTCAATATTGATGCCTTTATCATCGTTGCAAAAACTGCTATATGATATTGTCTGCTGGAAGTTAACGGAACTTGATGATTTGTCAGTTTCGTTGCATTTTGTGTGTGCATCCTATTAGCATGATGTCTACACGTTTTGTGAGTTCCATCATGCCATCTTTAGAGAGGTGCAAGTCTTGTATTTTTGTGATCTATGTGGTGACTAGAAAAAGCATGCAAAGTCCTTTTCCTATTACATTTTGATGCCATATAATCTTGTTGCTACCATGAGATCCATGCACATTTTGAGATAGTTCAGTAAGCATGTTTTGGAGATGTGGTGTTGATCTATCTAGTCATGCATCTGGTTGTAATTATGGAGTAATCTAGCTTGTCATTTCCGTGCTCTACTTTTCCTAAATATTGTTCCTAGCAGATTGTTAACATGATGATCAGTTTTGCTATGTGTGTTGCTAGGGATACGTGTACCCTATGAACTTGCTCTTGCCATGATTAGCTTCATGGATATGTGTAATTCATGTTGGTTACATTTTTATGCCATGAAATTCTTTGTGGTGAGTGGCTTGAGCTTGCAAAGTTGCTATCATGAATCTGTTTATGCCATGCTCTGTTTTCTTCTAAGTCTGAAACTGGTAATATAAGTTGCCATGTTTGCATGGGCGTCACCATATTTTCCACACATCTTTGGGTAAAGTTCAGTAAGGGAGTTTTGTTTTATGCCTTTAGTACTAGCATTCCATGCCTTTGTTTGCCATGTTATGTTCCTGTAGCATGTTCTTTGCAAGCTCTAAACATTGCTTCCTTATGCTGTTTTGACATGTTTAGTATTTTCTCTCAAGTCTGTGAAGCTGATATCATTTCCATTTTTGCCATGCTATTTTGAGCTTGTTCTAGTGAGAACTAGCAGGATCTTAGTGTTCATAATTCGTAGAGCTTCACCTGTACTTTATGGTCATATGCTTTGTTGCTATGTTGGAGTCCTGTAGCATAGTTTCTTGTTGCATTCTAACTGCTATGATGTTGTTAATCGCAGATTTGCATCATTTTTGTTTTGCTTGTCATTTGCAAATCGTGCATCCGTTTCCGGTCATCCTTATATTGATTTCGACCGAAATCACCTCATCTTTCCAGCGGCATACTTGGTTTGCCAAGTGGATGCCTTGATCATCCTTTCCCTTCTGGAGCACGCATATGCATTGCACATCATACCTTGCATTCCATGCCATGTCTTGCATCATGTTTCTTGTGCATTGCACCATGATTGATTTTTGTTTCATTGCTTGTGTTCTTGCTTTGGGTAGAGCCGGTAGAAGGGTACGTGAACAAGGAACCTGTTGAGTACGCTAACAAGGAGCAAGCTTTTGACAACTTGGAGAACATTGCAAGCAAGATGACCATTACCCTCGATATCACTTCTGTCTTTGCTTTGCTAGTTGTTTTTTCTATCGCTATGTTGCGCTAGGTACCACTTGTTTATCATGCCTCCCATATTGCCATGTCAAGCCTCTAACCCACCTTCCTAGCAAACCGTTGTTTGGCTAAGTTACCGCTTTTGCTCAGCCCCTCTTATAGCATTGCTAGTTGCAGGTGCCTTGCAGGTTGTTCCATGTTGGAACATGGATATGTTGGGATATCACATTATCTCTTATTTTAATTAATGCATCTATATACTTGGTAAAGGGTGGAAGGCTCGGCCTTATTCCTGGTGTTTTGTTCCATTGTTGCCGTCCTAGTTTCTGTTATACCAGTGTTATGTTCCTTGATTTTGTGTTCCTTACGCGGTTGGGGTTATGAGACCCCCTTGACTGTTCGCCTTGAATAAAACTCCTACAGCAAGGCCCAACCTTGCTTTTACATTTGCCAACCTAAGCCTTTTTCCTTGGGTTCTGCAGACCCGAGGGTAATCTTTA
>NC_041392.1:423402624-423457629 GCF_002162155.2 Triticum dicoccoides | reverse complement strand
CAGTGCTCCTCTGAGTGTTGGTCCAACCTGGGGAATGTCCGGCGCCCCCTGGGCAACCCGGGTCTACGCCAACCTGACGTGTGGCCCATCCAGTGTGCCCTGAGAATGAGATATGTGTAGCTCCTATCGGGATTTGTCGACACATTCGGGCGGTCTTGCTGGTCTTGTTTTACCATTGTCGAAATGTCTTGTAACCGGGATTCCGAGACTGATCGGGTCTGTCCGGGAGAAGGAATATCCTTCGTTCATCATGAGAGATTGTAATGGGCTAAGTTGGGACAACCCTGTAGGGTATAAACTTTCGAGAGCCGTGCCTGTGGTTATGTGGCAGATGGGAATTTGTTAATATCCGGTTGTACAGAACTTGACACTTGACTTAACTAAAATGAATCAACCGCATGTGTAGCCGTGATGGTGTCTTTTCGGCTGAGTTCGGGAAGTGAACATGGCTTGGGTTATGTTTGAACGTAAGTAGTTTTAGGATCACTTCTACTTCACATCTAGCTTCACGACCGTTGCGTAGATTCTCATCTTACTCTTATTTGCGTATGTTAGCCCCCATATTTTCTTAGTGCTTGCTGCAACTCCACCTCATTACCTTGTGCTACCCATAAGCTTAAATACTCTTGATCTCGCGGGTTGTGAGATTGCTGAGTCCTCGTGACTCACGATACTTCCAAAACAGTTTGCAGGTGCCGATGATACCAGTGCAGGTGATGCTACCGAACTCAAGTGGGAGTTCGACGAGGACCTTGGTCGTTACTATGTTTCGTTTCCTGATGATCAGTAGTGGAACCCAGTTGGGACGATCGGGTATCTTGCAGTTGGGTTATCTTCTTTTTCATTTGGTTGTCCGTAGTCAGACTATGAGTGTACCCTAATGATGTATGAACTTATTTGAATTTTGTGTGATGTGGCAAGTGTAGGCCAGCTCTATTTATCCCTGTCTCGTTCATTACATGGGATGTTTGTGAAGATGACCCTTCTTGCGACAAAACCACTATGCGGTTATGCCTCTAATTCGTGCCTCGACACATGGGAGCTATAGCTGCATCGTGGGTGTTACACCCTCCTGAAATATGATGGAGAAGAAATGTAAACAACCTGATCTCATGATTAGGCATATGTTAAAGGACATACCTCTTTGAAGAAGGAGGAGGCTCAACGGTGCTCCCGGTCTCCTTGCATTTTGAATACTATCCCCGCGTAGATGTTGCCTTCCTAGAGTCCGCCCGTGATGGAGTGCGGCGCGTTGTGCGCCGATCCTATAAAACACAATTCAGTGTGAGGGGTGAGACGCAGGCGGACTCCCCTTGTTCTCGAAGATGATTCCTGAATACTTACAATGGAGAAAGGGAAAAGGCGGGGGTAGTCGGCCATGATAGCCACTTCCGAGCCATCAGGGCTCACTTGATAAAAGACTCCATCATCAAACTCTATAAATATATCTGGATCCTCACGAAAGTCGGGGTCTTCGTTGCGAGCATAATCCTATAGCTGGGGGGAGGGGCAATGAATATTCTCGACCACCTTCCTCCATGTCTGCTTTAAGACAACCAAAACAATTTAATTAGAATACCTCGGTAACGAGGTTGAACAGTGCTGGTAATCAAAAACATGCCCATTCAATGGGGTTATACATGGAGAAACCTTCCCGGCAATTTGAACGGATGAAGTCTTCTTTTTCCCCCTTATAAAGATCAGCCAGGATAATGGCCAGCTCGGTGGGGGTATCCGGGTCCTTGCGCCTATAACGAGACACGTCGTCCTCTCCGTTGTAACACCATAAAGGGGTCACTCTGGACCGAAGGGGCTGGATACATCGCTTTATCGCAATGGCCATGACTTCGATTATCGAAAGCTCATAGTGAGCAAGTAATCTGACCTTGCTGACTAACCCCTTCACTTCCACACCGTCTTCTTCTTTGGGACTCTGGGGGCCAATTGAGGCACTTCTTCAAAGGGGCACTGGAAAATTCGGGGAGTCCACGCCGAACTAGGTTCGGAAGGGGAACATCTTCAATATAAAACCATTGAGAAGACCATTCTTGGGATACCTCCTTGGGAGTTCCGACAGGGTAACCTGATCCGGCTATGTGCCATACTTCGGCGCCGCCCACTTCAAATATGAAACCCCCTCGATGATGAGGGACGAGGCAAAATAACTTTCTCCATAGTTCAAAATGAGCCTCATAGCCTAAAAATAGCTCGCAGAGAGCGATAAACCCCGAGATGTGCAGGATAGAACCTGGCATGAGGTTGTGAAGTTGGATCCCGTAGATTTCCAATAGACCTCTGAGAAAGGGGTGGATCGGAAATCCTAAGCCTCGCAGGAGAAACAAGACGAAGCACACCCTCTCCTCCTTGTTGGTGTTGGGAAAATTCTCTGCTGGCACATCATTGCCAATCGAGTCCAACCCTGCTAGCACAGGGACTAGATCTGCGAGAGGGAGATATCCTTGCGTCTGAAGTTGATTCAGCTAGAGGTGAGACACTGGGAAACTTTGCCAATCACCCTCTTGGGAGCCATGTGGGCGCGAGGAAGAGCTAGGAGCGCTCGCCATGCTTTTAAGTTTTTCATGGTTTGCTCCTATGCTGTGTGCACGATGTGGGATGGCATTTGGGGGGATCTAACCTCCTTATATAGATGCCGCCCACGCGTGATAAGAGGGTTATTTGTAAAAATTATGGACCGTTCGCATTTGCTCAGCGCGTGGAAATCGAGGCGACAACAGGAATGAATCATAAAGACAGAACATGGAGGTCAAAGTCGGACTTTCATCAATCTGGAGTACGATGAAGAACCCGCCTTGCAAAGCCGAAGATATAAGCCGGATACTACATCGTCATTGAAGGCAAGTTCGGGGGCTACTGAGGGAGTCCTAGATTTGGGGGTCCTCAGGTGTCTGGCCTATTCGGTATGGGCCAGACTGATGGGCCGTGAAGATAAAACAGAAGACTATCTCCCGTGTCCGGGTGGGACTCCTGTATGCATGGGCGGAAAGTTTGGTATCCGGATGTATTATTTCGTCCTTCCAAAACAAAGTTTGTACAACCTAGGCCCCTCTGGTGTGTATATAAACCGTGGGTTTTAGTCCCTAGAGACCATCAGAATAAATCATAGGCTATATAGTTAGGGTTTAGCCATTACGGTCTTGAGGTAGATCAACTCTTTTAACCCCTATACTCATCGAATACAATCTAGCAGGATGTAGGGTTTTACCTCCTTTAAGAGGGCCCAAACCTTAGTAAATGTTGTGTCTCTATTGTTTCCTGTTACCATTGATCCTTAGACTCACAGCTTGCCCCTCCCCCTACCCGAGATCTGCCGGTTTTGACACCGACAGTGGGCCTCCTCCGTTAGTTATTTGCTCCAGTATTTTTTATATATTGCAAAATAATTCTCCGTAAATTTCCAACTCATTTGGAGATGTGCAGAATAGGTAACTCTGATGTAGCTTTTCCAGGTCCAGAATTCCAGCTGCCAACATTCTCCCTCTTTGTTTAAACCGTGCACATTATGAAATAAAATGCATTATAAATACTCCAAAAAGCATTATTATGCATAAAAATATTATAAATAACAGTAGGAAAACATGATGAAAAGTGGACGTATCAACTCCCCAAAGCTTAGACCTCTCTTGTCCTCAAGTGAAAACCGAAATCGAAAAACATGTCCACATGCTTAGAGAAGAGGTGTCGATAAAACAAAATACAGACATAGAAGCATCACGTAAATTATTATAATAGCAACAAACTTTAACATAAAACTTTGTCAAAGAAATTTCATCATATAACTTCTCATGAACAAGTAACAATTCATCACAACATCGAAGTGTAAAGCATAAACTCTATTGAAGCCAACAAACTATGTTCTAAGTCAACTTTGCAACTACAATTCATCATCCTTCAGGAAGGGTCACGTATCGAAGCCTTTTGGCAAGTCCACATACTCAACCATCATATAGTATCTATGATTGCTAACACTCACCGCATACACATGAGCAAAAAGTGTCAACCAGACACATAGGAAGATAGGGGCATAAAGTTTCACCTCCCAACGTATTCACCTCAAGGGTGATGTCAACAATAATAACTCATGTCCACCCATATTCAACTGGATATATGTGCCTAGATCTTTCCTCACCGCACGATGTTTGCAAAAGGGGAAAATAAAAAGGAATAGATAAGAATATGTTGACTCTTGCATAAAAGTAAATACATAAAAGTAAAAGATAGGCCCTTCGCAGAGGGAAGTAGAGGTTGCCATGCGCCTTTTGGTTGTATGCTCAATCTCATCTTGCAAAAGAACGTCACTTTATATGGCCCCTTGTGATAGAAACCTTTATTATGCACTCTGTCACTTTCATTATTTTGCCATCACAAGTCCGTACAACGCTCAATTTTCTCTTACACTAAATGATCCAACACATTTTGAAGAAATTTTATTGCCTTATACACCGATGACAACTTACCTGAAGGATCTTACTCAATCCATAGGTAGGTATGGTGGACTCTTAAAACAAGATTTGGGTTTAAGGGTTTTTGGATGCACAAGTAGTATTTCTACTTAGTGCGGAATTTTTGGCTAGAAAAGATATTGAGCAAGCACCACATGTTGAAGAATCTATGACAATATAACTTCTATGTGAATATGAACAAACATAAATCATTACGTTGTCTTCCTTGTCCAATGTCAACAATTTTGGCATATAATATTTTGATGGGGGCTCACAATCATAAATGATGTCCAAGATAGTGTATTTGCATGTGAATCTTCTCTTCCCTTATTAATTCTTCCATGAATTGCATCATTGACGAATGCTATTTTTTCAATCTCCAATAAATCTTAGCACTTATACTTTTCCTTATGTGATGTTATTACTTACCATAAGATTAGCATATGATCTTTTTCATTTATTTTCCTTTCTTTTTATTGGAACATAAAAGTAAAGAAAGCAAACTCAAACTAAACTTTATTATATATCTCACACATGAGTACGAAGATAGATCACTAAGCAAACACTCGAAGAAAGATCGAACTATTTTTTTCAACTTACTCAAAAGATAACTAAGGATCGAACTAAGATAAAACAGAGGTAGAGATAATGGTGTGATACGATACCGGGGCACCTCCCCCAACCTTGGAACAAGCCAATTATTTCATCCTTACTAGGTAATTCTTTCCTACGAGGTTGTCTATTAAACTTGGAGAAATTAAATTCATGAGACTCATCACCAAATCTAACAATGACAGTTTGTTTATGACAATCTATAGTACCATTGCTAGTATTCAAGAAAGGTCTACCACAGATAATGGGACAAAAGTCATCTTGTGGGGAACCAAGAACATGAAAATCAGCAGGATATTTTATTTCCCCACACAAGACTTCAACGTCTCTAACAATCCCAAGTGGTGTGATGGCGTCTCTATTTGCAAGTTTAATAGTGGCATCTATGTCTTCTATTTCAGCAGGTGCTATGTCATTCATAATTTCTTGGTATAAAGTAAAAGGAATAGCACTCATGCTAGCACCTAAAGCACATAAACCATGATAACCGTAATATCCTATCTTAACTGAGACAACAGGCATGCCAACAACGGGTCTATGTTTATCTTTTTCATCAGGTTTGGCAATTCTAGCAGCTTCATCCTAGAAGTAAATAACATGCCCATCAAAATTTTATGCCAGGAGATCTTTACCCATAGCAACACTAGGTTCTACTTTGATTTATTAAACATGTTTTGGTGCTCTAATATCACTTATGCGAACCACAGTTGAAACCTTAGCATGTTCCTTTATCCTAACAGGGAAAGGTGGATTTTCGATATAAGCAGTAGGCACAACTGGATCAACATTGTAAATAATAGTTTCATCTTTAGTTTTGACCGGTTCTTTAATTTATTCTTTAATAGGGGGATGATATTTAAACCACTTCTCCTCAGGGAGATCAACATGTGTAGCAAATGATCAACATGTGTAGCAAAGCATTCTTGAGGGCACACGGGAATTTCATCTAGTCACTTTCATCATGTTGGTTTGATTGATGTTCGCTACTTTGATAATTTGATATGTGGGTGGACCAGTGCTGATGTGTTGTTCTTACTTGAACAAACCTCCTACTTATGTTTAACCCCCTCGCAAGCATCCGCAACTATGAGAAGATTATTAAGATAAAATCTAACCATAGCATTAATCTTTTGGATCCAAAGCGGTCCCTTACAAAGTAGCACATAAACTAGGGTTTAAGATTCAGTCACTCTAGCAACCAATCATCTAAGAACTACTCCACAATGCATTCCCTTAGGCCCAAATATGGTGAAGTACCATGTAGGCGACATTCACATGACACCACTAAGGGAATCATAACATATCATCAAAATATCCAACACATATCAAGTTCACATGATTACTCGCAATAAGATTTCTCCCATGACCTCAAGAACAAAAGTAACTACTCACAAATGATAATCTTGCTCAATATCAGAGGGGTATTAAATAGCATAATGGATTTGAACATATAATCTTCCACCAAATAAAACATATAGTGATCTACTACAAGATGTAACCAACACTACTACTCACCCACACACACCAATCTAAGGTCCCGGTACAAAGATTTGACACAAGAAATGAACTAGGATTTGAGAGGAGATAGTGTTGTTGAAGATGTTGATGGAGATTGCCCTCCCCAAGATGGGAGAGTTGTTGGTGAAGATGATGATGATGATTTCCCCCTCCGGGAGAGAAGTTCCCCCGGCGGAATCACTCCGCCGGAGGGCAAAAGTGGTCCTGCCCAAGCTTCGCCTCGAGATGGTGGCGCTTCGTCCCGAAAGTCCTCCCCTTATTTTTATAGCTCAAAATGACTTATATACCATAAGAGCGGCATTGCAGGTGGGCCGAGGAGGGCACAACCCACTAGGGCGCGCCCATGTGAGTTGTGCCCACCTGGTGGGCCTCCTCCGGTAGTTATTTGCTCAAGTATTTTTTATATATTGCAAAATAATTCTCCATAAATATTCAGCTCATTTGGAGATGTGCAGAATAGGTAACTCTGATGTAGCTTTTCCAGGTCCAGAATTCCAGCGGCCAGCATTCTCCCTCTTGTGTAAACCTTGCACATTATGAGGGAAAATGCATTAGAAATACTCCAAAAAGAAATACTATGCATAAAAATATTATAAATAACAGTAGGAAAACATGACGCAAAATGGACGTATCATCGGTCTAAATCCTAAGCGCACAGGGTTTTTGGGCCCATCGCCCTTTGCACTCCTGCATGTTGCATGGGCGGTCGGTGAGCGGACCTAGCAACCTCCATTACAAAGGTGGTTGCTTTATGCGGTCCAACCTAGCATGCTCCGCTCAGTCACTGACGTCTGAAAAGCTTTGACTGATACTACGACGCCGGTTGCCCATATCTTGTCCCATGTGGCGTTAGTGTGTATAGGCTAGTGGCCAACTCAGATCAAATACCCAATTCCATTAGTGTCTTTGGAGTGCGCGGTTACAAGAAGACACTCACGATCATGTGACCCCGTCGCCCCGTCTCATATGGACTTACGGCAAGAGCTTGGAATGCCCGGCTGTGCCCCGTAGAAATCTTGCGGGTACCCTCCAGGTCAACCCGACAACACATCAACTCGTGGGTACCCCTCAGGGTCGACCCGACTTCAGTAACATGGTTATGTTCTAAAGTCAAAGTAATTGTGTTTAAAACAGCAAGGGGGGAACCTGAGGAATCATCCTCGGTGGATTCCCACTTGATGTAACCGTCAAGGTCACTACAAAAAAATACACATCCGTGACATTTTGGGCCGAACGTATTTTTTTGTCATGCTTATGACACTTCTATGACGATAATTGTGACAAACCGGGTATCATCATAGATGTGGTGGGCTCCAACTTCTATGACAAAAAATCATGACAGAAAATGAGCTTTTTGTCCTGGGCGGGCCGGAGACGCAGCTGCATGATATTCTTTGGGCCGTCCATGATGGAAATAATCATGGTAGAAGCGATGGCGAGGAAAATTTTGGGGAGTTCCCGGTTACGGTGGGTGGTCAGGGCCGAGCGATGCACGGAGGTTTTGTGCGTTTCTCTTGTACACATATGCGTGTGTGCGCGAGGCGTTGCACTCTAACAGAACCCGAGCGAGGTGTTGGGCTCTAACTAAACCCGAGTGATTGCACTAGCTATGTTACTGAACCCCGATCGATCCCTTGATGTTAACTGAACCTGAGTGATTCCTTTGCTACTGCTGCTTACTGAAGCTGATCGAAGCCGCCTCTTGATGAACAGTGAGTGTTGTTGGGGGTTGGATGAACAGTTCCTGATGGGGGTTGGATGAAAAGGACCCCGTGATAGTAGCTAGAGGCCGTTGCCGATGGATGTCAGGACCCCGATCAAGCCGGTTGGGGGTGGATGAACAGGACCCCTTGGAGGGCTAGATGAACAGCAGCCGGTGGAGGGCTGGTTGAACAGTAGCCGATGGAGGGCTAGATGAACAGTAGCCCGTGGAGGGCTAGTTGAACAGGACCCCGCGGAGAGGGCTGGTTGAACAGTAGCTGGTGGAGGCTAGATGAACAGTAGCTGGTGGAGGCAGGAGGGAGACACCGTGGATGAACAATCGCAGGTGGAGGCTGGAGGAGGTCGACGGTGGATGAACAGTAGCCCGTGGAGGGAGTAGACGGTGGATGAACAATAGCCCGTGGAGTCCCGTTTTGTGGTACGCCACACCCTTCCCGATGAACAGGACCCATGTTTCGACCGTAGCGCTCCAAGACAAGTCTGTTTCCTCCATTTTGCGGTAGGCCACACCACTCCCGATCAACGGGACCCAGTTTTGATCGTAGGAGGTCCAAGATAAGTTCGTTTCCTCCATTTTGCGGTAAGCCACACCCCTCCCGGTGAACACAATCCCGTTTCAACCGTAGGCAGTCGAACACAAGGCCGTTTCCTCCGTTCTGCGGTATGCCAGGCCTCATTTCGGCTGTTCTGTCCAAGCCGGTTGGCCCCCGATGAACACGACGCATTCCATTGCCTCCCCATGAACACGACGACGCAGTTTCTCCGTTCTGACCCAGCCATGTACAAGAGCCCTGGTCGTACATATGCGCGAGTAGGCGTTCGAGACCCCGCCCGTATCTATGTATGTGGCCGTATTTACTTTCTTGCACCCTGGCTATACGTACGCATACACGATATTGATGGGACTATGTGACATGCTACGTGTGTGCCTCTACTACAACACGTGCCCTTCCTTATTCGGCCATGGTTCATCAATGCAGCCTGCAGACAGACTGATCGACCAGTATCTATGTACACGTTCGCGACCAGAATGACAACACTACATACGCTTCGACCAGGTGGGTCCCGACTGTCAGGGATGATAAGGAGGCACTTCCTTGCATGCGAAGATGTAGCTGATGGGTCCCAACAGTTAGGGGGAAACATTTTTTTATGAAATACGATGGCCCGTTCGGTGGGTCCCTGTTGTCAGGTGGAGGAATCATTATTTTACACGTAATAAGGTTGCATTTCCTTGCTGCGGCCGTCGACCCAGCTGTCAGCCTCTCCACATACAGTACTCTTTTGATGGAAGTCGTTCCTTGACCACATTCACCATGCCGGGAGCACCAAGGCGGTGGACGATGGCGAGGCCTAGGAACGGGACGACATGGAGCCGGGGAAGACGCGGCAGTGGATGCCCATGCGGAGAGGAGTACGAGGGTTGACTGGTTCTACTGTGGTGTGAGGCTGTCGTCACCGCAGAATAACAGGGCTTGTGCGTGAGTAGAGGGATGGCCTGGCCAGCGGTAGGAGTAGTAGGGGGTGATAACCCACAAGTATAGGGGATCACAACAGTTTTCGAGGGTAGAGTATTCAACCCAAATTTACTGATTCGACACAAGGGGAGCCAAAGAATATTCTGAAGTATTAACAGTTGAGTTGTCAATTCAACCGCACCTGAAAGACTTAATATTTGCAGCAAAGTATTTAGTAGCAAAGTAGTATGAAGGTAACGATAATGGTGGAAAAAGTAACAGTAGCAGTTTTGTAGCAATTGTAGAAGTGGCAACGGAAAAGTAACTAAGCAAAGAACAATATGTGAAAAGCTCATAGGAAATGGATCAATGATGGATAATTATGTCGGATGTGATTCCTCATGCAACATTTATAACATAGGGTGACACAGAACTAGCTCCAGTTCATCAATGTAATGTAGGCATGTATTTCGAATATAGTCATACGTGCTTATGGAAAAGAACTTGCATGCCATATTTTGTCCTACCCTCCCGTGGCAGCGGGGTCCTATTGGAAACTAAGGGATATTAAGGCCTCCTTTTAATAGAGTACTGGACCAAAGCATTAACACTTAGTGAATACATGAACTCCTCAAACTACGGTCATCACCGGGAGTGGTCCCGATTATTGTCACTTCGGGGTTACCAGATCATAACACATAGTAGGTGACTATTAAATTGCAAGATAGGATAAAGAACTCACATTTATTCATGAAAACATAATAGGTTCAGTACTGAAATCATGGCACTCGGGCCCTAGTGACAAGCATTAAGCATAGTAAAGTCATAGCAACATCAATCTTAGAACATAATGGATACTAGGGATCAAACCCTAAGAAAACTAACTCGATTACATGATAAATCTCATCCAACCCATCACCGTCCAGCAAGCCTACATTACTCACGCACGGTGGTGAGCATCATGAAATTGGTGATGGAGGAAGGTTGATGATGACGATGGCGACAGATTCCCCTCTCTAGAGCCCCGAACGGACTCTAGATCAGCCCTCCTGATGAAGATTAGGGATTGGCGGCGGCTCCGTATCGTAAAACGCGATGGATCCTTCTCTCTGATTTTTTTCTCGCCGAGCGTGAATATATAGAGTTGGAGTTTACATTGGTGGAGCCTCAGGGGGGCCACGATGCAGGGGGCGGGCCCCGAGGGGGGCGCCCTGCACCCTCGTGGACAGGGTGTGGGCCCCTTACGCTGATTCTTTCACCAGTATTTTTTATATATTCCAAAACATGTCTTTGTGAATTTTAGGTCATTCTGAGAACTTTTATTTCTACACAACAATAACACCATGGCAATTCTGCTGAAAATAGCGTCAATCCGGGTTAGTTCCATTCAAATCATGCAAGTTAGAGTCCAAAACAAGGGCAAAAGTGTTCGGAAAAGTAGATACGTTGGAGACATATCAGGGGGTGGTGAGGCCTCTGCGGCAGCACACCGGTCACGGGAGGCAGGAGAAGGTGTCACGACCGGCGCTGGTTTGGGCAGCTGGAGCAAGAAGACCAGAGGTTGAAGAAGCACTGTGGCCGTTGAATGGACATCATACGGTCACTGGAGCTTGAATCGTTCATATTGACTAAGTTGACAAAGCCCTCCGTCCGTATCAACTTAGTAGGCCTAGAAATCAGCCTCCCACTATGGTGGGTCCAAGCTACCAGGGGGAGTATTCATTTTTTGTGCGTAATAAGGAGGCACTTCCTTGCGGGCGAAGATATTACTGGTGGGTCCAAGCTGTCAGCGGGGGGGTGTTTTTTTTCCCGTAATAAGGACACACTTCCTTGCGTGCGAAGATATAGCTGGTGGGTCCCAGCTGTTAGGGGGAGAAAAAAAATTATTTTTCAATGTAAAAAGGATGCAGGTGCATGCATGTGTCCATGGGCGTGGTGCGTCCCCACTGTTGACCACACTGTGCACAGGTATAGTCATCTTCCGATGACTCTCGTTTATTGACCATGTTGACCACACTGTGCACAGCGCACCAAGCCAGTGGACGACGGTGAGGCCCCAGACTGGAATGCCTCGGAGATGGGGAAGATGCGGCAGTGGAGTCACAGACGGAGAGGAGTGGGTAACTTGACTGGTTCGGTGCGGGGTGGGCCTACACTCGATAGAGAATAACAGGAGGTGCGGAGCAGTGGAGGGATGGCCTGGCCGGCGGTGGGGTGGCGTTTCGCTGCGAGGCACGCAAAACAGCGCCACTGGACGAGGGAGGCTGGAGCAGGCGGTCCCGATAGCACTGGGGGAAGAATACGAGAGATTGAAGAAGAATGTCGGCCGTTGGATGTAAATCCAACGCCTTGCTTAGGCTTCAACCTTTGTATTTTTTTGCGAAAGTGCTTAGGCTTCGACCTACTGGCCCACATGTCAGCCAGTCCATTTGTATTTAGTCCATTTGGTGGGTTGGGTGAAACAATCATGTAGCGCCTATGCAGCCCGTTTATATATTATGGTAGAATTTAAATCCCATTTGCAATTTTCTCGAAATCCGTGGACTTGCTTGGCTGGGTGAAACTATCATGTTGGGTTGGACAGAGAAATGTTATAAAAACATAAACACATGATTGCACATCTATTACAACATTGGTCAGTAAAATCTTTGCAAGCTTATGTACGCAATCACGAGGAGTTAACTTGCCAAGTTATATATAAACAATTATTATTATTATTTTGTAAGAACTTTCGATTTACGAAATAAAATATCATTTTAATTTTATGAGTTAATAGGACGTGGGGTATTATTATTTTTTAGGCTAGACGTGGGATAGTTGAGTTGGTTGTAGGGAAAAGTACTGGGAGAAAACTCACATTACATCGAAAAGGGAGAAAATTCAGATATAGGATTAATGAAAACAAAAATAAAGGAAGTGGGAAGGTCTATAAAATGGTTGCACGAACGACAGGTTTAACGGAACCTTATGGTGTTTCTATTATATATATGTAATAAAATAAGATATAAATATAAATATATATACTATTATAGAAGGGAAAACATAGGTTCCGTTTTGCATTCTTATAGAAAAATAGAACTGAGCTATGCGTTGTCTTGAAAAAAAAACATAACTTGGGCTGCTGATGTTATGGACAAGCTAGGCTAGGAGGCGTAGAGGCCACTTGATACCTGCTCGATCCAAAAAAAGTTGAAACATGTCGTGGGCTGGCATGTTAAACAACAAAACCTAGGCCATGGACCTGGTGGGCCCAGGACTGTCAGCTTCTCGACGAACAGTCGTCTCCTGATTCCTCTTGTTTTGCTGACCATGTTGGGAACGACAGACGGTGGCGCCGCGGCGAGAGCACAAGGCGGAGGACGATGTCGAGACCTAAGACTGAACGAATTGGAGCAGGGGAAGACGCGGGCGGAGGGGAGTACGAGGGTTGACTTGTTCGGGTGCAGGGTGGGCTGGTGGAGCTGCTGCCGCTGGACATTGTGTGGGAGTAGAGGGATGGCCTGGCCAACGCCATAGGCTATGATGGGTCACCGACGCGTTTGCAGCAGCGCCGCCAGCCGCTGTATAGGAAGAGGACGAAAGATTGAACAAAATAAAGAAATACAAATGGATAGGTGGTTGGTCCCAGATGTCTGTGTACGAGACCTGCTGGGTCCACCTGAGAAAGGGAATATGTTGGGAGGAAGGAGATTCAAGGCACAACAGCCATGTGAACTAATTATATACATAAGCAAATAGCCACTAAAAATAGGTTAATGGGTTCTTAGACAAAATATTTCGGACAAACAGATAATTATGACACATAGGCTAATGCATGAAACACTCAAATGATAAAGGTGCTTAAACAGATAAAGTACATCATCTAGACCTTCCAGACATGCTTGATCATGACGCTGCGGCTATCCGTGTACTCGTCATTTACGGGAAGCAGACACGCCCCCATGTCCAATATCCGCCAGTACATGTCATAGCGTGCATATGCGTCCTTGGCCGCGTAGGTTATGTAGGCTAGATTCAAAGGTACCTCCCACGTGTTCAGTCCTTTCTATCGTTGTCTTTTTTATGTTAGCGTAGCAAGGGTCGATGATGGTCTCAGCAAGATCAACCATGGAGTCCTTCTCCTGCCTGTTGCCGATGATCTTGTATTACTTCTGGATGTCGATAAGCTTGTTGCACCAGATGGCCGAATCATCGCGTTCTTCCTTCTCTCCAGCATAGCGAAGGTATAGTCGGCGCTGCCGATGAAATGGGCGAATGCCCTAGAACTTCTGATGGCCCTACAGCAATGGTAGACGAGAACCTCATCCCGCATGCATACCTGGGCGATGGCGATCCGTTGGTCCCTGTCAGGAGATGAATGGATGGGCACAATGTCTAGTCCTACGACCTTGTGATTTCTCGTCCTGTAGGTACTGCTTGAACTCAGCGAGGTAGAGCTTCACTGATTCCGGATCATTTGTGTACATCACATTCAACTTAGTGCAGCCATGGGACTAAACGACGAACTCAATGGTGAACTCCTTGCAGAAGTCCATATCCAACAGGCTCACCCCTCGGAT
This sequence comes from Triticum dicoccoides, assembly GCF_002162155.2. Taxonomy (NCBI): domain Eukaryota; kingdom Viridiplantae; phylum Streptophyta; class Magnoliopsida; order Poales; family Poaceae; genus Triticum; species Triticum dicoccoides. The sequence continues at coordinate 423,443,301 of NC_041392.1, read as the reverse complement.
CGCCATTGGAGTCTCTTTAAGTGAACGAGTGGGTAGGTGGCCGCAATAGTTCGTTTTTCAGCTCTTGTGAACTGGACTCAATAGTAAATTAAGTGTGGACGTGCGACAACAGTTACTACCCCTCCCTCACCCGTTGCATGCCTAGCAAAACATGCACCCTCGATGCATTGAAACGCCTCCATTAAGAAACCTGTTCCGGCCACACATCGATTCACGGGTGGGTCTGTATTGGTACTCTAATAACAAGTGTTAGTGGTCACTTTACTTAAATATAATTAACTTTATTTATAATTTATTCTTAAAATAAGCAATGCATTGGCTCATTCTATTAGTTCCACAGGATCAACATGCACAACAATTAGAATTATTATTCTCAGGACGCACAGGATCAGCACATTTGTCGCACTTTCACACAGATAATACTACCATGTTTGAACTGTTTGTTATGGTTGTTGTCCTCTGCATCATCATGTCGTGTTTCCCATCTTGCAAGATTCAGAACCAACAAATAAGATTCAAATAATAAGTACAACAAAGATGCTTACACATCTCATTGATTCCCAGCTTGCAAGATTCAGAACCAACAAATAAGACTCAAATAATAAGTACAACAAAGATGCCTACACATCGCATTGATTCCCAGCTTGCAAGATTCATAACCAACAAATAAGATTCAAATAATAAGTACAATAAAGATGCCTACACATCTCATTGATTCCCAGCTGGCAAGATTCCGAACCAACAAATAGCATTCAAATAATAAGTACAACAAAGATGCCTACGCATCTCATTGATTCCCAGCTTGCAAGATTCCGACCCAACAAATAACATTCAAATAATAAGTACAACAAAGATGCCTACACATCTCATTGATTCCCAGCTTGCAAGATTCAGAACCAACCCCCTTTTGATAAAGTGAATATCGGGATTAAATCCATCTTCGCTAGCTGTGTCATACAACCCAAGAACTTGGTGAATGCTCTTGACCATCACAACATCTGTAGTTGAGTATTGCTATTTGCACAGATAAGAAAGAGCATGATTAATAGTGGCACTAGTTGTAGTCAACCTGCAGCTCCCTCGATGATTCAATTCATGTGGCTTTTTCTGCAGTTTACCTAAAATGAAGCAAAGATTGCATCATTCAGCTAGCAAGTACTTGCTCTCATGAGCTGGCAGGTTCTTCTTTAGTAGTTGCACTAAAATTGAGCAACATTAAGGTTGGTTGTTCGGCTCATGTAAGGTGCAACTATAATTTGCTTATCCTTTTGTGAAGTTCCACTAAAATAAAGTGCCATTGTGGTGACAGTGATGGCTCATCTTGCAAAGGCTAATAAAATGTTGCATGAGATTACTAGTTGAATTTGACAGAGATTTTTGAAACTCCAATCACCATTTTGTGCAGTTCCGCCAGAACTGAGAGATGTTGCCCACGTGACATTTTGGTTGAACTACACAAGACACTCATTCCAAAAAAAAGTGTTTTGTGCAGTTCACCAAAAGGTCACAATAGCAACAAGGTGAAATGGATATCCCTACCTGCATAAAAAGATAGAAAGAAAACAGTTGCTGGTCAATAACAAGATACGAAACATACACGAAATGAAAAGAAGCATCTTGATTATGTTCATGGCAATCATGCTAGGATAGTAGAACTTTTAAAATGTTAGCAATGCTTCATGTTACCGGAAGCATTACAATCAACAATGACATTCGTCAAATATGGGATTACTTTAATGCTGGCATTGCTTATTTACCAGATACTGTAGATCAACAGCAGCTAATGAATCGGTTTAAGGGCATGGGACCGTGGGGACACTAGGACATTCAGCAGCATAAAGAAGCAACTTATCATACTCGGGAAAACAGCAGGAGTACCAGTTGTAACACAGTTTAATTATATCATATCACTAGAGGCATTAGATTAATAATAACACTAGTTAGACATGACCTTAAGGCAAAAGTGTGATCACTTCATTTTACATGCGCCCTTTCATTAACAACAGCATAAAGTTGGTATAAGGACATGTGACAGTGGTCGCATCAGCACAATGTACCTACAAGGAGGCATAAAATGGTGATGCCGAGTTTGTTCATACTCTGTGAGGGCAGCCAATCTAATCTAGAGACCTTTTACTATGTGAGGGAAGCAAATCTAATCCTGGAGACCTTTTACTATCTGAGGGCACCAAATCAAATCCTGGAGACCATTTACTATGTGAGGGTAGCAAATCTAATCCTGGACATACTCTGTTGACTTGTCCACCAGCTGCCACTTTCTATCCCTTTTTCAACCAACAATAGATTTGTTCCTTATCCAGTTTGTACCGCCTTTTCCCTTTATCTCCCTTTTCAACCAAGAGACGGTTTGGCTATCTAGTCTCTACTACTTTCCCCTGTTATTTCCTCTTTGAATCAAGTCCTAGATTCATGCTACAACTTTCCCCCTTTCTTCGTTGTTTGAACCATGTCCGAGATTCGACTGCATGAAGTAGCTTTACCTGCAATAATACTACAAATTTAGGTGGCTTTGAAAGAGCTGATGGAAGTAGAAAAAGATGCACATGTAGACACGTGGAGAGCTGGGGCAGTAGAGCAAGGCCTCTTTCGAAGAACTTATACCTAAGGGTCGTCAGAATATCGGTGGTGGCAGGTCGGATGTGCGCACAATACGGCAGTGAGGAAGAAGGGTCGAAGGACCTCCCAAGCCGGCGGTGTGTCGGATAGAACAGCACGAGGAGAGGATCGGGACTCGCCGACAGCTGTGGGTTTCCTCCTTCGATGCCAATGACCGCGTGAATGATGCAACTAGTCCTCTACACACACCGGCCAAAGGGATCCTGCTGGATCTGTGACCAGCGGTGAGCAGAGTGAAAGTGTCGCTACCGATGTCTTGTTTAGATGTGGAGAGGATGATAGAATGAAGAGAGCATCCCTAGTAAAGCAAGCGCTTAGGCCCTGCCTATATATATAGTGGAGTGATTATCTTTTTCTCTCCACAACAAGCGTTTCTATATGTGTACATGGCATTAAAGAAAAGAAACTCTCTATTTAACATGACTAACTGTACGGCTCCTACTTACTAGTAGTAGTATTGTTCACTTGTGCTCCCTGGCCCTCCATTCATTGAACAACCCCGCAGGTGAATAAACATACAATACTAGTATTTATATAGAACGAACAAGCTCGAACTATTTTAGCTTTGAGATATCGATGGTACATTTGGACCACATTGCATCAATGGACTCAGTACTTTGAAGTAACCTATATGTATAATCACATGCACGGTTTAGATTCCGAATCGCTAGCTAGAGCTTGAACTGTATTTGTTTACATGTACCACATTTTTCTTTTGGTTTTCTACTCCTTGGTGCAATTCATCGATACAAAATTATACTCCCTCCATTCCTAAATGTTTGTCTTTCTAGAGATTTCAACAAGTGACTACGTACGGAGCAAAATGAGTGAATCTACACTCTAAAATATGTCTATATACATGTGTATGGTAGCCCATTTTAAATCTCTAAAAAGACAAATATTTCAGAATGGAGGGAGTATTGTGAGTAGCTAAAAGTTGACGGTGGGGCTTTTCCGGGGTTGTACGCGCGATAGTTTTCGCGTAGGCGGTTTGACGGAGAGCCGAGTAGGGTGAGGGAGTAGTGGATTCAACTTATTGCTAGAAAGGTAGGGCTGTGCGATTTGACGGCCCATTACTGCTGGAAAGACGGGGTCTTGTGATATGAGTACTCACCATAGTCATGAAGTACTGCTCTACGACTGGGGTGATGCCCCCTTCCATTCCCCACTCTAATCTGGTGCATGACACATTGACCTGGATGCTGGCACTCCCACATGTCGACGAAGTACATAAGAAGGAGCAAAGAATCATGCGGTATACTAGTACTACTACTCACGCCAGAGCAGTTCGAACCATGGCAGCCCAGTGAACCAGCAGGCGATAGGCCATAGAAAACAATATGGTTATATGTCCATAAAAAACAATTGGCTACAGTCTAGTCTGTAGCATGTACAGTACTACTCCTCTTCCTCCTCGTCTCAGTTCATCGCCATCATACTTTCCCCATTCATGTGTTTTTAGTATCCTGCAAATCAAAGAGGACCTTAGATTTGTTTAGGTCCGGTCGTTTTTTATAAATGTGTTATGCACAAAATTTAATAAGCGTGCTCCGGTTTCTATGAAAATATTCTGGTTTGCATGTAGTAATTCATTTATTTATTTATTCTTCTACGGTGGGTTAGCATGTAATTCATGAGGTCTGAATGTAAAGTACGCCGGCTTGGTTGCACATGCTCCGAGTTGTGCATGCACTACGACCCAGATGCTCTATGTTGCACACGTAGGTGAAAGGGAGCACGAGGAAAAAGCCTAGGAGTACATATAGGAGGATAAATGCGTGAAAAAATATGTAGTACTGTGAAGTGTAGCTGCAGTTCGAAAAGGAGACCTAAAGTGATGACAGGTATAGGTCACACGCACCCAACTAGTGGTACTATACGTACGACTACTTTTTCCCTCAAAAAAATAGGTACGAGTACTCAGTACTCCTATTCTATCAACACGACTCCCATCTAACAACAGCGTTCATGCTACAGCTAGCTCTTCTCCCTCGTTTCTCGCTCAGCCAACGCGTGGTGGGCAGGGTGGGGATTAGCCGATGGTCAGTTTTCTCAACTACGGCCACACCTCACACTGAAAATGTTACGACTGGAATAAAAATGCCATACACTAATAAAACATTAAGGCCACAAGGCGATGTAGTGCTGGTTATAGGAGGCAAGAAGAAAGATGCATCCATCAACGACGTCTACCTCCTCGACTCAGGGCGCCGTCCCTTCGAATGGCAGCTAAGTAGCAGCGGCTTTTGTGGCCAGGTCGACGCGCTTCTGAATAATGGATTCCAAAGATTCCAGCCACTGGAAGAAGGCCAACCTCTTTCTGTCCTTGCTAGCCTTGTAGTGGCCTATGTAGATGATTTCCTCATAGACGTGGATGTGTAGATCGACGGTTTCTTGCATGGCGAGGCGCTGCCTCAGCGAGCGCGGCTTCGAGGTGCACATTCTTCGTCACGACCTCCAACAGCTGCAGGGCCACCATTGCTTCAGATAGTTCGTCACCTTGGAGGCCGATGAGGGTGGCAGCCAACGAGGAGCCTGGGTGCGCACGCTACAACAGTACAGCAAGGTCGTCCACGTGTTTCTTGACGGCGGTGAACTTGCGGATGGAGTCAACCATCATCTGGCACATGCGAGAGGCGAAGACGGCGTCGAAGAGGGCTATGATTGCGGTGGTCGCCAGCACCGTCTAGAAATGCTGCACGGTGCAAGGCGGAAGGTCGGCGTCCGGGACGATCCGGCACAACCGACTGCCGCTCGCGTCCATCGACGCCATGGGTGCTTGTGGCTTCTGGTCACTTGGTCTTTGTCTTGGATTGGAGTGGTTAGTGTTGCGCAGAGACTAGGAGTAGATGGATTTTAGTGGTGGGGCGCCTTTATATGAGAGTCCAAACTGCGTTGCATTCTCATCGTGCTGGCTCCATTCTGCTTCTCCAACATCTACATGCTAATTAAATGTGGAGGCATCATTGACCGTTCAATGTTTTGGGAACCGCTACCCTCCGCCTTGTTGGCATTCAAGCCGTATCAACGTAAATGCATGTCAAAAATAGACTAGTCAATTGTAGTGTACTCAATATTATGCACCGCGACCAAGGCGGAGAGGAAACCGAGAGAAGTATGTATTTATTTACGGTGTAGATTCACTCAGTTTGTTCCGTATGTACTCATTTAGGGTGTAGTCACTTGTTGAAATCTCTAGAATGGCAAATACTCCCTCTGTTTTTATGTACTCTGCATATTAGAGTTGACCGAGGTCAAATTTTCTTAAAGTTTGACCAAGTTTATAAAAAATAATATAAACATTTATCATAGTAACAAATATATATGATGTGAAAGTACATTCAATAATAAATCTAATTGTATTGATTTGTTATTGCTTATGTTAATATATTTTTTATAAACTTGGTCAAAGTTTATAAATCTTGACTTTTACCAAAGCTAATACAAGGACTAAATAAAAAAGAAGGGAGTATTTAGGAACGGAAGGATTAGTCCCCCCTTTCCGGTTTACAAGGCTATACTATTAAGAGCAAGTACAATAGTGGGCTTATAGCCTGCTTACATGGCAATTTTGTCTCATGCAAGAGCCTGGCTATATGCATGCTCCAAGGCTCCGCGCCACACCCCCACCCCTACAAAAAGACTGCCATGCGAGCGTTCACAACTACCATGTTCCGGTTGCGCTTGGATCTTCATCTCTTCGAGAAGACAAACAATGATGTTACTACTTCTATAGTATCGAATCAACTGCTGCATGTTCATCCACCGCGTGCAGGAGGGATAGCTTGTTGTTGTAAGCAAAAGCATGTCCTCGTCTGCGAGCCACCGTGCGCATGGGCGAGGGAGAGGGCGTGTAGTAGTAAAATTAAGCTTCTCCTCATTGTACGAGTTGACGCGACACATCATAGCACTGGCCCCACATGCTTGCCTCTAAACTTGGCTAAAAGACTCGCAGTGTACAATATATTTGCTGCAACCTCTAACATTTAGCCCATCACAAATTAAAATATTTATTCCTGTCTTGACCAGATGAGCGTGCAAACTACAATCACCAGGATGAGAGGTAGGGCGAGAAGATTATTTTTACCAAAAAAATGCTTTGAGACGGCCTCATAGCATTGAGCCGACCCCAACGATTTTAAGGTTAGAGGAACGGTACACGCTATACTAGACTATGTCACTATACCTCCCCTACATATGAAACTGCCACACGAGCGTCCGGATTGCTCTTGGCTCTTCGCCTCTTCGGGAAGTCGAACAATGATGGTACTACTGCAGTGGAGTACTACAGTATGCTTCTGGCCATCTGACACCGAATGAACTGCTGCATGTCCAACGCGTGCGGGAGGGAGAGCGTGTAGCGAAAGCTTCTCCTAGTCCTGCGAGCCACCACGTTCATGGGCGGGGGAGAGGGCGTTGTAATCAAACTTGTCCTTGTTGTATGAGTTGACGCGACACATCAAAGTAGTGCACTCGATATATTCCAATAATTTGCATTTACTAATGCATTAATTACAACGCGTGCATGCATGCCTTGACTTTCCTTTTGATACTTGCATGTGTTGATTTAATGCACTTTGAACTAGTATGAATATGTCACGGTAAAATTTGTAATGCCCCGGTCCTAAAGCGAGAGATGGTTGCGCACAAGGAGGGTGAGATCTTGTCGACGGAACACGACCCGACGATGGAGCTCTCTATGGTCTCTATGGACATCACCTTGCTCCACTACCCCTTGTGGCTCCGCCCCTTGAAGCCTCTAGGGTATTAGGTTAGAATACACCTCGTTCGTTCGGCTGACAGAGCAAGGTGCAGGTTTCTTGATTAATGTGAGGTTCGACTGATTTGTGCAGTGCAAGGGAGGGAACCTGGCCTAGCGAGCGCCCCGGGAGCCAGCGGTAGTGCCAGAAGTGCGAGTGCGACGGTGGCATTGATGTGCAGAACATGGCGGTGGATGCCTTCCTCTCCTCGAAGAGGGTGGAGTGCCCGCACAAAGGCTATGGGCTCTACATCACTTACCACAAGCTTGTCGATCACCAGAGCGTGTGTCCGCTCGCACCCTGCAAATGCCCCAGGCCCGTCTGCGGCTATAAAGGCCCGCCGCCGACGCTCTCCCACCATATCAGCATCGTGCATCCCATGCTCGTGCATAGGATCCAGTACGGCAAGGTGCTCTAGCTGCAAGTGCCACTATCGGAGCCACGACTCCTGCTGTTCACAGAGGAGGACGGCCGCACATTTTTCTTGGTCGGCGGCGTGATCGACATCGCGCACCTATCGCCGTGTCTTTCGCCTACATCAGAGCGGGGGCGTCCCCACTGCCGCACTATGCGGCGAAGCTGTGGGCGAACGACCCGCCGAGGGAGCCCAAAGGCAGGACCGATGCCTTCAAGGTGCAAATGGAGGTGAAAGTAGCAAGGATCCCGACGACGTCGCCGTGCAGGAGCTGGCCTGGGCTGAGTCCGATGCGCCAGGTGTCTTCCAGTTATTCGCCGTCATTGCCATGTCATTTGCTTGCGTGTTGCACTTTGCCATGTCATCATGTGCATTGCATCCTCATGTTTTCAAAACTTGCATCCGATCACTTTCTCCGTTGTCCATTTCGGGATCTCACACTCTCACATGCACCTGTTGCACCTCTCAGATCTTGTCTCGTGAGCGGGAGAAAAACGTTCTTGGAATGGTCCGAGATTTGTCGAGGGCCTTGGTATATCACCGGTAGACCGCCTGTCAAATTTCGTTCCATTTGGAGGTCGTTTCATGCCCCAACGGTTAACCGCGTTAACCGAAAACCCTCCTTCTTTTTGCAGCCCAACACCCCTCCACAACAGCCCACTAGCCCATCTAAACCGCCTCCATGCTCTCTGTCGTTGGATCACGATCGTGTGGGCAAAAATCGCACCTCATTTGGACTCTCCTAGCTCCCTCTACCTACAAATAGGTCCTCCCCCTCCATTTCCGCGGACGAAACCATAGCCCTCTTCCTCCTCGCGCCGCCGGACATGTCCGCCCGGCGGCCCGACCCGTCGGCCACCGCCTCCTCGCCCAATGGGAAGCCTCCATGTCACCTCCTCCGTCGCCAGCCACCCACCTCCTCCCCGCGTGGCCCACTGAGCCCGTCCGCGGCCCGCCGCGGGCAGAAGCGGGCCTGAGCCCCACCGTCGCCCGACGCCCGAGCCTCCCCGCACCGCGCTGCCACCCAGGCGCCTCGCCTGCTCGCCGAAGGGCATCGCCGTCGAGCTCCTCCGCCGGCCCGCGCGCTGCACCCTGCTCCGTGGTCGACCTCCGCCGCCCGCGCGAGGAACTGGGTCGCTGCGCCTCACTCCCCGCGCCCCGTCCAAGCGCCACCGCCCCACAGCGCGCCTCCTCCGCCCGGCCGCCACCGCCTCGTCCCCACCCCGTCGGCTACCTGCCCGCGCCCTTTGTCACATCCCAGGTTCTGGTAATGCCTAGTGCTAACATATGGTGTTGCATCATGTCTACTTTACTCAAAAAATTTGAAATGGGGATGACAAGACCTAGCACCAAATGAAATGCAATTAGGATCAAAATAAAAATATTTTCAATGAACCCAGAATGCCCTTTAGAAAAGTTCATTATTTTTGATAAAGGTGAAAACCTCTGCCAAAAATGATGCACACATTTTTAGGCCATTATGGATTTTTGAATAACCCATATTGTATTTGAATTGGGGCTGTTAAATACTATTAATATTTTTAAATGCTCCAATAATTCTGAAAATAGTTAAGGGCATCTGCAATAATTCATTTAATGCCCACAATTATTTTCAGGATTTATTAAAATGGTTTGGGTTATAAACTAAATCAAAACAAAATAACATAAATAGAAAACAGAAATAGAATTAGAAAGAGAGGAACCTACCTGGCAAAGCCCACCTGGCCTGTTACTGTAGTGGCCTAGCTCCTCTAGCCGGCCCTTCCCAGCTGGCCTGTGCCATTCGTCTTCAACCTCTGCCAGTACGCAGAGGCGAAGGCGGGCACGACGCGTGCTGAGGCCGCCACCTCCTCCCTGCCTGCCTCGCGCCCCTGAGGCTCTCTTCCAGCGCCACGGAGACGGCCACGCACCCCCAGGCCCTCTCACTCCTCCCCCCGTGCTCATCCCCTCCCCTATCTCTCTCCCTTGCACCACCGAACGCGTCCGCCGCCGCCGACGAGAACCACCACGGCCACAACTACCCCCTCGCCCCTCCGTTGTGCCCACGCGTTCCGCGACGTCGTCCTCGACCCCCTCACTGAACCACGCCCCGCCGAAAGCCCTGTAGCGTCGCCTTCGAGCTCTTCTTCAACCATCGGCCGCCGGCGACCTTGTCGTCGATTCGCCGGACCCCGTGCCTCCCCTGCCTCGCCAGCAGCACCAGAAGAACTACGGTGAGCCGCTGCACTATTTCCCCCATGCCCCGTTGCCTAATTTGCGCCCTAGCTAGCTCCACCACCCTGCCCGAAAGCTTGCTCGCCGCCGACCATGTCGCCGCCGTGGCTAGAGCCTGCAAACGTCGCGTCAGAGCATGTTTTCGTCCTCAGCCCGTTCCCAGGAACCCAGAACACCTACCCACTCGTCCTCCCGTGCATCGTAGCACGCTATCCATCTTCACCGAACTCCGGCCGCCGCGGAAGCGGACACCACCGTCGATCTAGGTCGTCTTCGGCGACCCTGCTAGCACCAGCCGACGCGGACGAGGCTCAGGGTCCCAACGGTGTCATCCGTGCCTCGAACCGTGGCCTGTGCTGCGATTCCGCGCATCGCCGCCGTCTCGGACCTTGCTGGCGGTTAGTCGCCGACAGGCTTGACTGAGTTGACCCAGGGGTTTGACCCCGTCTGACCAGGGTTTGACCACCTTGGGTCACTGACGCGTGGGGCCAGCCCTGCTAATTAACCCAGGTTAGTGTTAATTTATTTAGTTAGTTTAGTTATCCTCTGACATGTGGGCCCAAGCCCCTAATTAGTTAACTCGAGATTAATTAGAGCTAACTAATTTAGTTAACTAAAGTAGACACTGACATGCGGGCCCCGCCCTGCTAACAGCCTGGTTAGGGTTAGTTTAACAGTAACTAACTCAGTTAGTGGACTGAGTCACTGACCAGTGGGTCCCACTGGTCAGGTTTGACCCGGACCAGCCCCTGTTGACCTGTTGACATCATTCTGACATCAGGCTGACGCAGTAATGCTTTCTGGAATTTAAATAAATCTTAAATGATTTATTTATTTCATAAAATGTCCAAAACTTCTAAAAATCATAGAAAATCAACCGTAACTTCAAATGAAATAAATTATATATGAAAAATTATCAGAAAAATTCAGGGAATCTGTTTATGGCATTTTCATGCATGTTAGAGCAACTTATGGCTGCTGTTTAGGCCAATTCACATAAATGGAATTTAAACTCTCACTTATGGAGTTTGAATTTGAACCTAGGGTTCAAACCAACTTCATTTAATGTGCTTGCTAGTTGCATTAGCTCAATCAACAGCATATTGCCATGACATTATCATGCATCATAATTGTTGCATTGCATTGATTGTGTTCCTCTTTGTTTGCCGGTATTTGCCCCCTCTCGATAGACGTGGTTCCGACGACGAGTTCGATGACACTGATGAAGAACTATACTATCTTCAAAAGTGCCAGGCAAGCAAAAACCCCTTGTTCATTCCGATACAATCCCACTCTCTCGCTCCGGCTCTCTTTTACTACATTAGGACAACAACGATTCAACTGTTACATGTTACGGTAGTTGAACCCCTTTCCTCTGCATGACCTGTGATTGCCACAGTAAATAGATGAAATCCACTAGCATGAGTAGGAGTTGTTTGAGCCCTGATGTGCCTACTCATTCATGCTTGTTTGTCATGCCTGCTATTGCATAGTGTCGTGTTAGGTCTGGTTCATCGGGGATGAACCGGAGGTGTGTAAACATGTCCTACAGTGTGTGAGCTAAGTGTGTGAACACGATTTGGTAAAGGTAGCGGTGAGAGGCCATGTAGGAGTACATGGTGGGTTGTCTCATTGAAACCGTTCTTAGGAACTGAGTTATGTGTTTGTGATCAATGAAACAGTTACTACCACGCATTGGGCCCGAAACCAATGGACCCTCTCGGCTTCTTGATCACCCTTGTCCTCTGTCCAGGAGTTGCAACTAGTTTCGGGTGTTTATAGGATATGTGTTGGCGGCCGTGCGTAGCGCTGACCCTAGGGGTGGGCTATGTTGCGGTAGATACACTGTGGCCGGGCATGCCGGGCGCCTGTTTGGTGTCTCGGAACCCTGTACACATCATTCGGGGCCGTATGTGGAAACCTCGGCCGGACTCCCTGCGGATGGAACCTGGATAGGCGATAAACCTGGACTAGAGACTTGAGTGTTTAGGTAGGCCATGGCCGACACCCTCATTGGGCTTCCGCTTGAAGGTTGCCGAGTACATGTCGTGTAAAAGGCGGTAAGTGGTGAGAGTTTGTGTGAAGAAGTACACCCCTGCAGGGTTAACATCATCTATTCGAATAGCCGTGTCCGCGGTAATGGACTTCTGGGTTGCCTATAACAGTTCATAGACAAGTGAAAGTGGATACTCTAAAACTCGCAAGATAAGTGTGAGTGCTATGGATGGCCTTCTCATAGGGAGACGGGAGTGGGTCCATAGTGGTGTATTGAATGGTGAATATGTGGACTCGTGTGCGCCACCTCAAAAGAGTTGCTAGCAATCGTAGTTCAGGTTAGCCACTGAGTCAAAGCTGGCTTGCTGCAGTTAAACTACACCACCCCCCCTTGTTGATACCGATGCATATGTAGCTAGTTCTGATGTAAGTCTTGTTGAGTACCTTTGTACTCACGTTTGCTTAATTTATGTTTTGCAGAGAGAGAGACTTCAGTCTCGCTAGTAGTTCCGCGTGGACTTCGACGTTTAGCTTGATACCTCAGCTACGATCTTGTGCCTCGGCAGGATCTGGTAGATAGTCAGGCTTCTTCGCCTTTTCCATTTGTAGATGTCTGTACTCAGACATGTTAAGCTTCCGCTTGTGCCTTGATTTGTATGCTATGATTGTTGGGTCACGAGACCCATGTTTGTAACATCTCGCTCCTCGGAGCCTAATGAATAAATACTTGAGTGGTAGAGTTATGTTGTGATGCCATGTTGTATTTACACACATCGAGCATATTGTGTGTATGATTGAAGTGCTTGCTATGTGTGGGATCCGACAATCTAGTTGTTTATCCTTGGCAGCCTCTGTTATGGGGAAATGTAGTCTAGTGCCTCCTTGAGCCATAGTAGTCCGCTACAGCCCGGTTCACCGGAGTCCTGCTAGCCTAGCACTACTGCTTAGGACACTTGACTGGCCGGCATGTGTTTCACTTTGTTCCTGTGTCTGTCCCTTCGGGGAAATGTCACGCGGTGACATCCGGAGTCCTGCCTAGCCTGCTACAGCCCGGGTTCCCGGAGTCCTGTTAGCCCAGTGCTACAGCCCGGATTCACACGCTGCTGACCGACATGCTCGATGTGATTCATGTATGCTTGTCCCCATAGGTTAGTGCCGCTTTGGGTTCACGACTAGCCATGTCGGCCCGGGTTCTCTGTCATATGGATGCTAGCGACACTATCATATACGTGAGCCAAAAGGCGCAAACGGTCCCAGGCTAGGTAAGGTGGCACCCGTGGGAATACCGTGCGTGAGGCCGCAAGGTGATATGATGTGTTACATGCTAGATCAATGTGGCTTAGGATCGGGGTCCTGACAGCGTTGGTATCAGAGCCTGACTCCCTGTAGGATTACCAAGCCAAACTGGTCGAAGTCGAGTCTAGAAATGCTTTAGCTATGTAAGGGAATTGTTTGTGGAAGGGAACGTAAGGCTCTTTTTACTCCTTATACCTCATGGCCTTCTGGTCTGAGTCATCCTCTTCCTTTCTACGGGGTTTAAGAACTAGGCTTCTCTTCTATCTCTCAGGATGACGTGTTACTAAACCGTAGTTGCCTAGGATTATTGAGTTCAAGCCTTAGTTCAGTTCCTACTACTTCCATATATTCATAACTGGCCTCAGAACCTTGATATTGTGATGTTGAGTGGTTATGCCACAATTTTTGCAGGATGTCTCAAATCTTTTCGAGCATTTACAGCCGTTATGCTGTCCGAGTCATCCCAGGTCTCTACATAGTCTGATGCATTTGCAAACCCTTTCCTTCCATTCTCGATGTCCTTTTGGGCCAGTTTAATCACACTAATCGGTGAGTTGAGGTACTCCGTTGCCTTAGCATATATGTTGGAGCTATTACTATGACCCTAGGTGTTTTTGTGAGTCACCTAGTGATCTAGCCATGTTTTGTATCCCCAGTGTGTGATTCTGGCCATTATTCTCAAAAGCATCCCGTGATGCCATGTAGTGGTAGGTATTCTATTCATGGGTTCTTGAACCCGAGATTCACCCTACTTACCTCATGTTGATAGTGTTTGATAGTTCCTTTAGGATATTAGTAACCTTTGCGATAGTCCTCGATGTTCGTGGTACATCCTTCCTCCAATTATCATGAACTATTCTTGGCAGGAGTTCTTTTGAACCAAAAGGTCACGACAGAGTGCTCCTGATGAGTTCTCCATTCATAATTGTGATTCTGTCAGTTCTACCTTTCTGCATGGGTTATCCGGAAGAAACCTGTTGAACTTGATTCAGCATACTAATCTATGCATCCACAACTCAGAAAGTTATATGTTCCTTTGAGTTATCCCTCTTTAGTTGTGCATTCGTGTTATCGATGCTTATTTTTCTCGTGGTCCGTCGAGCCATTCTATTTCAGAATGACTAGGAGAAACAAACTCTAGTACCTCATCCATATCCAGGATTGGGTCAAAGTAGTTGTGTTCTGCAGATCAAATGCCATCCAGCTTTTGCTCTGTTCTACCCTGGAGTATTACCCCTTTTATGTCAGGACTGTCATGAGAATTGCACCACCTCTTATGAATTCTTGACGCAGTAATGCTTCTTGCCATCATTGTTCATTCCTCAGTTCCGTGTTATTATAACCGGAATGCCGACAGGTGAACCGTGATGTGTGAAAGCAATATTCCTAGCAACTCCGTTGCTTGGTAGTTAATGGACATTAATATCATTCTTAGTGTGCGGATTATTGAATCATCACCCTAAGGTTGATCGTGCTACCTAGTCCTTATTTCCTGGTGCACTCTTCGATCAACGGGTTAGGATTTTGTCAAACCCTTGCTCTTTTGATCATATCCTCCTGCTCTGAAAAGCAAGATTGTTCTCGAGCTTAGTAACATATCGGTGGTTCGTGATTTTCCGAAGATCTTCTCGGAAGTATTACCTGGTTGTCACCTGACCGCTAAGTTGAGTTCGTGACCAAGTTGTGTTTTTTTATAAATCACCCCTTCTCCAAGAATCTGTGTTGGATATCCCTGAGTTAGTTAGTTGAGCTAGACAACAACTTGGAGAATTGGAAGATAAAAGCTTGTCTGAATTAGTTCATGTTAAGGGATATCTTCTGTGTGTGTGTGTGTGTTGAAGAAAGATGATATCTCCATCAATTGGTCCTTGTGAACAGTTGTTGGATCTATTATCTTGCCCAAACCTTGATTTGAGTGTGGGCTATTGTCAAATCAAATCAGGACCAACGATGTTCGTAATGTTGTCTTACTTGCGGTTGTCCCTCGAGCATACACCATTATATCTTTAGTCTGACCAATACTATCACATTGTTCACATAGTGGTGGAAGTCCAGTGATATGGAAATTCCGATGAGTTGCTGTTGAGCCCATCAGCGGCATTTTGTCTCCTCCATGATTGTGTTGAACATCCAGCTAGTGTTGGAAACTTTATAAGCATTGCCCTCATGTCCCGATCATGAAGCATATGTCCGGTTGAAAGATGTGACTTCCTCTAATTCATGTGCATCTGATGTAAGTTGCCGCCGTGAATTCGAGAAAGTTTGTTTTTGCTTCCTCTGGAATCATCCCAAGTCAGTCATGCATGTGCGAAGTATTCTATGGTCTGATAGACTGATCATCTACATTCTATACGTATCCCTAGCACACCAAGCCACTGATTGATTTGTTCAAGGAGAAGGAGTTTCTTCTTAAGGGTTAGACTTACGCAAGGACTTCGATATCCTCGTTGATGGTTCCCCCTGAACTCGGTAGTGTTTCATTTTAAGACTACCAGGTGACCATGCTTGTCTAGGAGAACGTGTTCACATGCTTGTAGCAGAACCGGCTCATGTTTTGGAGCTTACTACCATAGTTCATTCCCCCGAGAATCTCGCAACGTCGTCTCGTCGATTTGTGTTGCAAACCTTCATTTTCCTTTCTAGACTCGATGAGTCTGGAATATCCTGACACCAACCAGATCTGAATCTCAGGCAGATATGATGTTTGGAGCATTTTCCAAGAACTATAATATTGGTCTCTCGATAACCGGTAAAGTGGATGTCGAGGCCAACACACCTAGCCGGAAGGCCTATTATTGTAGTATCTTGATTAAGGAAGTTGGTCACCTACCCATAAGGATTTCGTAGGATTTACTCCGGAAATTGTTCCTTATGGATTTATTGTATTCCGAAGTCCGACCACTACTTGGTGTCTATGCCGATGCTTTAAAGCATGACCGTGGTAACCAGTACATCAAGGAGAACATTAGAAGCGGAGAGCTAAATGTCTCTCAGTCGATCATCCAGATTTCTTTCCCTTGGCCTCGCCAAGGTGAAATATGAGAAAGTGTTATCTTCCTTTGCACCCGCATTGTCCATCACTATTCATCATGGTAGTAAGATGTGTTCCCAGGATCCTCGGCACGGATGTTGGTAAGACCTTGATGAGTATGGAAGTGCTCAAGTTCTTGAGAGCATGCTCAGGCACTAGGTTCTGATGTTGTCTTTAACTGGAATGTGCCTCCGTTCTCTCAGTTGTTCGACATCCATCCAATTGGTGGAATCACCTTTCCCGGTGAACCTTCTCCCCATTTACTAGAATCATTCCCAACATTTGCATTTTGTTCCCAGCCTACACCTCAGTAGCTGTTGTTCAGGATCATCTTCAAAAGTGGACTTACCATGGGTCTCATCCATTTCTGATGATAAGCAAAAATCATCCATTGCGTTGTCTTCAACAAGGTAGTCCACATCATCCATCCTAGTCGGAGTATGCCATTCTTTCAAACCCTTTCCAACGATCGATTGTGATTACCTCAGGCTGGTATAAAGAGTTTCAATGATCTTTGTATCAAAAGTAATTCTTTTTGCCACTTAAGGGAATATTTCTGCGAGTCACCTTCCTTAAGATGTCTCGTTGTGGTATCATGGCAACCCAACTCCTCGCTACGTTGACACCGTTCGCCACCCTCCTAGGTGTGGGAATTCCGCTACTTATTTAAACCTTGTCATATGCTCATTTCCATCATTCTTGATGTGTGTATCGTGTCTCATCTCGACAAGTGTCGCTATGTCTCGTTCTGTGAGTTGATCGTCGGTTGCTCGATCTTCGAGAAGATCGACTCCTCTAGATTCTCCTTTTCTTCCCGTTGTCATGTTGGATGGAGTTCTCATAGCAAGACGTCGAGTCAAAGATGATGATCGAATCAACGTTCCTATGAAGTGCAACCTAGATCGTGAAGACTGTGATAGTTTTGTGACCCCTCTGTCTACTTACTCCACCTCCTGAATCTCGGGACGAGATTCTTGTTTTAGTGGGGGTGAGTTGTCACATCCCAGGTTCTGGTAATGCCTAGTGCTAACATATGGTGTTGCATCATGTCTACTTTACTCAGAAAATTTGAAATGGGGATGACAAGCCCTAGCACCAAATGAAATGCAATTAGGATCAAAATAAAAATATTTTCAATGAACCCATAATGCCCTTTAGAAAAGTTCATTATTTTTGATAAAGGTGAAAACCTCTGCCAAAAATGATGCACATATTTTTAGGCCATTCTGGATTTTTGAATAACCCATATTGTATTTGAATTGGGGCTGTTAAATACTATTAATATTTTTAAATGCTCCAACAATTCTGAAAATAGTTAAGGGCATCTGCAATAATTCATTTAATGCCCACAATTATTTTCAGGATTTATTAAAATAGTTTGGGTTATAAACTAAATCAAAACAAAATAACATAAATAGAAAACAGAAACAGAATTAGAAAGAGAGGAACCTACCTGGCAAAGACCACCTGGCCTGTTACTGTAGTGGCCTAGCTCCTCCAGCCGGCCCAGCCCAGCTAGCCAATGCCAGTCGTCTTCAACCTCTGCCAGTAGGCAGAGGCGATGGCGGGCACGGCACGTGCTGAGGCCGCCACCTCCTCCCTACCTGCCTCGCGCCCCTAAGGCTCTCTTCCAGCGCCAAGGAGAGGGCAACGCACCCCCAGGCCCTCTCACTCCTCCCCCGTGCTCATCCCCTCCCCTGTCTCTATCCCTCGCACCACCGAACGTGTCGGCCGCCGCCGACGAGAACCACCACGGCCACAGCTACCCCCTCGCCCCACCGTTGTGCCCATGAGTTCCGCGATGTCGTCCTCGACCCCCTCAACGAACCACGCCCCGCCGGAAGCCCTGTAGCGTCGCCTTCGAGCTCTTCTTCAACCTTCGGCCGTCGGCGACCTCGTCGTCGATTCGCCGGACCCCGTGCCTCCCCTGCCTCGCCAGCAGCAC
This sequence comes from Triticum dicoccoides, assembly GCF_002162155.2. Classification (NCBI taxonomy): domain Eukaryota; kingdom Viridiplantae; phylum Streptophyta; class Magnoliopsida; order Poales; family Poaceae; genus Triticum; species Triticum dicoccoides. The sequence continues at coordinate 423,425,008 of NC_041392.1, read as the reverse complement.
CAGAAGAACTGCGGTGAGCCGCTGCACCATTTCCCCCATGCCCCGTTGCCTAATTTGCGCCCTAGCTAGCTCCACCACCCTGCCCGAAAGCTTGCTCACCGCCGGCCATGTCGCCACCGTGGCTAGAGCCCACAAACGTCGCGTCAGAGCATGTTTTCGTCCTCAGCGCGTTCCCAGGAACCCAGAACACCTACCCACTCGTCCTCCCGTGCACCGTAGCACGCTGTCCATCTTCATCGAACTCCGGTCGCCACGGAAGCGGACACCACCGTCGATCTAGGTTGTCTCCGGTGACCCTGCTAGCACCAGCCGACGCGGACGAGGCTCACGGTCCCAACGGTGTCATTCGCGCCTCGAACCGTGGCCTGTGCTGCGATTCCGCGCATCACCGCCGTCTCGGACCTCGCCGGCGGTTAGTCGCCGGCAGGCTTGACTGAGTTGACCCGGGGGTTTGACCCCGTCTGACCAGGGTTTGACCACCCTGGGTCACTGACGCGTGGGGCCAGCCCTGCTAATTAACCCAGGTTAGTGTTAATTTATTTAGTTAATTTAGTTAGCCTCTGACATGTGGGCCCAAGCCCCTAATTAGTTAACTCGAGATTAATTAGAGCTAACTAATTTAGTTAACTAAAGTAGACACTGACATGCGGGCCCGGCCCTGCTAACAGTATGGTTAGGGTTAGTTTAACACTAACTAACTCAGTTAGTGGACTGAGTCACTGACCAGTGGGTCCCACTGGTCAGGTTTGACCCGGACCAGCCCCTGTTGACCTGCTGACATCATTCTGATGTTAGGCTGACGCAGTAATGCTTTCTGGAATTTAAATAAATCTTAAATGATTTATTTATTTCAGAAAATGTCCAAAACTTCTAAAAATCATAGAAAATCAACCGTAACTCCAAATGAAATAAATTATATATGAAAAATTATCAGAAAAATTCAGGGAATCTGTTTATGGCATTTCCATGCATGTTAGAGCAACTTATGGCTGCTGTTTAGGCCAATTCACATAAATGGAATTTAAACTCTCACTTATGGAGTTTGAATTTGAACCTAGGGTTCAAACCAACTTCATTTAATGTGGTTGCTAGTTGCATTAGCTCAATCAACAGCATATTGCCATGACATTATCATGCATCATAATTGTTGCATTGCATTGATTGTGTTCCTCTTTGTTTGCCGGTATTTTCCCCCTCTTGATAGACGTGGTTCCGACGACGAGTTCGATGACACCGATGAAGAACTATACTATCTTCAGAAGTGCCAGGCAAGCAAAAACCCCTTGTTCATTCCGATACAATCCCACTCTCTCGCTCCGGCTCTCTTTTACTACATTAGGACAACAACGATTCAACTGTTACATGTTGCGGTAGTTGAACCCCTTTCCTCTGCATGACTTGTCATTGCCACAGTAAATAGATGAAATCCACTAGCATGAGTAGGAGTTGTTTGAGCCCTGATGTGCCTACTCATTCATGCTTGTTTGTCATGCCTGCTATTGCATAGAGTCATGTCAGGTCTGGTTCATCGGGGATGAACCGGAGGTGTGTAAACATGTCCTACAGTGTGTGAGCTAAGTGTGTGAACACGATTTGGTAAAGGTAGCAGTGAGAGGCCATGTAGGAGTACATGGTGGGTTGTCTCATTGAAACCGTTCTTAGGAACTGAGTTCTGTGTTTGTGATCCATGAAACAGTTACTACCATGCATTGGGCCCGAAACCAATGGACCCTCTCGGCTTCTTGATCACCCTTGTCCTCTGTCCAGGAGTTGCAACTAGTTTCTGGTGTTTATAGGATATGTGTTGGCGGCCGTGCGTAGCACTGACCCTAGGGGTGGGCTATGTTGCAGTAGATACACTGTGGCCGGGCATGCCGGGACACCCGTTTGGTGTCTCGGAACCCTGTACACATCGTTCGGGGCCGTATGTGGAAACCTCGGCCGGACTCCCTGCTGATGGAACCTGGATAGGCGATAAACCTGGACTAGACACTTGAGTGTTTAGGTAGGCCGTGGCCGACACCCTCGTTGGGCTTCCGCTTGAAGGTTGCCGAGTACATGTCGTGTAAACGGCGGTAAGTGGTGAGAGCGTGTGTGAAGAAGTACACCCTTGCAGGGTTAACATCATCTATTCGAATAGCCATGTTCGCAGTAATGGACTTCTGGGTTGCCTATAACAGTTCATAGACAAGTGAAAGTGGATACTCTAAAACTCGCAAGATAAGTGTGAGTGCTATGGATGGCCTTCTCGTAGGGAGATGGGAGTGGATCCATAGTGGTGTATTGAATGGTGAATATGTGGACTCGTGTGCGCTACCTCAAAAGAGTTGCTAGCAATCGTAGTTCAGGTTAGCCACTGAGTCAAAGCTGGCTTGCTGCAGTTAAACTACACCACCCCCCCTTGTTGATACCGATGCATATGTAGCTAGTTCTGATGTAAGTCTTGCTGAGTACCTTTGTACTCACGTTTGCTTAATTTATGTTTTGCAGAGAGAGAGACTTCAGTCTCGCTAGTAGTTCCGCGTGGACTTCGACGTTTAGCTTGATACCTCAGCTACGATCTTGTGCCTCGGCAGGATCTGGTAGATAGTCAGGCTTCTTCGCCTTTTCCATTTGTAGATGTCTGTACTCAGACATGTTAAGCTTCCGCTTGTGCCTCGATTTGTATGCTATGATTGTTGGGTCACGAGACCCATGTTTGTAACATCTCGCTCCTCGGAGCCTAATGAATAAATACTTGAGTCATAGAGTTATGTTGTGATGCCATGTTGTATTTACACATATCGAGCATATTGTGTGTATGATTGAAATGCTTGCTATGTGTGGGATCCGACAATCTAGTTGTTTATCCTTGGCAGCCTCTCTTATGGGGAAATGTAGTCTAGTGCCTCCTTGAGCCATAGTAGTCCGCTACAGCCCGGTTCACCGGAGTCCTGCTAGCCCAGCACTACTGCTTAGGACACTTGACTGGCCGGCATGTGTTTCACTTTGTTCCTGTGTCTGTCCCTTCGGGGAAATGTCACGCGGTGACATCCGGAGTCCTTCCTAGCCTGCTACAGCCCGGGTTCCCGGAGTCCTGTTAGCCCAGTGCTACAGCTCGGATTCACACGCTGCTGACCGACATGCTCGATGTGATTCATGTATGCATGTCCCCATAGGTTAGTGCCGCTTTGGGTTCACGACTAGCCATGTCGGCCCGGGTTCTCTGTCATATGGATGCTAGCGACACTATCATATACGTGAGCCAAAAGGCACAAACGGTCCCGGGCCAGGTAAGGTGGACCCGTGGGAATAACGTGCGTGAGGCCGCAAGGTGATATGATTTGTTAAATGCTAGATCGATGTGGCTTAGGATCGGGGTCCTGACACCCTTCGCCATTGCCTCTCTGCCGCGCCTTGCCATCGTCCTCGCCGCCGCTCGTCTCCACAACCGCGCCACCAGAGCTGCTCGTCGAAGCAGCCACCGCTCGCCGGATCCGGCAACAGCCGCCCCGGACCTAGTCCCTGCCGCCGTCCGCCGCCGATCCAAGCCCTGCCGTCGCCGGAGCGCCGACGCACCGCCGCCGCCTTGCGGGATCAGTGGGAGCCGGATTCGGCGCCGTTGACCTGCGCCTCGTGGGCCCGGCCTCGTCCGCCCGGCCTAGCGCAGGCCCAGCCTGCCACGACCCATCTGCCTCATCCGCCTCCTTGGGCCGAGCCCACTAGGTGAGCTCCAGATCGCCTAAGCCCCGCCCCGTGTGCTGTTTAACTATTCTTCGCCCGTTCATTTTTTCTTCAGAAATGCCTAAGTCCCGAGCATCATGTTTGCATGTTCATCATGTCATATCTCCGTGCATATTGCTCCGTTTTGCGTGTATGATATGTCAAATTGTTCATCTCTGAATGCTCTACATGCTAGTGTCATTTGCATGCATTTAATGTTATTCTTGATGCCTTAATCATTGTTGCAGAAGTGCTATATGTTGTTAACTACTAAAAATTGTCATAACTTGCTGATTTGTCTTTTTCATAGCATTTTGTGTGTTGATCTTTTGAGCATCATGTCCACATGATTTAGGAGCATCTTCATGCGATCTTTACAGTGGTGCCATCCATGTATTTTTATGTGCCTTGTGGTGACTAGCACAAGCTTGTGAAGTGTGCTACTTGATGTTGTTGTTTTCTGAGACTTATTGATTTTTTGCAAATTATGTAACTGTTACTTGATGTTGCCATGTTAGTTTGATACTACCATCTATTCCATGCATAATTTGGAGATGCCTAGTTGACATGTTTTGATGTCCATGTTATGCTCTAGCATGCCATGCCTTTTGACGCCCCATACATGTCCTGCAGCATATGTTTTCATTGCCATGGACATGCCTAAATGATGTTCCTCTTTTCTGTTAACTTCATGATGCCATGTTGTGAGCTTGTTATTGTTTAATCTATGCCTATTTTAGTGAAGCTTCAATTACATGAATTGAAGTATGCTATGAGTACTTTGTCCACATGACAAGTTTGATAACTGAAAACTTCATATGACCTCTGTTCCGAGCTTGCAAACATGCTATGCTGATGTTGCTGTTTTACACTTGCTACAACTATTACCACATTCAAACTTGTGTTGATGGTTCCCACTAGTCCATGAGCCATATGGTTATGATGCCTTGATGTTATTTGCTCCTTGTTATGTGTACTTTAATTCCATGCCCTTGGTTGACATATAACTTGCTGTAGCGTGTCCCTTTCTTGCTCTCAAGTTGCCATCATGCTAAATTTGTCATCCTGTTAGCAGCATGTTCCTTTTTGCAAGCTTCATAGTAATTACTCCATGATTCATATGAACTTGTACCCATGGACTAAGTTGAAGTTTATCATGTATACCACATGTCCATGTCTTTTGCATAATCATTAAAGTTGCTATGCTTGCTGTTATGTGCCTCCAAAGTCAGCATCATAATGTTATTGTTTTGCATTCTCAGATTTCCTCTAGTCTGAGAATCAGCTTATATCATGTTGCATCTTGTCTTGTTGATTGCCTTTGATCTAGGGGGTATATGCAGATGCTTAGTAATCATGCTCTTCCATGTTTAACATGTACTTTAATGCCATGCTTTTGTTTGCCATGATCTTGCACTATATCATCATTGTTTCATGCCTCCAACATGTCAACATGTTATTTCTGCTCACATGTGTGCCCTGTATTTCACTATCATAATTTGTGTTATTAAGTTGCTTTTTGATTTGATCATGTTGGATTAATCCTGATGCCTATGAGCTTGAGCCTTAATGTTATTTGGAGCATGTAATCTGTATTTTGAGTGCATGTCAAGTTTGTGTCCATATGTTTCCTGTAGCATGTTGTTTCCTTGATTGAAAAGTGCTTAGTTGTTGTTTTGGGCAGATTGTGTTTGAAACTTGCATTGAGAGTTTGTGTTGAACCGTTGCTCCGTTTTGAGCATGCTCTATATGAAACTTGCTTGATTTTGCATGTAGTTTCATCATGCCTTGTTGCATCCTTGTTTTGGAGTGTTTGTGATGTTGTTTTACTTGCATTTGCATCATTGCCATGTTTAACTTGTTTTGCTCATATCTTCTAGGTCGTAGCTTCGAATTAAACAAACTTAATATGTACTTGACTAAAAACCGTGTAGGTCATCCTGGTGCACTTTAACTTGATGTTTAAAAACTTCAATATTATGTGTTATTCAGATCTGAACCAATTCCGAAATTTGCATATGGGGAGTTTCCGAAATTGTTATATCTTGTTTCCGACCTCATTTAAACTTGCTTTGATATGTTGCTCTTGCATGCAACATCGCTTGCCATGAGTAGCATCATTTAGACTTGTCATGCATCGTACTTGGTTGAGCATCATGTCTTGTTCTTGCTTGTGTGTTTACCATGTTGTTTTGCTTCTTTCCGGTTGTGCTCCTTCTTGATTGTTTCTGTTTCGTTGCGATTGGGAGGATTCGTTCGACTACGTGGGATCTTCTTCTTCATGGACTCGTTCTTCTTCCTAGCGGGATTTCATGCAAGATGACCGTCACCTTGGATCTCACTATGATTTTTGCTATGCTAGTGGTCTCGATGCTATCGCTATGTCGCGCTACCTACCACTTGTTTATCAAGCCCCCCAAATTGCCATGATAGCCTCTAACCTTTTCACCCTTCCTAGCAAACCGTTGTTTGGGTATGTTACTACTTTGCTTAGCCCCTCTTATGGCGTTGCTAGTTGCAGCTGCAATTGCAGGTTGTTTCATGTTGGGACATGTATATCATGGGATATCAGAATATCTCTTATTTAATTAATGCATCTATATACTTGGTAAAGGGTGGAAGGCTTGGCCTTATGCCTGGTGTTTTGTTCCACTCTTGACGCCCTAATTTCCGTCATACCGGGGTTATGTTCCTTGATTTTTGCGTCCCTAACAAGGTGATGGGTAAGGGGCCCTCTTGATAGTTCACTCTGAATAAAACTCTTCCGGCAAGGCCCAACATTGGTTTTAACATGTGCCATAATAATACTTGAACTAAATAATTAATTGGAATAGGGCGTCATGAACCCGAGGATTTTTCTACATAGCAGGGGGGCCAGTGCTGATGGTGTCAGTCCCAAATGGGCAGCCTGCGGGGCCAGCTCGAGGAAACTCGAGGGCTTGTTTTACTCGTAGCTTGTCCCGTCGAGTGTACCCTGAGAACGAGATCGTGCAACTCCTATCAGTCTAGGTCGGTGCATCGGGAGGTCTTGGTGGACTTGTTTTACCATTGTCGAGATGTCTTGTGCATCGGGATTCCGACTCTGATCAGAGGGTCCCACGATGGAGGATTGTCTCTGTGGATCGTGAGCTTGTCATGGGCTAAGTCGGGACAACCCTACAGGGTTTAAACTTTGGAGAGCCGTGCCCGCGGTTATGTGGCAGATGTGAGTTTGTTAATATCCGGTTGCAGAGGACTTGAAGTAAACTCAATTAAAATACACTAACCGTGTTGTGTAACTGTGACTGTCGCTTTTCGGGGAAGTTTGAGAGGAGAACACGGTTGGGTTATGTTTGAACGTAAATAGTTCAGGATCACTTATTGATCATTACTAGTTTGTGACCATTTGCGTAGTCTCTCATCTTACTCTTGTACTCGTAAGTTAGCCACCATACTTTGCTTAGCCACTGCTGCAACCGCACCACTTTACCCCTTCCTTACCTATTAAGATTTTCTAGTCTTGATACCCATGGTAATGGCATTGTTGAGTCCTCGTGGCTCACAAATTCTTATGCCAACAGTTGCAGGTACAGGTAATGCGATGTTCATGACACGAGAGTGATGTTTGCTTATTTTGGAGTTCTTCTTGTTCTTCATCGATCTTGGGTTAGGTTCCTAGTCGGCAGCCTGGGCTAGCAGGGTGGATGTCGTTTGAGTTTCTGTTTGCATTCATCCGTACTTGGATGTTGTACTTTTGTACGATGTATTGATGTATTCTTCTGGCATTGTATGCCTTTTGTATTTATCCCCAACTATTATGTAATGGTACGATGTAATGATATACACCTTGCAAAAGCGTATCAATATGTGGTTCTATATATCCTTGGTGGGACCTTCGAGTCCCTTTAGGATAGTGTTGCATATTGGGCATGCCACAAGATTACTGCACATTCCTCCTCAACTCCTCATCGACAAAAACAAACAAGCCATTCAGCATCGTTCCCTTCCGTCTGCCATGGCCAGCGTGAGTTCTGGGTCGAGAGATTGCCACCAGGGAGAGGCGAGCATGAAAGCGGAAGCACGAGAGATGTCCCGCCTCACCGCGAAATTAGCCGACATGTCCCGCCGCGCGGAAGTAGCAGCACGGAGGTCCCGCCGTGCCGTCGATGCAGCAGACTGGTCCGGTCGTGCCGCGGAAGCAGAAGAGATGTCCCGCAGCGCCACGGCGACCTGGGAAAATGTCTCACAGGCAGGCGACGACTCTTTCAGGCGCATGCATGTGATCATCCATTGCCAGATGGATCAGATCTCCGGCTGGGTAAGGTTGCAGGACGACATGAAAGCCTCGTTTGAACAGGATACCAGCGTCATCCGGCAACTACGGTAGGGCAATGTGAAGCTTCGGGCCAGAAGGGCGAAACAGGCGGAGGAGACCGCTGCCTTGTTGAACAGGACATGCGTCATCTTCAAGAAACTTATGGACAAGAATGCCATGCTCCGCATCAAGCCCCAAAGGCTAGTGAAGGAATCCTTGGATGCTGCCAAGCAGCGTGATAAGGACATGAAATTGATGAAAGAGATAATCAATGCGAGAACTAGTCTCCGCGACCAGCAGGGCATCAAGAAAATAGAGTTCAGCGAGCCAGATCGTTGTATGCATCTTCCTTCTTCTTTTTGCCTTGTGTATTTCGGGCTTAACCACATGTGGCTTTTTTAATTATCTTCCTAATTATGTACGACAATTATTATGCACTATCGTCGTCCTTATATATTCATCGGTCTTGCTATAAGTCGTAGTAGATGTTATATAGGTCTGTCGGATCTTACATCAAGATCCATGTAAAATTTTCTTTTCAGATTTTCTTTTTTCTCTCTTAAATCTCAATAGAGTGAGACATGGCCACACCATTAAGCAGGGGCTCGAGCACTATTAATGGAGACCTTGGGAGAGAGGTGGACGACAGATGGAGGTCAACGGGCTCTCCTCCCAATAAGCACGCGCAGGGGTCTGATCGCACACCTCCCGTACCCAAATAGCTGCCCTAAATGACGCCACCTAGCTAATAATAAAAGGGGACGCATGGTGGAACGTAAATGGTAAGTAGAACACCCATAGTTTCAATAATACTTGTGTTTCTGATTGTAACGTGACAGCACTTGTTCCAAAATGGCTTTGTTGATTTTTAATATGTGCGCCTTCGCAAATCGGACATCAAAATTAAAACAGCATGTCGGTGCCATGTCATGACACCAAGCCAAGTTTCATGATTTTCATGCGCGTTTTGGATTTATAGGAACTAAAAAAGCAAGTTTCTCAATGTTTCTGGCCAAGCCACGACGCCCAGATGTTTGAATTTCATTCCCATTTCTTGCATGTGACCTAGAAATTTACCCGAGTACACTGAGGGAGTCCTAGATTAAGGGGTCCTCGGGTGTCCAGCCCATGTGTTATGGGTCGGACTGATGGGCCATGAAGATACAAGGTAGAAGGCCTTCCCCCGTGTCCGGATGGGACTCTCCTTTGCGTGGATGGCAAGATTGGCATCCGGATGTGTAGTTTCCTTCTTCTATAAACCGACTCTGTACAACCCTAGGCCCCTCTGGTGTCTATATAAACGGGAGGGGCCAGTCCATAGGGATCATCATAATTCATATAGGCTAGACATCTAGGGTTTATCCATTAGGATCTCGAGGTAGATCGACTCTCGTAACCCCTATACTCGCTAAATACTATCCGGTTGAGGACGTAGGGTTTTCCCTCCGTTAAGAGGGCTTGAACCTGGGTAAACATCGTGTTCCCTGTGTCCCTTGTTACCTTCGATCCTTAGGCGCACAGTTCAGGACCCCTAGCCGAGATCGGCCGGTTTCGACACGACATTGGTGCTTTCATTGAGAGTTCCACTGTGTCATCGACAGAAGGTTCGATGGCTCGTTCGATCATCAACAACGATATTGTTTCTGGGGAAATCTTCCTCCGCAGTCAGCTTTTTGTGTTTGGCGGCTTCGCTCTATGTGCCAATTTAGTTGGTCACCTTGAACAGATCGACAGCTACTCCCCTAGTCATCAGATCAGATTCAGGAGCCTGAATTACGTCACCGATATCACTTGATCTTTGAAGGGTTGACGGCCTCAACCACTATTCCTCGTCTCCAAGGAGGAAATTCATCGGATCTTTCATCAGGCACCGCTCAAAGACCAACTATCATCCCTGCCCTGGCCTTAGATCGAGAGAACATCACTTCATCCGAAGAAGGGTGTTTGAAACCCACCGAACTCTCTTCTTCTACGGAGCTATTTTCCTAAGACCCAGAGGCAACTATGTCTTCGGCGAACCTGGAGTTAAGCAGGACTCTCCCTATCATCGGAGATCCGAACTTGCCACTGGATGCCTATTCCGAACTCTCAAGGCCTGCGCCTAGTGAGCACAGCCTGGTGGAATCTGCCATGCCTAGCCCCGCAGGTCCTCGATTCCCCGTCTAACCTTTGCTCTTAAGCGAGGCCTTGGATTTAATGCGATCCCTTGCCATTATGGAAGCATCACTTCCGAACCACGCCCATCCCAAACTAGGGGCTGAGCACAGGAATTTTGCATCCCGCCCACCACCTACTTTGTACCCACTATCAAATACTTACCCGACATGCTCGACTACGCCTCTAAAGACATCAATGGCATGGATGATGACGCCGCAGACAAACCAGGCCAAGACCTTCCCTTTACCGGGCATTGGACGGCCCCCTTCACATATGATGTGTATATGGTAGATACACCCACAAAGGATGACGATGATGGCAGGAAGGATCCAAGCGAAGACAAGCCCGTCGAGGCACCACCAAAACGTCCACTTCAACGGCGCCGCTCAAAATCATGTTGCGAAAAAGAAAGCAATATCGTCACCAGAGATAATAACACTCAGGACGAGGACGAAGATCCCGAAGACCCGGTCGAGCCTGCATCCGAGTAGGATGAATGGGAGGAGGGACAAGTTAACCCCGACGAGTCGGTCGGGAACGAGGATTCGGAAGATAGTAACTATCTACCAATATCCAAGGAGGATGTCAGTCTCGGCAACGAAGAATTCATCATGCCAGAGGAACCCCTCGAACAAGAATGCTTCAAGCGGAGGCTCATCGCACCTTCAAGGAGCCTAAAAGAGAAACAACAATAGCTTTAGGCTGAACATGATATGCTCAATGACAGATGGACCCAGGTCCTAGCTGCCGAAGAATATGGCCTCCAGCACCCACCAAAGAGTTATCCGAAGCGTCGGCTACTACCACAATTCAACGACGAGGCCCTTGAGCCAATACCGTTAAGATAGGACCGCACTGATGAACCAGACCGTCCACCACGTGGGCGAGACAAAGAGGCTACTTACGCCGAATACCAACCCACACCACCTTGCCGTAGAGGCAAAGAGGCGGCGGCTCTCGGATACACCTATGACTTACGCCAGGACCTAGACAACAGAGCCGGTCAAGCTAGATCAATCTATGGGTCAATGGGGCGTGCCCCGATGCGAGAAGACGGCCATTAAGCCTGGCGCGATAGGCATAACCTCAACCGGGTTGAAAACTGAACACGGATGTCATCCTAAATCCATCGTGATGTTTCCCCATACAGAGGCGCCGCACACCCCTTATGCTTTACCGACAAGGTAATGCAGCACTAGTTTCTAGAAGGGTTTATACCCATAAACGTTGAATCATACAATGGAACGACAGATCCCGCGGTATGGATTGAGGACTTTTTTCTCCATATTCACATGACTCACGGTGACGATCTCCTTGCAATCAAATACCTCCCTTCAAAGCTGAAAGGACTAGCACGACACTTGTTAAACATCCTCCCAGAAAACTCCATTGGTAGTTGGGAAGATTTCGAAGATGCCTTTAGAGACAACTTCCAAGGTACCTATGTCCAGCCTCTGGATGCCGATGACCTTAGTTATATAGTCCAGCAACCTGGAGAGTCAGCCCACAAATTTTGGACTAGGTTCTTAATTAAAAACAACCAAATCGTAGATTGTCCGGACGCCGAAGCCCTCGTGGCCTTTAAACATAGCGTCCGCGATGAATGCCTCAGGTGACACCTCGTCCAGGAAAAACCGAAGTCTATGGCAGCTCTTACCGCACTCATGACCCGCTTCTACGCGGGAGAGGACAGCTGGTTGGCCCGTTGAAGCAACAGTACCAGTGACCCTAGCACCTCCAAAGCCAGGGATGGCAATGGCAGGCCATGACGCAACAAACATAAGAGTCGAAACAACAATGAAGAAACTGAAGACACAATGGTTAAAGCCAGATTCAGTGGCTCTAAATCCGGTCAGTGGAAAAGCCATTCAAAGGAAACAAAGAAGGTGCATCCAATTTGGAAAAAATACTCGATCGGCCTTGCCAGATTTATGGCACCCCTATCAAGCCTGCCATTCATCCTAACAGAAACTGTTCGGTCATTAAACAGGCAGGTAAATTAAATACCAAACATAAGGGGAAAGGACCGCCAAGCAAGGACGATGAGGAGCCCCGCCCATTGAACACAGGGGGACAAAACAAATTTCCCCCTGAGGTGAAAACAGTGAATATGTTCTATGTCACACATACCCCCAAAAGGGAGCGCAAGAGCGCACTAAGGGACGTTTACGCCGTAGAGCTTGTCGCCCCTAAATTCAACCCGTGGTTGGTTTGTCTGATCACCTTCAATCGCAAGGACCGTCCGACCAGTATCCGTCACGGAGGTTTGGTAGCTCTGGTCCTCGATCCAGTCATCGACGGATACCATCTCACCCGGGTCCTTATGGACGGCGACAATAGGCTCAACCTGATCTATCAAGACACTGTCCGTAAAATGGGTATTGACCCGTCAAGAATCAAGCCTAGTAACACCACCTTTAAAGGAGTGATACCCGGCATCGAGGCCCGCTTCACGGGCTCGTTAACATTGGAAGTAGTCTTCAGTTCACCGGATAACTTCCGGAGCGAAGACTTGATCTTCAACATCGTCCCCTTCTGTAGTGGCTATCACGCATTGCTCAGACGAACCGCCTTCGCTCGCTTCAATGCAGTCCCGTATTATGCTTACTTAAAGCTCAAGATGCCTGGACCGTGTGGCGTTATCACAGTCAATGGAAACATGGAGCTCTCCCTCCGTACTGAAGAGCACACCGTAGCCCTGGCGGCCGAGGTAGAGAGCGGCCTCGTCAACCTGAACACTTCATCGGCCATCAAGCCTCCAGACACTGTTAAACGGGTCCGACACACCCTACAGAACGACATCCTGATCAATCCAGAGTTGGACTAGCAGTTCCGCCTCCGTCGATCGCCCCATTTAATCGCGGCATATTTTTTTGACTATATACTGGAAGGCAACAACCTCACAAACATTATTAATTTAAAAAGGAAAGTTACAAGTTTACAAGTTTACAAGAAAAGAGAATAGATACTTACAAAAAAAAGGTCTATGAAAGGTTAGCTATCCAAGACAGTAAGCTATGTTTATATTTACATCTAATTCTATGAGACAGAAGAGAGATGTCATGGATAAAGTTCCTCCTCTAAGCTCTCGCATGTGCATAACTACACACTCAAAATACCTTGGGCAACGGCGGAGGCACATTTCAGACGTGGTCCATAGTGCAGTTCGACCTTATTTGGACCTTAGTCCTTTTTTCCGTCCCTTTTTCTTCTTATATTACGGGTTCGTTAAAACCTAATAACTTTATGGTCGCGCAAGGGCCCCTTTCACATGCCCCTTTTACATAGATGATCGTCGATTATTCCTCTCAAAGGATCTCGCACTAAGGCAAAAAGCGGCGCAGACGTGCGATAGCGCCTCCAAGGGATCTTCAAGCCCACCTTTGTCTTCTTAGGCCCTGTATAAAGCTTTCCCTTGTTTAGAAATTCTCGGCATGTAAAATAGCCCTGATGATTATGGCATTATCTATAATAGAATGTTTTGTCATATCAAACAGATTATAATGGAAACAGTTTTGTTTCACCAACCCTTGTTCGACATTGGTTTATTTCATAATCTGTATTCCTCCTTTGTGCTAAGATTGCCATACACATATTTTGTATGGCCTAAACGCCAGGGGCTCTATTCGGCCACAGATATATTCCAAAAATCCCGAACAATTCTAAGTATACTTCGGCATCCCGAATTTTGCATTATATTCATTAGCTCCGAATCATGTCTTTGGTTAATAGTTGGGTTGCCCAGCTCCTGTGATTACTACCTTACGTTCCGCTCGTTCGGCTAGGGTAGTAAAGGGTGAACTACTACAATTGTGTTTCTGGTTCATTCGGTCAAACACCTCAGCAGAGAAAGCCGAAAACTGACTGTCATGATAAGGCTAGAGTTGGTCGGCAGTTCGGCGACCTACTACAAATCTCTTGCGATTTCTTCCATATTATACGAAAGACTGGTCTTCGTCCAGTCGCGTTCCTACGGTATCCCAGTTCGGATAGCCGCATATGCACCAGGGGCTAGTTCCTAGTCTGATTGTCAAACTCCTTTGGCTAAGTGAAATTGATAAAGCCGCATAGTCTGATTGCGTGGTTTGCTGCGCAGACACCTCCTTTACAGACCAAGACGTTGGGTCAAGTGTGATCTTGCGCTATTCCGAACAACCCCGTAGCATCTACGTGGGGGCTGAAGCCGTGGACTGGTAACTCTCAGAATTAAAAATGGCCACACAGGAGGAAAGTAATTTTAGATAAAGGCATAAATATATTACAAAGCCTTGGTTCACAAAACGAGGCCTGGACAACCCGGATACATCTAGTCGAACATGATATCCTTTGAGCATTGGCCCTCTACTATCCGGGCACCCTCCAGGACATTGTCGAAATATCGCTCCGGCTTGCGGTGGTATTTGCCTTTGGGTGGGCCCTCGGTCCCCATGATGGTGGCCTTCATCTTCGCCCAATGCATCTTGACACGGGCAAAGGCCATTCGCGCACCCTCTATGCACGCCGAGCGCTTTACAGCTTCGACTCGGGGTAGGGTGTCGGCAAGTCGCTTCACGAGGCCAAAATAGATGCTAGGAATGGGTTCGGATGGCCACAACCAGACTATGATGTCCTTCATGGCCAATCCGGACATCCTATGCAGCTTCGCCAGCTGCATCATCTGGTTGTTCAACAGCGCCAGACGCTCTGGCGCCAGGTACTGTGACCAAAAGAATTTCTCCCTCGTATTTCTCTCTTAGGCCTGGAAAAACTGCATGGCGTCGGTAGCGCTCTTTGGAAGATCCGCAAAGGCATCTGTAGAACTCCATAGTCAAGTGAGCAAGGCATATTTCTGACTGCCAAATTTACTCTGCAAAAGAAAGGGCTTACCAGCCGCTATCTGTTCGGCCTGCTGGATCTCCTCGTGAGCCACCCGGGACTCGGTCTGCACCTCCTTGGCCTCTTGGAGGGCCTTGGCGAGATCGACTGCTTGGGCCGCATTCTTCTCCTCCAAGGCCTCGCACTTGCCGGCGGCGTCCTTGAGCTCTTGCTCCACCTCGGTCACCCTCTCCTTATACTGGCGGCGGGCGACCTGCTCGGCCTTTAAATCCTTAGCCACTTTGTCTGCGGTAGCTTTGATCGCCCTCGCCTGCTCTTTCGCTTGCGCAAGAGTGCTCTTGAGGGTCTCGACCTCAGCCGCGCTACCCTATAATCATATTCATGGCAGCGTATGAGCTTAAACTCCGCATTTGAATGTCACTTCAGGCGCGTAAAACAATCTTTTAGAACATACCTTGCGCCTCATCGAACCGCTTGTTAATGCGGTCGATATCATCATCGGCCAGGTTCAACTTCCGCTTGAGTTCGGAAACTTCAGCGTCCTGGGTGGTTGCCACCAACAGGGAAGCATGTTTACCAACAGACAAGTACGTTACTTCCTGCGATTGTTACTTTATCCTCTGTTTGTCCGTTTTTTCAACACCGAACATAGTCTCAGGGGCTACTATCTATACACAGGCATATTTTTCATATGTAAAGTAGCTAAGAATATTACATTGCATACCTCGAAGCCTGTTAGCAGGCTGGTGAAGGCTTCGTTCAGCCCGCTCTTTGTGGACTGAACCTTCTCAACAACCACACCCATCAGGGTGCGGTGCTCCTCCATGATGGAAGCACATTGTAGTGCCTCCACCAGAGTGTTCGGCGCCTCCGGATTAGTGGAGGTCGCCGTCGGAGTTGGTGCTCCCCCTTTTGAAGGGGGTTGCTCACTTAATTTTGGAGCCCCATGGGTCTTCGGTATGGTGTTCGGCTGGGGGCCGGACTAGTCAGGGCCCCCGTCGTCAGTCTCCATGGGGGTTGCGCCCCCTATGTTCTCGGCAGCCGAGACATTACCCTCTGGTGCCGACTTGGCGGCCTCCCGCACCTCTCCGTGCCCTGGAGAAGCCCTTCAAGACAACACCTTGGTGTTATCCATGGTGTATGGTGGAGAGGCTCACGGAGGCGTCTCTCTCTCCACCATCTCCGGTGCCAAAGAGTTCCCCTCAGATGATGATGGTTGGGGGAGGTCGCAGGCCAGACTGAAACAGAATGTATAATATGTTATATTACAATCATAAAAGACCGGATACTAGTAAAGTATCCTTTGGCACTTACGATGTGCCCAGGGGTTTTCCCTGGGCGCCTCTTGGGGGAGTGTTCGGCATCCGTGTCCGAATCATCCGAGAGGGTCATCTTCCCCCTCCTGGACGCCACTGCCTCCAGGTCTACAGAGGAATCCCTTTTCTTCTTCCTCCCCTTAAGGGGAGAATCGCTTTCTGCCTCCTCCTCCTCCTCTTCATCTTCATCTCCCTCGTGGGTGGAGAGAACTTTAGTATCTCCGGACACTGCGTCCTAAGTACCTTTGCGGCGGAGACCACCCTTGGCCTCCTTGCTCTTCTTCTTGGCCTTCTTTTTTGGCACCTGATACGGTGCTGTGACTAGCATCCTCTTAACAGAGAAATGGCTGGGTCTTCAGGTAGCGGAGCTGGACACTTGATCTGCTCCGCCTTTGTTGTCTAGCCCTGAATGACAAAGTATACCCTTTGATTTGTGAATCAAAGTTATGTTCGGAAACAAAATACTTACCGGAGTGGATGGATTCGCGCTATCGAGGCCGATGCAGTCGGTCTTCTTTGGCCACGTCTTCTGGGCCTTGAAGAGAAGCTTCCAGATCTCTTCGTGTGTTGTGTCGAAGAATTGCTGCAGGGTCCACAGCCCTTCCGGATTGAACTCCCACATATGGAGAGGCCGACGCTGGCAGGGGATGGTCCGGCAGAAAAGAATCACCAGAATCACGTCAGTGAGACTGGTGTTCTTGCCTATCATATTTTTGATGCGCTTTTGCAGCATCAACACTTTGTCGGTCGACCCCCAGTCCTGACCCTTGTTGGTCCATGACACGAGCCGCATAGGGGGTCCAGATCTGAACTCAGGAGTGGATGCCCATCCGGCGCCGTGAGGTTCGGTGATGTAGAAGCACTCCTGCTGCCATACCTTGACGGTCTCCATGAAGGCTCCTTTGGGCCAGGTAGTGTTGGGGATCTTGCTCAATATGGCACTGCTGTAGCCCGTGTGTTGCCCGTCGACCACCTTCAGCTTCACGTTGAAGACCTTGAGCCATAGGCCAAAGTGTGGGGGGATGCAGAGAAGCGCCTCGCACACGACGATAAACGCCGAAATGTGGAGGAAGGAATTTGGGGCTAGAACATGGAAATCTAACCTATCGTGGCTTTGTCACGGCAGATGTCCTAGAGAAAGGACTTAGTCGTGGAGCCATCGCGACGGGTTAGCTTGAAGGGGTTAAAGTGGACACAGGGACACAAGAGAGTTTATACTAGTTCGGCCCCTTCGATGAAGGTAAAAGCCTACGTCTAGTTGTGATGGAATTGATGAGGTTTCGATGACTAGGGAGCAAACAAGCTTCGCCTATGTCTCAAGTTGTTGTCTGTTGTCCTTGAGCCGCCGCCGGGTCGTCCCCTTATATACACGGGTGACTCCCGTCGGTTTACAGTGTCCCAATACCGGCTCATAGATGTGTCCAGTTTGGTCTCTACTTATTCCTAACTTACAATACAAGTTAACTACTAACGCCGGTTTACGGCTACAGGCCTTGAACCGACCATGGGCCTTGAGCCCTCATCTGCCTTCTTGGGCTTTAACATACTTAACTACTGACAAAGTTAACCCGGCCCAGATAGGCCGGTTTATGCCCAGTAGTAATATCCCCAACATTAGGCCCCAGGTTGATTTGAACGGGTTCATGTCAATCCTTTAACAAAAGCTTCATCTTCAACATATTCTCATCAATTGGTAAACCGCCATGATGTCATCTTCTCTGATTGCTGTAAACCAGAGTGACGTCACCTGTCATAATGAAGCTATCCATTATGCTTCTTTGTTTAATAGATCTGCAGAAATCGAGGCGACAACTCCGTTTCGTGGCCCCTTGATTGTCGCGCCTGACACCTGTTCTTTCGCCTTATAAATAGGACAGAAGGGTCATTTCTTTTCTCCCCTTCGTGCCTTTCTTCTCCGTCTTCCTCGCGTCGCCAGCCTTGGAGCTCCGCCGCCGCCGTCGACCTCTGCCTCAACCTTGGCCGCTGCATCAACCTGGGCGCACCAGAGCATCGCGGCAACCTTTCGCGTCTTCCTCAGCTCCGGTAAATCTTCTATCCTTTCCCCCGTAGATCTGACCTAGGTTTTCACAGTTCTTCAGTGTTCATCGTCTGCCTCTTGCTCATACGATAGATCTTTAGATGACTCCGCAAATCTTTATTCTGTGCAATGGTAGCTGTTTACCCTTCGCCTTCACTTACACATCTCAAAACCATAGATCTGTATGTACGTCTTGCTCATTGATTCGGTACTGTTCCTTTTGGACCTCTAAATATTTATCTTTTTTCTGAACTTGCTTCAGATCCATCGCTGTAGAGAAATCTTACGAAATCTGTTTCTATAAACTTACTCATCTGCTTCAATGTTTAAACCAGGCGGTTTAACCTTGTAGAATTTTTTTGCCAAACCGGTATATACCATTAGTCCCCTTGTTGAACAACCAGATATTGTTGCTTCATAAAACTCTGGTTCAGATAGTTCTGTCTCTGGTTTAACATTGCACATACCAATGTACCTTGATCAAATGCATTTTTGAACCAGGATCTTCTACCTTGTAGATTCCATCATGGCCAAGCAAGTATATGAGTGCAATTGGGTTCCTTCCTGCGTCACAGAGGCTCAGCTGGACGATCTAGTCCTGATCGGCGCTTTAGGCAGCAAAGATACCATCCATTGGAGGGCTCCTGGCAAAGAATGCCCTCCCACTCCTCAAGAAGGAGAGGTTGTTGTTTTCGCAGACCACTTAGCTCGGGTGTAACACTCTCGATGCGACTATAGCTCCCACGTGTCGAGGCACGACTTAGAGACATAATCGCATTGAAGGCATATGTCGCAAGTTAGGCAATCTTCACAAACATCCCATGTAATATAATAATAAAAGGGGAGATAACATAGTTGGCTTACACTCGCCACGTCAATCAAGTACATTAATAACATTACATCAACCAAGCACTCATGGCCCGACTACGGCGCCAAAATAAAAGAGAACCCAACATGCGACACGGTCCCAATCACCCCCAACTGGGCACCACTACTGATCATCGGGAAAGGAAACATAGTAACCTTGAGAGTCCTCGTCGAACTCCCACTTGAGCTCATATGCGTCTCCTGGAGCGGAATCATCAGGCCCTGCATCTGGTGTAATAGTAATCTGTGAGCCACAGGGACTCAGCAATCTCGCACCCTTGCGATCAAGACTATTTAAGCTTGTAGGTAAGGCAAGGTAAATATAGGTGGAGCTGCAGCAAGCGACTAGCAAATATGGTGGCTAACTTATTCGCAAAAGAGAGCGAGAAGAGGAGGCAAAGCACGAGCGAGAAACTAGAGAACAACCTGCGCAAACATTACTCCAACACCGTGTCCACTTCCCGAACTCCGCTGAGAAGAGGCCATCACGGTAAAAGACTCAGTTGATTCATTTTAATTAATTAAGGTTCAAGTTATCTACAACCGGACATTAACAAATTCCCATCTGCCCATAACCGCAGGCACGGCTTTCGAAAGTTCAATCCCTGCAGGGGAGTCCCAACTTAGCCCATGACAAGCTCTCACGGTCAACGAAGGAATAGACCTCCTCCCAAGACGTTCCGATCAGACTCGGTATCTCAGTAATTCAAGACAACTCTGACAATGGTAAAACAAGTCCAGCAACACCGCCCGCTGTGCCGACAAATCCCGATAGGAGCTGCACATATCTCGTTCTCAGGGCACACCGGATAAGCTAAGCGTACGGGAGCCAACGTAACCCAAGTTGCCAAGGGACGGCCCCGCACGGTGCTCTAGGTTGGACCAACACTCAGAGGAGCACTGGCCCGGGGGGGGGGGTTAAAATAAGATGACCCTTGAGTCCGCGAAACCCAAGGGAAAAAGGCTAGGTGGCAAATGGTAAAACCAAGGTTGGGCATTGCTGGAGAAGTTTTATTCAAGGCGAACTGTCAAGGGGTTCCCATTATAACCCAACCGCGTAAGGAACGCAAAATCCGGGAACATAACACCGATATGGCGGAAACTAGGGCGGCAAGAGTGGAACAAAACACTAGGCGAGAGGCCGAGCCTTCCACCCTTTACCAAGTATATAGATGCATTAAGATAACAAAGTAATATAATGGTATCCCAACAAGTAAATAAATGTTCCAACAAGGAACGGCCACCAATCTTCACCTGCAACTAGCAACGCTATAAGAGGGGCTGAGCAAAGCGGTAACATAGCCAATCAACGGTTTGCTAGGACATTGTGGGTTAGAGGTTTGACATGGCAATTTGGGAGGCTTGCAAGCAAGTGGTAGGCATCGTAGCAATGGCATAGCAAAAGAGCGAGCAAACTAGCATAGCAAAGATAGTAGTGATTTCGAGGGTATGATCATCTTGCCTGCACAGTTGTTAGAGTTGACTGGATTCTCGAAAGCAAACTCAACAGGCTCCTCGTTAGCAAACTTGTCTCCTGGCTCTACCCAAACAAGACAAACAAGCAACAAGGATACAATCAACCACGTGCAAACTCAAACAACATGATGCAAAGATGATATGCTATGCGGGATGCGATGCGGGATGCAAAATGCAAGATATGACAGGAAATGCATGAACCTGGACTCAACTTGGAATTCCAAGTGTGCCACTAGAAAGATGAGATGAAATTGCTTGAAAACGATATAAAGAACGCCGGAATCGGAGTTACGGTTTGGAAATGGCAAGCGATTCAAAATGACACCGGTCTACGATTTACAGCAAGTAGGCAACTAAATGCAATGAGATGAACATGCTACAGCACCCAAACATGACAACAAAAAAGATGGCAGGAATGCACACAAGATGCTTAACAAAAGTCTAGCACTGAGCTACGGCCAATTCATCCATTAACAGGTCCAAAGAAACATGGCAAAAATGCAAATGGCAAACAGATCTCAGACTTAGTGAAATTAACACTTGTCTGGAATTTCAGATCAGGTAGCCCTCTTCAGAGCAACAAAACTACATGCTACAGGACCTGAACATGGCAAAGTAAAGCATGGCATGGAGCTACTCAAAGAGCCTAACAAAAGTCCCTTAGTGACCTTGAGCCAAAAGGGATCAGAAAATACAATTGCAAGCATGTGAACATAGCAAAAACATAATCAGTTTTCAGACTTAGTGAAAACTGACACATGCTGAAATATAACTCAAGTAGGCATGTTTACGAGCTCGATGCACTCACTACGGTGCAAGTCATGGCAAGACAAGCATACATCCATCAATAAAGCACAAAATTAAAGCTAGACATGGCAATAACAATAGCATAGAATGCACGGATCAACTACAACATCACCGGCAAAATTGCAAACAAGTTGACAATCTCCCTAGATTCACAAAGTAGCAAAAGTAGAGCTCGATTGACTCAAGCTAGGGTGCTCCAAACAAAGACGTGGATGGATATAGAACTACAATATTAACAAAACTCCCTTACTGATCATCCTCAAAAGAGGCACGGATCACTAGGAAACAACATGAACATATGGCATCATGAGATGAACAGCTCCAGGACTTAGTGAAATCACTAAGTCCCTGAAAACAGAATTAGCAAGTGCACCACTTTGCAAGCTTGCACAAGTTACCACACACATCCTAAAAATACATGGGTTGCACCTCTGGAAAGATGACAAAACCCTTAACAAAACATATGTAGAGCACACGGGCATATCATGCACACAATAATCATGGCAAAAATGACAAAAGTGCTAAACGGAGTAGCAGATGTGACAATTAACTCAAGTAGCCCTCTTCTAACAGCATTTCGGGCATCAAGATGACGTCAAATGAAAATGATGCAATGGAATGAAATGATGTACTCTCTGAGATGAACATTTTGATATGCTATATGCAAGAATCGGAGCTACGGATGCAAAGTTACGGAGCCGAGAACATGAGCACTTGAACTGAAAATATCCGGGACTTAGTGAAAAAAAATCCACCTCTCCGGGACAGATCTAGGGTTTGCACGAAAACCGAGGCGTGGTCGGGGAACTGTAGCAGCTCGAGGGCCGCCGGAAAAAAAAGGAGCCGCGGCGGCCGGATCTCTCGCCGGAGAGGCCGCCGGCGACGAGGAGGCGGTCGCCCGGAGCTTCACGG
>NC_041392.1:423331359-423401931 GCF_002162155.2 Triticum dicoccoides | reverse complement strand
GGGGGGGGTCTATATATAGGCATAGAGGGAGCTAGGAGAGTCCAAATGAGGTGCGGTTTTCGGCCACGCGATCGTGATCGAACACTCTAGATGATGGAGCAGAGTTAGGTGGGTTTTGGGCCAAATTGGAGGGGTGTTGGGCTGCAACACACACGAGGCCTTTTCGGTCCCTCGGTTAACCGTTGGAGTATCAAACGAAGTCCAAATGATACGAAACTTGACAGGCGGTCTACCGGTAGTAAACCAAGGCCGCTTGGCAAGTCTCGGTCCAATCCGGAAATGTTTAATCCCCACACACGAAAGAAAGATAGAATTGACCACCGGAGGAGAACGAAGCGCCGGAATGCAAAACGGACAACGGGGAAAATGCTCGAATGCATGAGATGAACACGTACGCAAATGCAATGCACATGATGACATGATATGAGATACATGACAACGACAACAACACACGGAGACAAAAACCCGAACCCGAGGAAATAAATATAACTTAACGCCGGAAACGGCAAGAGTTGAAGTACAAATAGGGAAAGTTACATCCGGGGTGTTACATCGGGGCTTTAAGCCACCCGGTTCTAAATTTTACCGGGATGTTTTGGCCGATTTCCAACTCCATCCACAAGACACTAGCCCCAATTCTGTTACAAATATGTGTCACTTCCAACTGCTCTGTGAGGCGTTCTTTCAAGAGGAGCCCAAAGTGGAATTGTTCAGAGACCTTTTCCATCTAAACCGCCGTACTGAGTTTACTGACGGCTCCAATACGGAGTTGGGTGGCGTGGCGATCCAGAAAAGGAAAGAGGTCACATACCCTCACGCCAAACTGCACAGCCACCCCAAAGAGTGGAATTAGAAATGGTTCTATTGCAAAGACACCTCCCCTGCTGGTGAGAATCCCTTGCCCGACTTTCGTGCGGAGCGGCTCAGCAATACACACCCTTTTCCGCAAAGATTGACTGCCCAGGAGAGAAGCAAATATGCTCCTCAACTGTCGAAGCTCAGAGCCTTTATGGCCAACGGTTTAACATGGGTTGATCTCACTCGCCGTTGGATATCATGGAGCATACTGCCCCTTAGTCAACGCTCCGGTTTGATGTGCGAGTATACCGGCAGTGTTGACGACCCACTGCGACATTCCAAAATCCAGCTCACCGATGAAGAAATCAAGAGGCTGTGAATAAGATGCTAAATGAACTGGAACATATCTGTGCTAAAAATGGCCTGCTTCCCTTCTGTGCCACCAACAAACCGCCAGCTGTAAGACCTTGATTTTTCCTTTTGCTGAATCTATTATTGACATATCTGGTCATTGTTTAATATCAGTGTCTGTGTAATCAGGACAATGATCCGTTTTGGAGCAAAAATTGCCGCAGGAGAAACCAGAAAAACCAGACAAACCGGAAAGAGCAACCCGGCAAAAGACTAAAGCTGTAAAGAAGACTACCCACAGGAAAAGAACTACTGCATCTTCTAATGCAGCCCCTCATGATGATGTGGATAATCCGGACCTTGAGGTAGAGCTTGACTCACTTGGCTTATTTTTCATGCGTCTTATTGATGATGATATTTGTCAGGATGATGCCGAAGCCAGCCACGCTGATGCTGCAGAGCTAATTATTCTCTCTTCCGATTCAGAACCTTTGCCTTCGCTAAGAATCCGTCAGGCAAACCGGAAAGTTAAATTTTCTCATCCTCTTGCTTATTTGGATCCTAAATTTCTTATGAAGACCCAACAGCATGAAGCTCGTCGCACAACCCGGCACAGCGGCCAGGTAGTTACCTCCGCCGGTTTACCGAATAGTCCGGTTCGAAAACGCCATTCAGAGGTCTCTAATTTGCTTGTCAGTGATTGTCCTAAAGCGGGCTGCTTTCGTCAACCTCTTAATCCATCTGACTCCGATTACCAGTTTACTTCCCACTCATCTTCTGGCGAGTCATTGGCTACTCAGCTGCCACCGCTCAAAACGGTGCTTGGGTAAGCTATACTTATTATGATATTTGCAGCACATCGCCTTAGAACATTGCTGTATTTGATTTTGTTATTCTTTTCAGGGCCAAACCTAGGCCAAGAAAGAAGGCCCGCCTGGACAAAGCGGCCGAAGAAGATGCCGTTCTTGAGCCAGGCAAGACACCCGATCTTGAAGCGGCTATTCCTGAGGATATACCCAACGATCCACCGCAGCAAGACGATGATCTTATTGCTGAAGAGAGACCTACTGATGCCTCAGGTCCTGTCAATCAGCCCACAGGCTCCATCCGGATTGAGAGATCCACCGGTCCAACAAAACTTACTGACAAGCCAACATGCCCGATGCAAACCGGTGATACTCAGGAGGATGAGGTTGTCATTACTGGCACTGGCCATACCGAGCCAAGCAATCCTGTTGCTTTGTCCAAACATTCTGCCAAGGAAGAATTTGCTGCCTTTGGTAAAGGCAAGTGGAATGCTGATCTGGCAACTTACGCTGCTCTGAACGCCCAAGATATCCATTCCGGCTACCTGAACCGGCTGTATACCAGCCGTGACTATGAAGCCAGTCTAGTTAATACGATGAAGGATAAATACGAGGTAACTTCCATATGCTCTTTCCTGCTTGTATGCTTCAATACTTGCTGACTCTCCTAGCCCCCAAGGGCCAGTTTGTAATCTTCTTTCAAACCGGGACTTACTAATATAAATCTTAATATTTTGAAATTCGTCGATGTAGCCCCCAAGGGCCGGTTCAACTTAGCGTAGTTAAACCGGTACTTTAAGTAATTGAGATTGCCCCATCAGAATATATATACGAGCAAATAGCCATTAGCCCCCAAGTGCCAAGTTGAATACTTGTATTGATCTTGGGACTTTGTAAGCAATTGAAAGATGAAGATCGAATATGCATTAGCCCCCAAGTGCTAAGTGCATAACTTGTTATGTGGTTGGTACTTCAATCCTTGTACCGTTTTGTTGAAGCATATAACTGTCTACATGCAGGCGGAGCTGAAGACGAAAGAAAGCCAAGTCGCCGATCTCCAAGAAAACCTGAAAACCCAACAAGCTGAAACCTCCAAAGCAAAAGAGGAATTAGCCAACGCTTTAAGCGCCATGGAACAGCTTAAGGAGAGCTTCAAGAAGAAGCGGGCGGATTGGGGCACTGAAAAGTCCGCTTTAATCAAACGAGCAGAGGATGCCGAGGCTGCACTAAAACCAGTGGCGGATGAACTGACCAGCATAAAGAGGCACGTCATGCCATGACTACTGCTATCTTTGGTAAGTCAGTTTGACTTCTGAATTGGCTCTGCCTTCTTACAGAATTGTCGGTTTATTAACCCTTTATGGTATTTCAGGGACACACATTGGTCACTTGGGGTCAGATGTGTGAAAGAAACTGAAAGCCGCCTATTCATTGGTGGAACAATTGTATACTGGTGCCCAGCGGATCATCTGTACCACATCCCATAACAAACCGGCGCCCACTTTGATTCAAGACACTCTGATGAAACTGTCGGTGCTTCCTGCCCGGGTTGAAGAGCTGAAAAAATCTGCTGCTCGAACCAGTGCGATCAATGCCTTAATCCGGGCAAAAGCCTGGGTGCCGGATTTTGATCCTATTGAAGCGGCTCAGGGCTATCCCAGCTTGAAGGAAGACGGGTTAGAGTTTGGTGAAGCGGATCTGCGAGCAATAAACCGGGAGGTACGTCCGCTAGCTTGTCAATTGGCTGAAGAAGCAGACTTGTCTCATTATCAATCCCAATATGACAATCATAACAAGCGAATAGCTGCACCAATCCATGAATCGAAAAATCTGATTCCTCCAATCCGTAAGCATACTTACGCTCCCGATATTGACCCGTCATTGCTGATCCATGATGAAGCTGTTTTTCAAGCATTACTGGGAATCGACTGGACAACTGTTGATTTCCAGCCACTGGGTAGAGAAACGGAGGCTGAAGCGGTGCAGGATGACCCACAACCATCAGGCCAGTCTGGTGACCAAGCTTGAACTAGAAGCCGGTTTTAAAACTGCCTCTCCTTTGTGAAAAACAATGATATTATTATGGGCACCGTGTTGCCTTGTAATAGGCTAGCTGATACTTTTGATGTTGATATGCCTTCGTGCATAATTTGTTCTTCCTGTGGTGATGAACTTTCCAAAGCACTTTCTGTAATAAGAAACTCTTCAAGTGCCACTGTGGTTGTACCGTCAGGCGGAATATGATGTCTGCATATATGAAGTCAAAACATCCAAAAAAAATTAAGTATATGACCAAATTTTTGAGATAAATAATACCTGCCATCGTTGAGCGTGAAGTTGGCTTGGCCAATCTTGAAGCGGAGTTTTGCAAACCCACAATGTTGGAGGAGATAACAGCTCCTGTATATATATGACGCTGGTTTACCATGTAAACCGTGCCGGGTTATAATAAACATCATGTTACTCCATAAGAGGATGTTAACAACAAGGATCAAACCAGGAAAATAGTCTCCAGATTGACGTGAACTGTGTTTCGTCAATTGATTGGTTGAAAACTTTGTCGGTTTAAAAAAACGCAATAAAAAATAAAAAAGTATCTTGCAAAGAAAAGTGCGAAGCAAAAGCAATGACAAAACCGTTTGCAAAAAGGTTTATTTGAGCTGATCAAATGGCGTTACCATGGCCAAATACGACCAAGCTCCCATTAGGTGTAACTATGGTTCTAGTCAGCCAGGTCCCCAAATGAAACCATGGCATTTATGCCGACCAAGTGGAATGGCAATGGTTCGGGTTCGACCAAGCCCCCAAGTGATTCTGTGGCCATAGGCCGATCAAGAGGCATGACTGGTTCAGACGTGACCAAGTCCCCAAGTGACCTGGTGGCTCTCGCCTATCAAGAGGTATGGTATTGGTTCGGACACGACCAAACCTCCAAGTGATATAACATGATGCTTTTAAAAAGCGAACTCAAGGGGTAAACCGGAGGCCGTTTTAGAACAACTCCGTGTAACCACACATGATGTAAAAGAACAGATACCCCACTTTAGCTGAGGTTCCGATTTATTATATATAATCATAATATATACATCGTTGTAATATGTACATAAGTAGAACCAATGGCTCACGTATAATAAGGCCGAAGATGAGCTATGTTCCATGGCCTGTTGGTCTCCTCCTCTGATGTACGTGAGTCCTTATGCTCTCGAATATCGATCAGATAGTATGACCCGTTGTGCAGATTCTTGCTGACCACGAAAGGCCCCTCCCAAGGTGGGGTTAACTTATGCATATCAGTCTGATCTTGGATGAGACAAAGCACCAAATCTCCTTCCTGGAAGGTTCTGGTTCTAACTCGGCGACTGTGATAACGACGAAGATCCTGTTGGTAAATCGCCGATCGGGCGGCTGCTATGTCACGCTCTTCATCCAACCGGTCCAAAGCATCTTGCCGTGCTGTCTCGTTGTCCGCTTCAATATAAGCCGTCACACGAGGTGAATCATGACGGATATCACTGGGGAGAACCGCCTCCGCTCCATAAACCATGAAGAATGGTGTGTATCCTGTTGACCTGTTGGGTGTTGTATTGATGCTCCATAACACAGATGGTAATTCTTCTACCCAACAACCCGGCATTCTCTGCAAAGGAACCATGAGCCGGGGCTTGATGCCTCTCAAGATCTCTTGATTAGCTCTTTCTTCTTGACCATTGGACTGTGGGTGTGCCACTGATGAAATGTCGAGCCGGATGTGCTCCCGTTCGCAGAACTCCTTCATGGCACCTTTGGACAAATTGGTACCATTATCTGTGATGATACTGTGTGGAAAGCCAAACCGGAAAATCACTTTTTTAATAAACTGAACCACCGTGGCCGCATCACACTTGCTAACAGGTTCTGCCTCCACCCACTTTGTAAACTTGTCAACCGCCACCAGGAGGTGGGTCTTCTTATCTTTGGACCTTTTGAAAGGCCCAACCATATCCAGCCCCCAAGTCGCAAACGGCCAAGTAATTGGAATCATTCTCAACTCTTGAGCTGGTACATGAGCACGTCTTGAGAACTTTTGGCAACCATCACATCGTCTGACCAGATCCTCTGCATCAGCATGTGCAGTTAACCAATAGAAGCCATGGCGAAACAGTTTAGCCACCAGAGATTTTGAACCGGCGTTGTGACCACAATCTCCTGCGTGGATCTCACGCAAAATTTCACGACCTTCTTCAGGAGACACATAGCGTTGAAATGCTCCTGACACACTGCAATGATGCAACTCGCTGTTGATAATAGTCATGGACTTGGATCACCGGATTATCTGTCTGGCCAGAGTCTCATCCTCTGGTAACTCGCCCCGGTTCTTGTACGCCAGGTAGGGAAGCGTCCAATCCAGAATAACATGAAGAGATGCCACCAATTGAGCCTCCGGATCAGGAATAGCCAAATCCGCTTCACCAGGGATCTTGACCGACGGGTTGTGCAGCACATCCAGAAAAACATTGGGTGGAACCGGTTTGCGCTGAGAGCCCAGCCGGCTTAAAGCGTCCGCCGCTTCATTTTTCTGCTGGTCCACGTGGTCCACCTGATAGCCTTTGAAATGACCTGCAACAATATCCACCTCACGACGATATGCTGCCATGAGTGGATCCTTGGAGTCCCAAGTGCCAGACACTTGCTGAGCCACGAGGTTCGAGTCACCGAAGCACTTAACTCGACCTAGATTCATCTCCTTAGCCATCCGGAGACCATGGAGCAAGGCTTCATACTCAGCTGCATTGTTAGTACAAGGGAACATTAAGCGGAGAACATAACAAAACTTATCACCTCGTGGGGAAGTAAATATGACTCCAGCCCCCGAACCTTCCAATTGCCTGGATCCGTCAAAATGGATGGTCCAATATGTGTGATCCGGCTTTTCTTCAGGTGCTTGCATTTCCGTCCAATCATTTATAAAATCAACCAGTGCTTGAGACTTAATCGCTGTCCGAGGCACATACTTCAAATCGTGCGGCCCAAGCTCTATAGCCCACTTGGCAATCCGGCCAGTTGCTTCCCGGTTCTGGATGATATCCCCCAAAGGAGCAGAATTGACCACCGTAATTGGATGCCCTTGGAAGTATTGTTTAAGCTTCTGG
Source organism: Triticum dicoccoides (assembly GCF_002162155.2). Taxonomy (NCBI): domain Eukaryota; kingdom Viridiplantae; phylum Streptophyta; class Magnoliopsida; order Poales; family Poaceae; genus Triticum; species Triticum dicoccoides. The sequence continues at coordinate 423,394,847 of NC_041392.1, read as the reverse complement.
CTTGCCATAAAAACTCCATACACCAGCTTCTGCCAATGCGGATACCTTTGCTTGGACTCAATGAGCACCTCGCTGATATAATAGACCGGACGTTGAACCGGATGCTCCTTACTTGCCTCCTTTCGCTCCACCACAATAACCACGCTGACCGCCCGAGCATTAGCAGCAACATATAGCAGTAACGGCTCCTTGTCAATGGGAGCGGCGAGCACAGGCGGATTGGAAAATTGCCGCTTTAAGTCCTCAAATGCTTCATCAGCAGCAGAACTCCAGACAAACTGATCCGTCTTCTTCAACATCTGATACAAAGGGATTGCCTTCTCACCAAGACGACTGATAAACTGGCTTAATGCGGCAATCCGGCCTGCCAGGCGTTGAACATCATTGATACACTTCGGTTTAGCGAGGGATGTGATGGTTGTGATCTTCTCCGGATTAGCCTCAATTCCCCTATTGGACACCAAGAAGCCTAATAACTTGCCCGCCGGTACACCAAAGACGCATTTGTCTGGATTAAGCATCATCTTGTATGTCCTCAGGTTATCAAAAGTTTCCTTTAAATCACCAATCAGAGTCTCCTTCTCCCTGGATTTAACCACGATATCATCCACGTAGGCGTGTACATTACTGCCAATCTGTTTGTGTAGAGAATTTTGCACACAACATTGATAAGTTGCCTGGGCACTCTTGAGCCCAAAGGGCATAGACACATAGCAGAAGGCTCCAAAGGGAGTTATGAATGCCGTTTTCTCCTGGTCCTTAACTGCCATTTTGATCTGATGATAGCCAGAATATGCATCCAAAAAACTTAAACGCTCACAACCCGCCATAGCATCAATAATTTGATCAATGCGGGGGAGGGCAAAAGGATCTACTGGACAAGCTTTATTAAGATCTGTGTAATTCACACACATGCGCCCGGTGCCGTTTTTCTTAAGGACCAACACCGGATTGGCAAGCCACTTAGGGTGAAAAACTTCAACAATAAAACCAGCTGCTAAGAGCCTGGCTACCTCTTCTCCAATTTCCTTGCATCTTTCTTTGTTAAACTGGCGGAGGAACTGTTTCACCGGTTTGTATTTAGGATCCACATTAAGGGTGTGCTCAGCGAGTTGCCTCGGTACACCTGGCATGTTAGACGGCTTCCATGCAAAAATGTCCCGATTCTCACGGATGAACTCGATGAGCGCGCTTTCCTATTTCGGATCCAAATTAGCACTGATGCTGAACTGCTTGGACGACTCGCCAGGTACAAAGTCAACAAGCTTAGTTTCTGCTTCCGATTTGAACTTCAGGGCCGGATCATGCTCCGTAGTTGGCTTCTTTAATGGAGTCATGTCCGCCGGATCAACATTGTCCTTATAATACTTCAGCTCCTCGGTGGCACAAACCGACTCTGCATAGGCCGCATCACCTCCCTCGCACTCCAAAGCGATTTTGCGGCTTCCGTGAACCGTTATTGTCCCCTTGTGACCCGGCATCTTGAGCTGCAAATACACATAACAAGGCCGTGCCATAAACTTGGCGTAGGCCGGTCGCCCAAATAGGGCGTGATATGGACTTTGGATTTTCACCACTTCAAACATCAATGTCTCCGACCTGGAATCATGATCATGCCCAAAGGGCACTTCCAGAGCTATCTTACCAACATGATATGCTGATCTGCCAGGTACTACACCGTGGAACACCGTATTAGACGGTTTAAGATTTTTATCTGTTAGACCCATACGACGGAAGGTCTCATAGTACAGGATATTAATGCTGCTACCTCCATCCATGAGCACCTTGGTGAACTTGTAACCTCCCACCTGAGGCGCCACCACCAGAGCCAACTAACCTGGATTATCGACCTGGGGAGGGTGATCCTCTCTGCTCCATATGATTGGTTGTTCAGACCAACGTAGATAACGGGGTATGGCCGGTTCAACAGAGTTGAGCGCCCACCTCTGAACCTTCCGGTCTCGCTTGTCCAAGCTAGTGGTGAAGACATGGTACTGCCCACTACTCAACTGCTTTGGGTTGCTTTGGTAACCTGACTTTTGCTGCTGTTGGTTGTAACCACCCTGATTGTTCTGACTATTTTGACCATTATGTCCGCCCGGATTACCATTAAATCCTGAACCGGAACTTCCTCCATCGTAACCCGGCCCGGATCCTTAGCCACCGCCAGATTCGTGATCATACCGGAAATTATTAGAATTCTTGAACTCCTGCATAATAAAGCAATCCTTCCAAAGGTGGTTTGCTGGCGCCTCCTTTGTCCCATGTCTTGGACAGGGCTGGCTTAGCAGATAGTTTAGGCGGCCTGGGTTAGGGTTGGGTGCCCCATTACGATTTTTCGGTTTACCCTTGCGTCGCTGGCCATTGTCCTGTGCATTGGTATTAGCCACAAAGTCCATGTTACCATCCACTTTACGCTTGCCTCCACCACCATTGCCTGCCTAGTGATGCTGCTGACCTTTGGAGTTGTTGTTCCTCTTTCCCTTCCATGTCCTGTCATCATCAGATTCGGGATCCTTGGTACTATCAGAATCAGCTTATTTCACCAAAGCGGCCATGAGGGTCCCCATGTCAGTGCAATGACGCTTCATCCGTCCCAACTTCAGCTTTAGGGGCCCAAACCGGTAGTTGCCTTCTAGGGTTAATACTGCGGTGTCAGCGTTGATGCGGTCTGATGAGTGCAACACTTGTGAAACCCGGCGCACCCAATGAGTCGTTGATTCTCCTTCCTCTTGGACGCATGCAGCTAGGTCCACTATCAACATAGGTTGTTTACATGTATCGTTGAAATTCCTGATAAACCGGGCTCATAATTGGGCCCATGAACTGATAGAATTAGCCGGCAAGCTTTTTAACCAAGTACGGGCCGTTCCATCAAGCATCATGGTGAAGTATTTCGCACACGCCGCGTCATCCACATCAAGCATCTCCATGGCCATCTCATAGCTCTCCACCCATGTCACTGGAGGCTGATCCGCCGTGTAATTTGGTATCTTGCGCAGGCCCTTGAAATCCTTGGGCAGGCGCACATTGTGTAAAGCAGGGATAAGGCAAGGCACCCCCAAAGAACTAGAAGTAACACCAGGTTCGATCGAGGTGGTTGGACGAACCGGCGTGAGCTGCCGAGCCTGGTGCTGTGTGGCTAACTCGGCCTCCCTGCGCGCTCGGGCCCGGTTCACCACTTCCTGAGCGTTATCAGCACCACCCGTTGGGTTGTTGCCACGGGGTGCTCCACGTTATTCGTTACTCGACACTGCCGGTTCATCCATATGTCTGCTATAGCTCCGGCTTGGACGCGGGGTCGAGTGTATCCGGTCGCGGCTGTATGAGTATGCTTCCTGTTGGACCAAAGCTGTCCTCAGAAGCTCCTTGACCCGTCGCGTCTCTACTGCCTGCGGCGAATCACCTTCAATTGGAATGGCCTCCAGCCGTGCAGCAGCGGCAACGAGATTGTCCATCGGGTTGGAGTAGTGACCCGGAGGTGTTAAAACAGCCTGAGGTATAACGGTGTTTTGACGAGGCGGGTCCATATGACGAGGCTGAACCGGTGCACCGGTCCCGGGAGCTTCCGCCCGGTTTCCCTCCAGCGGATTGCCGGTTCCTACTCCTGGAGTGTTGAAACGGTCTTTGGCCTCAAAAACCGGAGGCAAACGGGATCGGTACTTCCTCCTCATGACTTCCTGCGATGCACTCTGGTCCAACATGAGCCTGTAGGCTTGTGCGTCTAAAGCGGCCCACTCCGTGGCCATCCTGGTGTCCTCAGCTGCCAGATCTGCCTTGGCCTAGGTGATCTGTTCCTTCACTTTTGCAATCTCGGCGTTGTGAACGCCCTGGTCCGCCGGATTAGCCTCCGCCATAAGCACAACCAATGCATCAAATAGCTCTGATAGAACTTGAGCCGGCGGGCGCACAGGGCCTCCTGCCCCGGCAGCCGTTGCTGCTGCTGAACCGGAGGTTGTTGCCGCAGCGGTCGAAGAATGAAGTGCTACTTGTGTGCCAGTCATGAATATTCCAACCCGGTTGGGCAGATCAGAGGGGTCCGGAATATTGTCGCCATCGGAACAGCCCCCAATCCGGCCGTCTTGTAGCTGATAAAGAGATTCGGTTTCTCCGGTCGATGACTCGTCATCGGAACAAATGACGGTATCGCCGCGAGATTCCGATCCATCCTCATAACTTCCTCCATGGATGACTCCCACGAAGGCACGCTTCATGGCTAGTTTAACCCGGGCGGATCGCACACGCTGAGTCGTCTCGACGAGGTCGGTGCAGATGTCCGGCTCAGGGCCCGGTTCAGCGATCTCGCCAATGAAAACGTGAATGCCACCAAAGGGGACCCGGTACCCGTACTCAATTGAGCCGGCCTCGGGGCCCCAGCCTGCATCATCAATCTAGAACTTGCCGCAATGACTCTTAGTCATCCGGCCTACAACGTATCCCTCGAGTCCTTCAAAGCGGCCCTCCAAGAAGCGGAAACCATCGTGCGATAGCCCCACGGTGGGCGCCAGCTGTCGTGGCTTTGTCACAGAAGATGTCCTAGAGAAAGGACTTAGTTGTGGAGCCATCGTGACAGGTTAGCTTGAAGGGGTTAAAGCGGACACAGGGATGCAAGAGAGTTTATACTAGTTCGGCCCCTTCGATGAAGGTAAAAGCCTACGTCTAGTTGTGATGGAATTGATGGGGTTTCGATGACTAGGGAGAAAACAAGCTTCGCCTATGTCTTGAGTTGTTATCTGTTGTCCTTGAGCCACCGCCGAGTTTTCCCCTTATATACATGGGTGACTCCCGTCGGTTTACAGAGTCCCAATACCGGCTCATAGATGTGTCCGGTTTGGTCTCTACTTATTCCTAACTTACAATACAAGTTAACTACTAACGCCGGTTTACGGCTACATGCCTTGAACCGACCATGGGCCTTGAGCCCTCATCTGCCTTCTTGGGCTTTAACATACTTAACTACTGACGAAGTTAACCCGGCCCAGATAGGCCGGTTTACGCCCAGTAGTAATATCCCCAACATAACCCGTAGTAGAACATGAGGCCGCGGACAAAGGGGTGGACGAGAAACCCTAGTCCACGAAGGAAGTGGGGGATAAACACCACTCTTTCACTGGGCTCCAGAGTGGGGATCACTTACTTTTTGGCAGGGAGCCTGTGCGCAATGTCCGCAGTCAGGTACTCCGCCTCCCGGTGCTTCTTGACATCCTTCTCCGTGACAGAGGAGGCCATCCACTTGCCATGTGAGCCGGATCCGGACATGACTGGAGAGGTTGTTGGCGGTGGGAAAGATCGAACCTTGGGCACTAGAGCATGTGGATGGGAAGGCAGAGGAAGGAAGAAGGCGTGGGGTAAAAAGAAGGGATCTTCAATCACTTGTATAGGTTGTGAATATCAATCGCCCCCCCCCTCAAGCCTTAAAACTCGCCTGTTCCCAAGGGGTTGTGCGAATGGCACGGTTGGATTACCCAAACCCGTATTTATGAGGATCCCGCAATAAGCGGACACGATATCTGCTTTGACAATACGTGTCAATAGAGAGCTGCGCCTCAAAACGCGAAGCGGGAGGCCAAAAAATGGTTCGAAATGATAAAGAAGCCATACATGGCGTTTCACCGAAAAAAGTTGTTAGTTGACAGACCTTAGTTTGATTAAGTATTTTGCCTTTGTGGTTGAGGGTTGTGACTGTTATGTAGAGCCAGATACATCTATTTTATTTGAGAAGATTGCTTTGAAGTATTCGGAGGAAGAACCGGCCTTGCAATGCCGAAGACAACCTGTGCGCTGGACATATCGTCACTGAAGACTAGTTCAGGGGCTACTAAGGGTGTCCTGGATTAAGGGGTCCTTGGGTGTCTGGCCCATGTGTTATGGGCCGGACTAATGGGCCATGAAGATAGAAGGTAGAAGGCCTTCCCCCGTGTCCGGATGGGACTCTCCTTTGCGTGGATGGCAAGATTGGCATCCAGATGTGTAGTTTCCTTCTTTTGTAAACCGACTCTGTACAACCCTAGGCCCCTCCGGTGTCTATATAAACGAGAGGGGTCAGTCCATAGGGATCATCGGTATTCATATAGGCTAGACATCTAGGGTTTATCCATTACGATCTCGAGGTAGATCGACTCTTGTAACCCCTATACTCGCCAAATACAATCAAGCAGGATATAGGCTTTTACCTCCATTAAGAGGGCCCGAACCTGGGTAAACATCGTGTTCCCTGTGTCCCCTGTAACCTTTGATCCTCAGACGCATAGTTCGGGACCCCCTACCCAAGATCGGCCGGTTTTGACACCGACAGAGACACATGGGTTTTTTCAAACAACTTTGGTGCACTGGAGCATGTGCTTCTAGTTCAAATTTGAATTATGCACATTAGATGACCAAAAACTCAATTAATGTATAAAAAGGCCAAACGAACTAGGAACAATTCCAAAATTTAAAATGACACTCATATAGTTCTATGTTGCCTCTGTAAAGAAAATCAAGGGGGTGGTGTATATTGTTTCGTACACAAAGGCGATATGTTCCCTCTAAGAACCACAAGCATTGTTGAGAGAAGCTACAGTTTGCAAGAAGCTTATACCAAAATTTGTTCCAATTCGGCCAATTTTTTTACCATGGGATGTTAGTACCATGACATGACACCATGCCAAGTTTCATGATTTTCAGGCGTGTTTTGGTTTTACAAGAATTTTAAAACCAAGTTTCTCAATGTTCTCGGCCGAGCCACGACGCCCAGATGTTTGAATTTCATTCTGATTTCTTGCATGGGACCTAGAAATTCACCCGAGGACACACATGCTATTTTTCAACCACCTTTGGTGCATTGGAGCATGTGTTTGTAGTTCAAAATTGAATTATGCACATTAAATGACCAAAACTCAATTAATGTATAAAAAGGCCAAACGAACCCGGACTAATCCCAAAATTTAACACGACACTCATATAGTTCTATGTTGCCTCTGTAAAGAAAATCGGAAGGGCAACGCATATAGCTTCACACACAAAGGTGACACATTCCCTCTCAGAACCACGAGCCTTCTTGAGAGAAGCTCCGGTTTGCAAGAAGCTTATACCAAAGCTTGTTCCAATTCGGCCAAGTTTTTTACCACAACATGTTAGTGCCATGACATGAGACCATGCCAAGTTTCATGATTTCCAGGTGAGTTTTGGATTTACAGGAATTTAAAAACCAAGTTTCTCAATGTTCTCGGCATAGTCACAACGCCCACATGTTTGAATTTCATTCCCATTTCTTGCATGGGACCAAGAAATTCACCCAAGGACACAGATGTGATTTTTCAACCAACTTCTGTGCACCGGAGCATGTGCTTGCAGTTCAAATTTGAATTATGCACATTAAATGTCTAGAAACTTAATTAATATATAAAAAGTCCAAACGAACCCGGAATAATTCCAAATGTTAACAAAATGTAAACTTAATTAATATCTTCTCTATGTGGGGCATATAATAAATGTCTATTATATATGTTTTCTACCCTATTCAAATTTACTAGATTTGACAGTTTGATGCTCTCACATAATCTATTATTGGCACTATAGGGGATGTTGATTCCTAACAACTACCGTATACTAAAGGTTAAAACATGTACATAATCATCTTCTCTGTTTTGCACAGTGCTCTACCAACCCCTATACGATGATGCACAATAAACTGTTGATACGAGTTTTATGTAAACTAGAGGCTTAAATTTGATTTTCCTATTGTTTGAAATTGTGTCAATAAAGAATTTTTAAGAATATTGTTTGCTGATGTTGTCAGATGTGTGTATGAAATATGTTTTTCCCCTCCCGTTGCAACACACGGGCATGTTTTGCTAGTGTATAAAAAAGTCCTAATGAACCCAGAATAATTCCAAAATTTAAGAGGGCACTCATGTAGTTCTATGTTCCCTCTGTAAAGAAAATCAGGGGAGGCAGAGTATATCGTTTCGCACACAAAGGTGACACGTCCCCTCTCGGAACCACGATGCTTGTTGAGAGAAACTCTGGTTTTGCAAGAAGCTTGTATCAAAACTTGTCCCAATTCAGCAACAAATTATACATATGAAAACAGGGTTTAGATTATCCCGAACATCTCGCTACCTAGACCAATGTACTATGATTTGAATTCAACATAAAATGGATAGAAATATTTGAATTAGAGATCGTATGGACATGTATAGTTCATGGTGAAATATGATTACTGCTATATGCATGTTTTTTGTTATCAAGATAATATTTAAATGATGGTATAACTTGACAACAATCATATTCAAATAAGGAAAATTGATTCAAATTTAGTCCATATGGTAGACGACAATATATATGTTCATAGGGTGGAGTAAAATGTTCATATATGATGGAAGATCAAAATGTAGGACTACATCCATTATAAACCGCAAGGTCACCTAACGATATATTCGAATTCAACATAACGTGGATTCAAAAATTGAAATTCAAGATCCTGGCATTTGTAATCACTAGCACATATGCCCGTGCGTTGCAACAGGAACTTTTTAGATACGTCCACTAATGCGTGCATCAACGTGGCAAGATAATATCCTCAAAGGTAAGGAGGTGCATCCCGATGTCAATAAAAAATACATATCGCCATTAGATGGGATGCATGCATTCATGGCCATGGAATGAGTACATGCATTGATTAGTTTTCTTTTAAACTTTGCATACAACAAATTAATGCACCTTAAAATCTAAATAGGTGAGAAAGAGAAATGAAATAGGACTAACAAACAAAAAGATAGTAAGATAAGGCCAAGAAACCTAAAAGATGGGAATATGTTATACTTCCTCGCGTGTGTTCTATCTCAAGTTACGATGACATGGAGCACTTATGATACACAACCACATGCTCTATATTTTAGAAAAACGATGGTGTGCTTGTCATACATATTTTAGAAAAATGGTTGAGTGCATATTCCGTGAAATCCAAGTTAAATACTCTAATGCGTTAAGTTAAAGAGCCAAACACACTCTATCATGCGAGCCAACAATATTTTTTAATTGTAGTCAATCAGCATGTGCCCTGCAACAGAAGATAATATTGATGTGTCCATGGTATCCCAGCTTACCTTCTGTATTTATTACAGGACTTCCGATGATGTGTGCATTCAGTGGGAGGAGATGTTCGGGTTGACTAATAAGACGTCTGTGGTAACTTTGTCAATCTCAAGACAATGTTTTGGCTCAGTCTCTCGAAGGTGCTCCTAGGGATAAGATGTATGTGTGTGTTCATATGAATGAACATATGTGCGTATATATGAGTGTCTGCATCTGTACTGTAAAAATATATGATGCATGCATCAGTAACCTCGCAATCTGAATCCATATTGTACAGTTTGAATTCTTATTTAATTAGAGACAACCACACGCACCTAAATGTATCAAGCATGACTTCTTATTTTTAAGTAAAAAATGATTAAATAATCTGCCATAAACAACCAACCGCCCGCGGTTCATGCGGCCACCACCACGTAACAACCACTAATATCTACCAAGCCGCATCAATATCCCCATATCGCTTCCTTCACCTGATATGTAGCCGTTGATTCTTGGTGTGAGCCAGCCGGTGACCGGCGAAGCAGGAAGAACCCCGGGGCGATGGAGGGGGCTGCTGCTGCGACCCGACGGTGTTTCTCTAGGAGCGCCGCGACGCTCAAGGTCACGGTGGGGTGTCAATTCTGAGTTGTTCTTTGTTTGTTTGGAGGTTGCTTCGTTCCATTCATTCCCTTCCTGATTTCAAGGGCCACTTGTTGGTTCTGAAGGGTGTCTGCATATGCAGATAAATTAATTCCTTTATTTCCTTTTTTGATTTGTTTCTTTCTTGATTTTGGAGGCCACTTGTTGATTTTCTAGAACATACGTACATGAACCGGTGAGATCAGATGTAAAGTAGCGAAATGGGATTATTTGATGAAAGAAAGAGTCTGAACGCAGCTACATGTGATCAAGGAAAGCGAGCTAGGTGCCTGATGCGGGCCGGCGATGTACAAAAATTTAACGTACAACAACAAACGGAACAATGGGCTGTAAGGGTGCAGAGGCAAAGAACATATGGGCCACTTCGTTTGCAGGCTGGACATAGCAGATTTAGGACGTATGAGGCGACATAGACGTAGAGCGGACGAACTTGAAAATTAGAAAAAAAATAGTACCACCTTGAATATGTTTTAAATTCAAACTGAAGTGCAGCGGCAAAGAACATATGGCCCGCTTCGTTTGCAGGCTGGACATAGCAGATTTAGGACGTACGGGGCGACATAGACGGAGGAGCGGACGAAACCGAAAATTAGCAAAAATTTAGTACCACCTTGAATATGTTTTAAATTCAAACTGAAAACGTAAATTCATGAGAAGAAGCATATTGTGACAGTGAACCCGAGAAAGTCAATCCGTGCTTTATTATTAGGGAGAGATATAAAAAAGGGACATGACTCTTTCTTGTGGTGGGAATTGATTTGTTTTTTGTTGTTGTTGAGGGAAGTGCGAATTGATTTGGTATTGTACAGGGTAATCTTGTTCTCCTGATTTTCTTTACATTTTTCTTGTAGTTTTTTTAATGGCATTTATAGCAATATAGTGAAAGGGGACATGACTCTCTTGTGTCTTGTATGAATTGTTTTTTGTACACGTTAAGTTTGTTCTGCCGAACATGGAATCCGCGCATTGTTATCTCAAAATCTTCAAGCTCGAGTATCTTTTGTCTCATCTGTTATGAAACTCCCGCCTCTTCAACCCGCGTCGCACCTTGTTATCTCAAAATTTCGACACGCGTGAAAACTCCCTCCTCATCTGAAATTGGCCCCGCAGCCCAGACACGTGAAATCCCCCTTCTACCCCTCAGCAGGAAATGCCAGATCGACATCGCGCGGTCAAAACCGGTGTGGGTACACTGGTAACTTACCCTACATTTTGGAAAAGCGCGTCCCTAAGACATGGCTCCCACTACCTTCCCCTTCGTCCCCCCATTCGTACACCGAGGCTGCCACAACCCGCGAAACCCCATGCTCCTCCGTCGGCGTCCCGACTGCCGCCCAGCCGGAGACTCTTCCCCGACGATGTCGTCCAGCACAACAGCTCGTCGTCCCTCATCTACCGCACGTGATGAGGATCCGTCGTTGATCTCGTCGTCCCACCGGATCAGCCACCCTGTCCTCCACCTCCAAGGAGCTGCCCCGATGTTTGCCTCGTCTATCGCGCCACCTCCATCCCCATAGCGCCGTCTTGACCTGCCCCATCGGAACCGCGGAACCCTCACAAATTCCTCCGATGAAGCCGAGGCCTACTCAGCACCACCAAGGAGGGTCTGCGCTCCCTGCTGTATTTTATTTATTATTCGATCTCATAGGGCTGCTAGTTCTCGATACCGAGAAGCCCTGGCGGGTCTCCATCGACGGCGCCGTCGCCGGCCACTTCCACATGTTGTTGCTTCCTCGACGGCGACTTCCACACCGGCACTAGCTGCTGCTGCTCCGGCTCTCGCTCACACTGCGGTTGTTGCTGCTCCAGCTCTTGCTCGCACTGCTCTGTTCTTGATCGCTACTGCACTACTCTTGCTTTAGTTCGTGTTGCTGCTCTGCTGCTATTATTGTTGGTCGTGCTGCTGCACCACTCTTGCTCTCGTTCATGCTGCTGCTATGCTCTTTCTCTCGCTTGCGCTACTTCTACTGCACGACCTCCGGCAGCTACAGTAGTTGCTGCTTTAGCACTCACTCGTGGTGCTGCTACACAAGTTGCTCTCCACTAGTGCGTTCCCTACTGGAGTAGCTGCTGATTTAGATCACTGCTTCTCTGCTACTAGTGCTCGAACACCCTAAACTTCTACTACTAGTTCAATCAGTTTCGAAAGTAAAATTCAGTTTCGCCCTAAACTTTAGATTAATGTTGTATGTCTTGTCCTGCTTCAGCCTCGCCGCCGTACACCTCACCGGAGCTGCTCCAATGACGAAAGTGTCCATCACAGTGGAGCAGTTCCCTCTGGCGCCGTTTCTAGAGGCGTCAGATCTTCTTCTCCGCCTCCGACAGTCACGCCAGCATCACCATCCTCCACTTCCAACCCAATGATGCATAAATTCACCACGTGGGCACTACAGGGCACCAAAGCACGTGTGGTTTGCGACAACAGCTAGCTGGTGATGTGACGTATCCGGCGGAGCAACAAGATGGGATGGGATTGGCCGGAGTTGAACCGAGCTTCGACGTCGGTGGCGACCAGAGTTGGGCAAACTCGGACACGGGGCTAGGGAGCACTAGGAGGGGAGCTGGTGGTCACGTTAGCTCAGGTGAGGCCCGAGAGCTCGAAGTAGTGCTCGGGGGCGAGCTCGGAGGCCAACGAGGCAAGAGACGGCGGTGAGGTTCGGCTATGGTGGATCGGGACCTAGGGCCGCGGGATCGAGTGAGGAAGAGAGGGGAAGGGGTAGCAGCTCTGGAGGGCTCGTTGGAGGGGAGTGGATAGTGCTGCGAGCCGACAGTGGCCGGAGGTAGAATATGATTCAGATCCGGCGATGGAGAGGCGCATAGCTGGAAGAGGTCCTCGTGGAGGACGTAGTGGACAACGGCGCATCTCCTAGGCATGGTCTCGAGGTGTGGGGGTGACGGTGGCCACGAGATCGATGGAGGCCATGACGGAAGTGCTTCAGGCTTGTGCGGGTAAAGAGAGAGCAGCGCGAGGGGGACGGGAGAGTGGGCTAGGGATCGTCAGGGGGTTCGGGGAGGGGTCGCCGTCGACCTAAAGGCGCTGGGGCGCATCGGATGGCAGCCCCGTGGCCATCTCCAGCCATGGACGCGGTGCACGCGTCCAGCGCGATAGTAGGGTGAACAGGGGAAGGGGAAAGGGGGTTAATTGGGCTGACCTAGTGGTTGGGCTGGGGCACTGTGCAACTAGAGCCCGGTTGCATAGTAGCTTCAGGCCTTTTCTTTTTGTAGATTTTTTGTTTTCTTTTTATTTTAACTTCTATATTTTATTAAAACAATTTAGTTTTATTAAATAAAAAACTTAAACCTAAATTAATATTATAAATTAGGCTACTATGACAATTAGTTGGTAGTTAAAAAATTAGTTTAGAATTTTTATAAATTAAAAGGCATTTAAATAATTGCTTTAGCCACTGTTTCAAATAATTTAAGGCATTTAAGCACTTTACAAAAATGTTGTTTCAACACCAATATTAACAAATGAATATTTGCCACATGATGAACATTTTAGTTTTCATGTTTGATATATTTTGAATTTCACTCATAATTTGAATTTGAATTTGACTTTGATTTTAACCAGGAGAGAATAAGTTTAGCAAAATGGGATGACATGGCATCATTAGCCAGGGATTCCCTGTAGCATAATTATCAGGGTGTTATAAGAAGTACTTAATTATTCCCCAATCCCCCTAATCGACGCCATGAGCTCGTCCAGGAGGTCATGCCCAAACTCACCGGCCTCCAGAAGGAGCCAGGAAATCCCCAATACCTCAAGGTCTAGCTTCGCCGATTTTGTTTTCCACTGTGCTGAGCCGTAGACGCCGACTTTAGACATTCAGGCCTACTGGGTTGATGACATGATAGTCGCGCCCCCAACAGGTCATGCCTGCTTCGCTAGAACAGGCTTGGGGCGGCGACGCCACTACCAGCTCAATCCTTCATAGAGGCCGCCTTTGTTTCGCCCATTGCATGGAGGCCCGCGGCTCCCAAGCAAGGTGCCCCATAGGCCCGCCTCCCTTTCAGCAAGGGATGACCTCAAAACCTCACCTTCCGTCGCGGCCTTTCCCCCGACCTCCTCGGCCGCAGGTCGGCCAGATCAGCCTGCGAAGTAGTAGGTCTCAACAGCTCAAAGAAAAGCCCCAGCATGCTCAAACTAATGAATGAGATAAGGAACATGCAAGCTCACCTACACCGAAACCACCGACCTCTAGTAGGATGACATGGTCATCTCTAGGGCCCGGGGTCTACAGGCGCCACTGAGGGCACCATAGAGACCACCATAGGAGTGCCCTCCTGGCGAGAAGAGGCGACCCTGCAAGCGATATAAAGATCATAAGAAGATTGCCACTACAGCACAAGAATGATGACTAAAAGGCATTGGAGCATACTTACGAGGCTTTCTCAAATATGTTTCGCTTCCATAAGGGCCTCGACACTTCCACGGGCATCTTGAGCCTGGAAAGCACGGGACAGGCTTGTGGGCACTCAGTGTGCCCAATTATGTTGTCTCAGTACTGGTCCTGTCGGAGGAGGCTGATAACCCACAAGTATAGGGGATCAATTGTAGCCTTTCTTGATAAGTAAGAGTGTCGAACCCAACAAGGAGCTAAAGGTAGAATTTATATTCCCTTCAAGTTATATAGACCACCGATACAACTCTGTGCACGCTTATTGTTTGCTTTACCTAGAACAAGTTTGAAACTAGGAGTAGTTTTAGGTATATCGATAACTAGACTGGTAATCATCATTGTAACTTTATATGAAGGAGAGACATGAGCTAACATTCTTTCTCTACTTGGATCATATGCACTTATGATTGGAACTCTAGCAAGCATCCGCAACTATTAAAGATCATTAAGGTAAAACCCAAGCATATCATTAAGTATCAAGTCCTCTTTACACCTATACTCAACAACCCACTTACTCAGGTCTGTGCTTCTGTCACTCACGCCACTCACCATAAGCGAATCCTGAACACATCTGGGTGGATTGGTTGAGGCATCCTGGAGCACCCAGTGGTTGTCTGGGCACCTAGAGCAATCTAGCGCTGTCCTGGGATATCCCGGAGTACCCGTGTGATCATCCTATGGTTCTCCACCCAGGCTTGAAGGGATCATAAGATTATTCATGCTAGAAACTTCCGTGTGCAGCCACAAGCCATTATGGGCTCTGGCATAGTTGAGTATGTTGCGTGACCTCTTTCAGTGCTAGGCTAGCAGATGTAGGGGATGTAGGTGGTACTGTCTACCCAGAGTAAAGAGTTAATGCTTCTGAAAGATTGTGTCTCGGTTATCCGTTTCTCAAACATCATGCAGTGCGAGAAATTAAAAGGAGGAGATCAAGACTTGTGGGGAAAAGTGCGCAAACCTCTGCAGAGTGTAGAAACTAATCATGGTTAGCCGTATCCCCGGTTATGGACATCTTGAGTATCTGGTTCTTGAATTATTGATTTGATCTCATCACCCTTAATTTAATTTGTTGGGTTATTAATATTGTTTATTTGGGACTGAGTTGGAGGAACCTTCTCAATATTTTATCAAGCAACTTTGTAGTTAAATAAAATATATTCCTTTGCAGTAGGAAAAAATTGGCTTTACGCAAAACAATAACCATAGAGCCTCCACCAGCTATATATGCATGTAGTAATAGCTGTTATCATGTTCTTTTGCTCTATAGTGTTATATTGCCAGCATATTCCATGTGCTGACCCATTTCGGGCTGCAACGTATTATGTTGTAGACCTTTCAGACGAAGAGTAAGGTGCTCTAGGTCGTTGTCGTGCACTCAGCTATGCCGTTGGAGTTGATGGACTCAGTTATCTTTGAAGCTTCCGCTATTATCTTGTTTAGATGGCCTTCAGCCATATTATTGTATTAAGTTCTCTTTTGAGACATTCGATGTAATAAGTGTGTGATTGCACTCTGTTATAAATCCTTCGAGTAGTGTGTGTGTGTGTGTCAGCATTACCGATCTAGGGATGACACTTATGCATAGAGATTTAACCGTTTAAGGTCGGATCGCTTCAAGATGGTATCATAGCACATGCTGACTGTAGGACGTGACCACTAAGATAAGCCATAGGTCACTCTTGTCTACACATTTCTGACTCTCCTCCATTTCCACTCTATAGATGGTGGACCCACGGAACAAGTTTGCTCAACCGAATGAAGACACACCATTTGGATGACACTTGAAGGAAGTCACTAGGTACCTGAACATCAGAATACCAAGCTTCACGGGGACCTAAACTACCACTTTACCAAAAGAGGAGCATTGGATGATTCGATTTCATGTTCCAGGAAGGACATTCATGCCAGTTACTGAGCCCAAAGAGTTTTCCTTTGATGCATCAACCTGGAGTCTAGGAAAGAGCATGGCAGCCCACATCGCCATGGGACGCATCGGCGAAGTCTACAACAAGGATCTTAAGGACACCATCTACCAGATATGTGGGTGCCGAGATGAACAATGGGAGATGATCAGCTCCAGGAGGGACAAGTCCATTGCAGCCTTCATCGAGGAGTTAAACCAGCATATTCGCCGCCAGGAGAACCAAATGTGTGCCAGCGTGCTAGATCTGAAGAAGGTGATGACTAGGGACATGGAGCTTGAAGAGGAACTCAAGTCTACACGCAATGGATATGAGGAGGAAATTGTAGTGCTACTGGAAAAGAATGAAGACCTGAAGAAGAAGCTAGGGATATTCATGGGAGATCCCGCACCTGGAGAGGACAACCAACCTGAAGACTACATCATCATCGATGACACCGACTCCGACTCCGACAGTGCTGATGATTATGAAGACGAAGCTGGAGAAGATGTCATGGAATTTTCCACCGATCAAAATTTCTAGATGACCACCATATTATCAGTATAATTTCCCCCATGTATATAGCAGTAGTCCGAGTATTTTGTAATGGTACCTAGATCGTTTGTATGCCCTTGTTTGAATTGAGTGGTGTGATATGAATGTGTTTGCCTCATGTGCATATGGGTAGTGCTTTCTCTTTAGACCTCACTCTATTCTAAGTCTCTTCCCGATAAACCTATCAGATGCCTCCAAGACGTGACCCCGGATTTGTCTTACCACCGGAGCTCACTCAGTTGATCCAACAGCAGAATGCCTTGATGCAGTTGCTAGTCTAGAACCAGGGCAAGAAGAAGAACAACAACAACAACAACAACCCGCCGCCACCACCTCTAGTTGACAACTTAGTCCATTTTTCGAGGTTCAATCCGCATGTGTTTTCCAGTAGCACCCAGCCGATAGTTCCTGATTACTGGCTCCGCAGGATTGGAAGGGGGTTGACCACCGCAGGTTGCACAGATGCTGAGAAGGTGCATTTTGCTGCACACCAACTGGATGGACCCGCAGCCTCATGGTGGGAGAATTACACAGTCACTTTCCCCAAATCCAATATCACTTGGGATCAGTTCCAGCAAGCTTTCCATATTGCACGTGTCTCAACTGGAGCTATGAGCATGAAGAAACGTGAGTTTCGCAACTTACGCCGGGGAAATCGTACTGTGGGGAAGTACATGGATGAGTTCAGCAAGTTAGCTCGTTATGCCCCGGATGATGTGGCCATAGATGCCGCAAAGTAGGAGAAGTTTATGGAAGGGTTGAATGATGAGCTGAGTACGCAGTTAATGGTAGCAACATTTGCTAATTACCAGGAGTCGGTAGACAGGGCTGTTATGATTGAAGGGAAGCAACAACAGATAGAGAGCCACAAAAGGAAGTATGGACAGGGGAAGTATAACTCTGGAGCTCAGCAGAAGCCTCGTTTTACTACGAACTCGGAAGGTTATACCCATAACCATGGAGGCCACACTCACAATGGAGGAAGTTCGCATAACCATAGTGGCCCCAAGAATGGAAATGGGAATGGAGGAAGCAGCAGCCAGAACCGCTCCAACCCCTCTACACCCGCCAAGAAGGATCTAAGTCACATTACTTGTTTCAAGTGCAGGAATACTAGACACTACACCACCGAGTGTTCTGAAGCAAAGAATGGAAATGGCAATGGAAGTTCCGGGAAGAAGCCCAATCCCTTCACCAAAGGTCAGGTAAACCACATCAACGTGGAGGAGGTTGAAGAGGAGCCAGATGCCGTTATCGGTAAGTTTTTGGTTAAGTCATTTATCGCTTTTGTTCTTTTTTATACTGGTGCATCGCATTCATACATATCAAGGGGAGTTGTGGATAAGTTTAAGTTGCCAACACTAGCCCTTAGGTCACCCATATTAGTAAGCTCACCAGGAGCAGAGTATATCGCCACACGATCGTGCGATCAGTTACCCTTAACCATTGGAAGCCATGTATTCCCCTCAGACTAATACTTTTGGAGTCACAAGGATTGAATATAAATCTAGGCATGGATTGGCCATCGAAGTATGGAGGGAACATCGATTGTGCTAGTAAGTCAATTTTACTCACCACTCCGGAGGGAAAGAGGATCAAGTAAGTATCCAGGCATGCGCCAAGGAGGACCCAAGTGAATTCCCTCCCAGGAGTTGTTCAGGAAGAAGTTCATGTAGTGAAGGATTACCCGGATGTATTTCCAGAGGATCTACCAGGCATGTTGCCCGATCGAGACATAGAATTTTTGATAGAGCTGCTGCCAGGCACCGGACCAATATCGAAGAGGCCATACCGGATGCCCGCAAATGATCTGGAGGAGATTAAGAGGCAAATCAAGGAGCTATTGGAGAAAGGTTACATTCGATCAAGTTCATCACCGTGGGGAGCCCCAGTGCTCTTAATTGAGAAGAAGGATGGATCTTTGAGAATGGTTGTTGATTATCATGCATTGAATGAAGTGACGATCAAGAACAAGTACCCACTATCGATGATCAATGATTTGTTTGACCAGCTGCAAGGAGCTAAAGTATTCTCCAAGATCGATCTGCGACCAGGATACCACCAGCTGAAGATCCAAGAACATGATATACCTAAGACAGCTTTCACCACAAGGTACGGGCTATATGAGTACACAGTTATGTCATTTGGGTTGACTAATGCCCCTGCCTATTTCATGAGTATGATGAACAAGGTGTTCATGGAGTTCTTGGATAAGTTTGTTGTGGTGTTCATCGATGATATTTGGGTATACTTGAAGAATGAAGAGGAGCACAAGGAGCATTTGCATTTAGTTCTTGAGAAGCTCAGGGCACATCAACTATATGCCAAGTTCAGCAAATGTGAGTTTTGGTTGAAGGACGTTGGATTCCGTGGACATGTTATAGAAGGAGAAGGTATAGCAGTAGACCCTACCAAGGTTAAATCCATCACTGAGTGGTTGGCACCCACCTCAGTTGGAGAGATCCGTGGTTTTCTAGGACTCGCAGGATATTACCGAAGATTCATTGAGAATTTTTCCAAGAATGCGAAGCCCATGACGGAGTTGTTGAAGGACACTTAGTTTAAATGGAAAGATGAATGTGAGGCTAGTTTTCAGGAGTTCAAGAAATGTTTGGTTACAGCCCCAGTGCTAATTCTTCCGGATATACGCAAGGATTTCCAAGTATATTGCGATGCTTCGCGCCAAGGACTTGGAGGTGTACTTATGTAGGACGAAAGAGTTGTTTCATATGCCTCACATCAACTTCGACCGCATGAGTTGAATTAGGCCACACATGATTTGGAGTTAGCAGCTGTAGTGCATCCGCTTAAGACTTGGAGACATTTTCTTATCAGGAACCGTTGTGATGTGTACACGGATCACAAGAGTTTAAAGTACATTTTCACTCAGAAGGAGCTAAACGTCAAGCAAAGGAGATGGTTGGAGCTTATAAAGGATTATGACATGAAGTCACACTATCATCTAGGAAAGGCCAATGTCGTAGCAGATACTTTGAGCCGGAAGAGTTATGTCAATACCCTCGTAAGCGGAGGATTACCGCAGGAATTAGTTGACAATCTCAAGGAACTTAGTTTGGAGATAGTTCCAAGATGTTTTGTTGCAGCAATGGAGGTTCAGTCAACATTATTGGGAAAGATTTGAGAAGCTCAGAAGGATGACAAAGAAATTGCTGAGATAAAGGATAAGATGAGTAAAGGAAATGCCAAGGGTTTTCGTGAGGATGAGCACGAAACTTTATGGTTTGAGGATCGTGTATATGTACCTAACAATGCAGAGATCAGGAAGTTAATACTTCAGGAGGCTCACGACTCGCCATACTCAATACACCCTGGAAACACCAAGATGAATTTGGATTTGAAGGAGTGTTTCTGGTGGACAAGTATGAAGAAGGATATTGCCGAGTATGTAGCCGTATGAGATGTATGTCAGAGAGTGAAGGCAGAACATCAGAAGCCATCAACATTACTGCAGCCTATGCCGATAACTGAATGGAAGTGGGACAAGCTTGGCATTGATTTTATCACCAGATTACCCAGGACACGGTCGAGGTATGATTCCATCTTGGTAGTAGTTGATCGCTTGGCCAAAGTGTCTCACTTTATCCCAGTGAAAACCGCTTACAGGAGTGCGAAGTTGGCCAAGATATATATGACCAGGATCGTATGTTTGCATGGAGTTCCGAGGACCATCGTATCAGATAGAGGAACACAATTTACTTTGAAGTTTTGGAATTAGTTGCACCATAATTCGGGTACTAGGCTAGAGTTCAGTACAGCCTTTCATCCGCAGACAGATGGATAGACCGAAAGAGTCAATCAGACTCTAGAGGACATGTTGAGAGCTTGTGCGCTAGATTATGGATCGAGTTGGGATGATAATTTGCCTTACGCAGAGTTATCATACAACAACAGTTACCAGGCTAGTTTGAAGATGGCACCTTTCGAAGCTTTGTATGGGAAAAGGTGCAGGAAACCGTTAAGATGGGATGAAGTTGGAGACCGCCAGTTCCTTGGACTAAATTTAATTAAGGAGTCCGAAGAGAAGGTCAACTTGATTCGAGATCGACTGAAGGTAGCTCAGTCCAGGCAGAAGAGTTATGCCGACACCAAACGCAAGGAGGTAGTCTATGAAATTGGGGATCGAGCATATCTTCGTGTGTCACCACTCCAAGGAGTTAAACGATTTAGAGTTAAGGTAAAGTTGGCCCCGAGATTTGTAGGACCATATTGGATTTTGGAACGTAAGGGCGAAGTGGCTTACAAGTTGGAGTTACCCGAAGGTTTGTCATGAGTTCATGATGTGTTTCACGTTTCCCAGTTGAAGAAGTGCCATGCAGAGATGGCCGATATTCCTCTGAGAGACACAGTGCCCCTGGAAGCAATTTAGTTTGATAGTGATCTAACCTACGAGGAGAAACCCGTCAAGATTCTCGAGTTTGCCAGCCGAGTTACGCACAACAAGGTTATCAAGTTTTGCAAAGTTCAGTGGAGCCACCATACCAAAGATGGAGCCACCTGGGAATGAGAAGAAGACCTACAGAAAGACCACCCACACCTATTTTCTAGCCAAACCGAATTTTGAGGGCGAGATTCATCTTAAGGGGGGTAGGTTTGTAACATCCCAATTTTCAATTTGGATGTTATACATAGGCCATCATATGCATACCATATTTTATTTGCTTTTTGGTTGTGATCCTAGAAATCCTAAGCAACTCAAGGACCGAAAGAGAGTATTAGATCACGGGTTCCGGTAGACCCTTAAGGTTCGAACACTGCGGTGCGTGTGAAGGTTTTCTCCCTATCGATCCACCCCCTAGCTTTCTAAGATCTTGTGGTCGAACTCGACGATCTCTCAACACAGAAAGACACAAGATTTATACTGGTTCGGGCCACCATTACTGTGTAATACCCTACTCCAGTGTGGTGGTGGTGGATTGCCTCTTGGGCTGATGATGAACAGTACAAGGGGAAGAATAGCCTCCTGAGGTTGAGGTGTTCTTGTGCTTGGTGTGCTTGTGTGGGTGAGATGATCTTGGATCTGCTCTCGACTTGTGATGGTGTTCTCCTCCCTACTGTGGTGGCTAGTTCTACTTATATATGCCCTGGTCCTCTCCCCAAAAATTTGAGCAGGAAGGGAGCCAACAACGGCAAATTCAAAAGGGGACAGCTAGTACAATTTATCCTGACAAAGGGTGGTCTTTGCCTGGAAAAGGCTCTGGTGGTGACGACGTCTTGGGCTCCACGGTGACCTTCGTCCTACCATCCTTCTGGCCTTGGTCTCATTGCACCAATATGGAAACCTTTGCTTGATGCCTCGGTACTCCACGCTTGCATTTGCCCCCTTAGCACCAAAGAGGAAACAAGGACGCTGCGCGCGCTAGCGCCCGCCTGGTCTCGATCGTCATGGCTAACATCACGAGGACCTCGCGAGGTTTGCCTTGCCTTGATTTCTCCGCCCCTTGTGAGCCTGCCTGGCGAGGCCGCTCTTGAGGAGGTCTTGCGTTGTCCGCCTTGCGAGGCTTGGCCCCTCACGAGGGTCTTGAATGCCTTGCCATGAAGATGGGCCGTACGAACCTGCCAGCCTAGCCACGCCATGGGCCGCAGGCAGGCAAGTTTGGGGACCCCCGTTCGCAGCACGCCGACAGTAGCCCCCAAGCCCAAGGTGCGCTCGGGCTTGGCTTCGAGGCGAAGCCAAAGGATCAAGCACGGAGCGCCGCGGGCCCCAAAAGTCTGCGGACTCGGTTGACACGTGGCGGTTGATTGGACGTGGGCATCTCTGCTTCCCCATGCTACCTCGGCAACTGCCCGACTTGACAAGTCCATGCGGCATGCAAGGAAAAACATCATTACCTATGATCATGGGGGTGCTGGTTGGCCTTCTTCTACTATAAATGGGGAGGGGGCCAGAGCCGCCATCGCCAATCTCTTCCCATTCCGTCTGCTTCTTCCTCCTCTGCTCGGCCACCGACTCCAATGGCGTCGTCAAAGAGGTTCACCACCACGGAGAAAGGAAAGGCCCCTCGTGAGGGGCCCAGCTCCTCGGCGCCTAAACGAGGACGCGGTTGTCCCTGCAAGCTCACCACGACTCCCGCCGTGGCCCCCTACTCCTGGGGTGGCACCGCTGCGCGTGGCGGGGGTTGATCCGGTCATGGTAGCCCTGTTTATGATGGGAGACGTGCCGTGGTTGCACGGCCTCCCAGGCCACGCTTGCACTCGGCAGAGGTGCTGCCAGAGTTCGTTGTCTGGTCAGTGGATTGCCGGCAACTGGCTCTAGCTTCCGTGCTTCTTTGCTGACGAGCTGTCGGCCCCTGGTCCGGGCGGGCTATGGCTGCAGGCGGACGGTTGCTGGAGAAGGGTTTCCTGGGTCACGGTCGAAGTCTCCATCGCAGGAAACATAGCTCTAGCCCATGGTTGGCAGATGTTCGCCCGCGCGCTCGACCTGGGCAAGCGGTGCACCCTCCATTTCAAGTATGACGGTGATGCGACCCTCTGCGTGAGGGTGTTTGAGGAAGATGGTCACCGTGCCGGGTGCTGCCCCAGGACGAACAACGGCGAGAAGGTGCTCGGTCTCGGCGATGGCCGCGGCGTGGGCGAGCCCACCGGCCGCACCTTGTCCAGCTACGTTTGCTCTTCTCTTGCTGAAAGCTCCGCGGCGGTGGCTATGACCAGCCGCCACGCCGCCGCGCTCTCTTCGAAGGTGGTGGCAGGTCATCCGGTCACCGCGCCTCCGTGAAGCGCAAGGAGGGATCCGGCTAAGCTCGGGACGTCCCTGGAGGCCTGCCCCTGCGGTTCGCTGCAACACCGCTTTTGCTTTGTTCCTATTTTCTTTCTTGCATCAAAACGAAACCAGTATGGGCCCGGATGGGCGTGTATCGAACTGTGATTCCTCAATCATTATGCTATGGTTGTTATTTTTTTGTTGTGTCGTTTATTTTGTGCGGAGATAACTTATCCTGGCGCGCTCGGCATAGCCTCTTCTTCGCGAGGCACTTGTCTCCTCGTGTTCGTCATGGCTTAGTGGTTGCTCAGGAACTGCAAAAAAATTGTTGTTAGGAGGCTCGCTAGGAGATTTATCGTGCACCCGAGCCTTGACCCAGCACTTCATATCGCGGTACCCGAGGGGCATGGATTAGGAGAGACATGTCGGCTTGTGGGATAGAATGAAGGTACCTCGCGAGAAAGCAGACCAAAGGCAGAGGGAAGGACCAACACAGGAGGAAGAAACCCTCGCGAAGCGCCTGCCTAGCCCCATCACGAGGTATGTGAGAGAGAGAACACAAGCAAACTGGCTTCGGAAAAAATGGCAAAAAGCAACGGAACCAAATCAGCGGGGAACACCACAAGCAACTTCGATTAAGAGAAGGCAAGCCAACTAGGAAAAGAAAATGAAAAGCCGCGTCCGACACCTAGTCTAGTCTTCGAAGTCTTCTCACTAGCGCGGAGCTAAGTGCTGCCACTAGGCGTGGGAGGGAGCCCCCGAGGCCCGAGGGCGGCTCCCCGGAGACTCCGGGGCGTGTACAGCTGCACTCGTTATTACGTGAGAGTGTCAGGGGCGGCGATTCTTCACAGGCACCGGGCCTTGCTTCACAGGCACTGGGCCTTTCTTCACAGGCACTGGGCCTTGCTTCACAGGCACTGGGCTTTGCTTCACAAGTGCCGGGCCTTGCTTCACAGGCACTGGGCCTTGCTTTATGGATAGAACTTCCAGAGGTGCTGGATGTTCCAGGCTTTCTGGATGGGCACCTCGTCCTGCGTCTCCAGGCGCGCGGCGCCAGACTTGGAGATATGGATGACCCTGAACGGGCCCTCCCACATGGGTGAGAGCTTGTGCAACCCTTCCCTGGAGAGGACCCGCCTCAGGACGAGGTCGCCTGCCTCGAGCGTCCTAGAGCGGATATTGCGGCAGTGGTACCGCCGCAGCGCCTGCTGGTACCTCGCCGCCCTTAGCGCAGCTTCACGGAGTCGTTCCTCCCCTAGTACGAGGTCCATCCCCCGCGTGGCGTCTTGCTACGTTTCATCAAATGCCAGGACCCGTGCGGAGCGATGTTTGACCTCGTGAGGGAGGACCGCTTCGGCTCCGTAGACAAGGAAGAATGTGGTCTCACCCATCGCCTTAGTGCCGGTGGTGCGGATGGACCACAACACGGACTGCAGCTCGTCGTGCTAGCCCCTGCTGCATGCCTCGAGCTTCTTATTGAAGGTCCTGGTCTTGAGGCCTCTCAGGACCTCTGCGCTAGCGTGTTCAGCCTGGGCATTGCTTCTGGGGTGCGCCACCGAAGCGTAGCAGATCTATGTTCCGAGGTTAGCCCGGTATGTTTTGAATAGGTTACTGGTGAACTGCGAGCCATTGTCGGTGATGACGCAGTTGGGGACCCCGAAACGGCTAACGAGGCCCTTGATGAACTTGACCGTGGAACCAGCTGGGATGGTGCGGACGGCTTCCACTTCCGCCTACTTGGTGAACTTGTCGATGGTGACGTAGAGGTAGCGGTACCCCCTGGCGCTCGAGGGAATGACCCAAGATATCCAGCCCCCAGACCGCGAACGGCCATGTGAGCGGTATAGTCTGGAGGCCCTAAGCTGGTTGATGGATCTGCTTGGCGTGGAACTGGCAAGCTTCGCAGGACTTCACTAGCTTAGCTGCGTCGTTGAGTGCTGTGGGCCAGTAGAACCCACTGCGGAACACCTTGCCGACGAGAGTCCGTGACGTCGAGTGGTGTCCGCAGTCGCCACCGTGTATGTCCATCAACAACTCCTTCCCCTGGTCCCTGGAAATGCAACGCAGCGAAACATCATTTGGTTGCTTCTTGTTCAACTCACCGTCCCTGATGTAGTATGTCGTGGATTCACGGGCTACGCACTCTGCGTCCTCTTCCTTCTCCGGTAGCGCACCTTGCATCAGATATTCCTTGAATTCCTTGGTCCCACATCCCTCTTGAGGCTCGAGTGCCAAGAGCAAGCGGGATCCTGAGGTTGGGCCACAAGCTGGGGCTCCCGTGGCTGGCGGTTGTGGGAGTTCTTCCCGAGGCCGCGCCATGCTTGAAAGTGGTGGCGTCGCTGATAGCTTGAAGAGTCGCTCCTCGAAGACGCCGGGCTCTTGGGGCTGCCGCTTGGATGCCCTCCTAGCAATGTCGTCGGCTTCCTTGTTGGTGCCGCGGGGCACATGCTACACCTCTAGGCCTAGGAACTATTTTTCCATCTTACGTACTTCTCCGAGGTACGCCTCCATGTGCTCGTCCTTTGGCTCATACACTTTGTTGGAGAAGTTGACGAGGAGCTGTGAGTCGCCCCTAATGATGAGGCACTTTACTCCTAGAGCTGCGGCGGCCTTCAGGCCAGCTATGAGAGCTTCGTATTCTGCGATGTTATTGGAGACCTGCTCGCCTTGCTTAAAGCAGAGCTGCACAGCGTAGTAGAGCTTGTCCTGCGTGGGCGAGATGAGTACTGCTCCAGCCCCCGTGCCCTGATGCGCGAAGGCGCCGTCAAAGGACATGACACGGGTGGTGCTGAACTCCAACCGAAACGCCTGCAACTCGATGTTCCACTCAGCGACCCTTCCAGAAGAGTTCGGGCTCCTGAGCACCCTCTCGAATTGATAGGCCGAGATGACTTTGATGGGGTAGCCCTGGAAGTAGTGCCACAACTTGCGTGAGGCCACCAGGAGCGCGAGCATGAGCTTCTGAGGCATGGGATATTGTGCCATCGCGTCCCGCAGCACTCTGTTGACGAAGTACACCGGATGCTCGATGAGGACCGGCATGCTGGTGAGGCTCGCGTCTTTTGCGAGCTAGGGTACCTCCTGAGGTGACGTGACCCCTGGCGCCTGGTTGCCTGCGGGAATCTCTACGGTGTCATTTTGCCGAGCTCAGTCTTCTGTTGCTGCCACCACGGCTCTTGCTGCACCTTCTTGATCTTGCGTTATCTCGGCTAGCGACATGGCCGGGCGCGGCGCTCTCTTGGCCTGGTGCTCTTCCCGAACCGCCACCAGCGCAGCGCTGGCGGAGTATGGGGTGGCGGCAAGGTAGAGTACTAGAGGCTCGAGAGGTCGTGGCGCCACCAACACCGGCGGGCTGGTCAAATATCTCTTGAGGTCTTGGAAGGCTCTGTCGGCCTCCGGAGTCCACTCGAACGGGCCCTTCTTCATCATCAGCTTGAAGAAGGGTAAGGCGCGCTCTCCCAGCTTGGAGATGGAGCGCCCCAATGCAGTCATCCGACCAGCCAACTTCTGCATTTCCTTGAGGGTCTGTGGCGGGCTCATGCCCTCGATGGCCTTGATCTTCTACGGGTTTTCCTCGATCCCTCTGTGTGACACGAGGAATCCCAACAGCTTGCCGGAAGGGGCGCCGAACACGCACTTTTCCGGGTTAAGCTGCAAGTTCACCTGGCGCACACTCTTGAAGGTCTCCTCCAGGTCTTTGATCAAGTTTCTCGCCTCCCGAGACTTCACCACAATGTCGTCGACGTAGGCCTCCGTGTTTCTCCCGAGATACCGCCCTAAAGCGATGTGCATCAGGCACTAAAAGGTCGTGCCCACGTTGTGCAGCCCGAAGGGCATGCAGGTGTAACAGTATACCCACACGGGGTCAGGAAGGCTGTCTTCTCTACATCTTTCGCCGCCATCTTGATTTGGTGATACCCTAAGAACGCATCCAGGAAGCACAGTAGGTCGCACTCGGCGGTGGAGTCAATGATCTGGTAAATGCGCAGGAGAGGGAACAGATCTTGTGGGCACGCCTTGTTGACGTTGGCGACGTCGACGCACATTCGCTCCTTCCCGCCTTTCTTCGGCATCACGACTAGGTTCGCCAGCCATTCGGGGTACCTAACCTCACGAATGGCACCTGCCGCCTCCAGCTTGCAGGTCTCTTGGACGTTGAAGGCCTACTTCTCCGTGGACTGCCGCCTTGCTTGCTGCTTCACGGGGCGCACATTGGGGCATACCCTCAAGTGGTGCTAAATCGCCTCTCTCGGGACCCCGACCAGCTGATTGGGCTCCCATGCGAATATTTCCTTGTTCGCGCGCAAGAACTTCACCAATGCTTCCTCCTAGCTAGGGTCTAGGCTGGCGCCTACCGGCACCAGCTTGGTTTATGCCTTGTCTTGGGTGAACAGCTGCTTCTTCTTGGTTGGCGCGGCCTCCTTGCCCTCAGGGGTACCGACGCCGACAGGCTTCGCCGCCGCTGCGGTCCTGAAGGCAAGTTTAAGTGCCATCACGGCCTCCTTGGCGTCCCCCTTGACGGTGAGGACACCTTTGCTTCCAGGCATCTTCATGAGGTTGTAGGCGGGATGAGTCGCTGCCATGAACTGGACCAGAGCCGGGTACCCGAGGATGGCATTGTATGGGAGGCCGATGCGGGCGATGTTGAAGTCGACCAACTCAGTGCGGTAGTTGTCGCGCGTGCTGAAGGTGACGCGGTGGCGGATCTGCCCCAATAAGCGGGCAGCACCACCGCCAACTCCTGAGAAAGGCTTGCTGAGGCTGAGCCGCTCGAGTGGCACATGAAGAACGCTGAAGGCCTCCACGGGGAGCAAGTTGAGGCTGGCACCGCCGTCAATGAGGGTCTTGGTGACGACCACGCCACAGATGGTGGGCGTGCAGAGCATCGGAAGCATGCCAGAGCCAGTGGTGGTGACGGGGTGGTCTTCTGAGCTGAAGGTGAGATCGGCCTCAGGCGCGGCCCAGCCCGGCGGAGCCCCCGAGCGCATGGAAGCGGCACCGATTTGGCGGAGGAACGGCTTGATGTGGCGCTCTGAAGGTGGCGCCTGCGAGCCGCCTAGCATGACCGCGACCGCGTGGTGCGCCGGTGTCGCGTAGCGCGCAGTGAAGAGGTCGCGGAGCTCCTCCCAAGACGCCACCGTGGATCCTGGAAGGTTGAGCAGCCAGGCGCGCGGCTCGCTGGTGACGGGCATGGGAAGCCAGTTGGCCATGACCTTGTCATCACTCCCGGCCTCCTCTTATGCCAGCAGGAAAGCTGACGGGTCCGCCGCGCCGTCGTAGCGCGGCGGCATCTCCGGCTTGAACTTGGGCGGCCAGTGCACCCGCCGCATGGCGGGGGCCAGGAATCGGAGCCCCCTAGTCCCGTCGTCAACGCTGGCCGCCGGAGACGGCGGCAGGGCGCCTGCGATGTGGGCGAAGCGCGGTGTCGATGAAGCGCAGATCATCGGACGAGAAGCTATGGCGCACCCCTACCTGGCGCGCGAAATGTCGGATCACGGGTTCTGGCAGACCCTTAAGGTTCGAAGGTTTTCTCCCTATCGATCGACACCCTAGATCTCTAAGATCTTGCGATTGAACTCGACGAACTCTCAACACAGAAAGACACAAGATTTATACTGGTTCAGGCCACCATTGTGGTGTAATACCCTACTCCAGTGTGGTGGTGGTGGATTGCCTGTTGGGTTGATGATGATAAGTACAAGGGGAAGAACAGCCTCCTGAGGTTGGGGTGCTCTTGTGCTTGGTGTGCTTGTGTGGGTCAGATGATCTTGGATCTGCTCTCGATTTGTGATGGTGTCCTCCTCCCTACTGTGGTGGCTAGTTCTACTTATATAGGCCCTGGTCCTCTCCCCAAAAATTTGAGCGGGAAGGGAGCCAACAACGGCCAATTAGAAAGGGGACAACTAGTACAAGTTATCCTGACAAAGGGGGGTCTTCACCTGCAAAAGGCTCTGGTGGTGACGCCGTGTTGGGCTCCACGGTGACCTTCATCCTGCCGTTTCTTGTCTTGGTCTCATTGCACCAATATGGAAATCTTTGCTTGATTCCTCGGTAATCCGTGCCTGCACTTGCCCCCTTAGCCCCAAAGAGGAAACAAGGACGCTGCGCGTGCTAGCACCCGCTTGGCGCCCGCCTGGTCTCGATCATCATGACTCACGTCACGAGGACCTCACGAGGTTTGCCTTGCCTTGATCTCTCCGCCCTTCATGAGCCTGCCTGGCGAGGCTGCTCTTGAGGGGGTCTTGCGTCGTCCGCCTTGCGAGGCTTGGCCCCTCGCAAGGGTCTTGAATGCCTTGCCGATAAAGATGGGTCGTACAAACCTGCCAGCCTGGCCATGCCGTGGGCTGCACGCAGGCAAGTCTGGGGACCCCCGTTCCCAGAACGCCCATAGAGAAGTTTGGCGATTTCATTCATTTTAATATTTGAATTTTTCTCAAATTTGAAAACGGGGATCAATTTGGTTTTAATATTTTTCTCTCCAAATATTTCTAATATTAAAAAAATAAAAGAGAGAATATAATATGACTTCTTCAAAAGGAGAGAAATATTGGAGGAGATTTTTTAAAATCAAATATATATTTTATTTGAGATTTTTACTTGAATTAGAAAAAAATATGAATTTTTATGAAAATTGCATTTTTAGGCCAGAAAAATGTTAACTTTGTTCTAAATATTTTATTTTGACGGCGAAAATTGTTTTGGCTTTTTTTTGAATTTTTTTAATATTTTAATAGGATTTTGTATTCGGGCGAGATTTTTATTTTAAAAAATAGTTTGCCGGACCGACTGGGCCGAAACCCAGCCGGCCCATCCGCATAGGATTTTGTATTCGGGCGAGGCACGGACACCGAGGAGGAGTCTGAGCCGGACTCCGCCCCGCGCCGGCCCCTCCGCATAGCCGCGCCCCCGGGCCTTTATATACGTCGCCCCGACGCCGCCTCCACCCCGTCCCGAAGCCGCCGCCAACCGCCGCTGCTGCAACCGCCGCCCGCACGCACTGCCGCCGCCGCCCGCTGCCGCGCCTCGCCCCGCACCCCGCCGCCGCCGTCTTGCGTTGCCCCAGAGCACCGCCTCGCTGCCGGATCCCGCCGTCGTCGTGAACCGGTAGAAAACCGCCCTGATTCACCGGTTCGTTTATAGTATTTTTTCGCTTTTTTGTTTAGATTGGTTTTTTTAGGGTTTCTAATTAGCGAACGTTTGCTCGAACGTCTTGTTCGCGAACGTATTTGTTCGTTTGTCTCTATTAGCGAACGTTCGTTCGTTAGCGTTTTTCTTTTATTTTATTTTCGGCTAGGGACCTATCCGTGATTATTTTTAATGCAGATTAGCCCCTGATCTTGGAACCCTCGCAACTTTTTAACCGTTTGTCTGAATCCAGTGAAACCAACGCCAAAATCTTCATCTTGAACCCCTCTTTCTTCTTAACCAACTTGAACATAATTTTGAAATTTTAAAATTTGGTTTCAAGCATATTTGAATTCGAACTTCTTTTGATCGTAGTTTGAGTTTCATAGCTCTGATTCAATTGATTATTTTTTCAAATGGAAGCTCTTTTCAGTTGAACTTTCAGTTTGGACTTTTTCATTTGAGTTTTACCTGTGTATATTATGCTTGAGTGCTTATGTATGCTAGTTTGTTCGCGATAGAGTTTCCGGAGGGCGAAGCGTCCTACTACGAGTCACTAGGGTTTTCAGATCGTCAACAAGGCAAGTAACACTTTGATCATACCTTTTTATTACCCAGTTTTTATGCATTAGTTTCAACCCTCACACATTGCATGAGTAGGAACTATTTAACATGTGGGTTTTGGGGAGTAGATGATGAGGTAGAACGTATTGTCCTTTATTTCAAACCTTGGGACTTACTTCTATGTTATGCTTATGCTGCTATGCTATGCTCATAGAAGTGGTTTAGTTGAGTGTATCCAGGACAGATGTGAGGGTTATTTATTAATGGTTAACTTAAGGTGGCTACTTTAATACACATCTAGGTGGATTGGTTGAGGCACCCTAGAGCACCCAGTGGTTGCCTAGGCACCTGGAGCAATCTAGCGCTGTCCTGGGATATCCCGGAGTACCCGTGTGATCATCCTATGGTTCGCCACCCAGGATCAAAGGGATCATAATATTATTCATGCTAGAAACTTCCGTGTGCAGCCACAAGCCATTATGGGCTCTGGCATAGATGAGTATGTTGCGAGACCTATTTCAGTGGTAGGCTAGCAGATGTAGGGTATGTAGGTGGTACTGTCTACCCAGAGTAAAGAGTTAATACTTCAGAAAGACTGTGTCTCGGTCATCCGTTTCTCAAACATCATGTAGTGTGAGAAATTAAACGGAGGAGATCGAGTCTTGTGGGGGAAAGTGCGCAAACCTCTGCAGAGTGTAGAAACTAATCATGGTTAGTCGTGTCCCCTGCTATGGACATCTTGAGTATCTGGTTCTTGAATTATTGATTTGATCTCATTACTCTTAATTTAATTTGTTGGGTTATCAATATTGTTTATTTGGGATTGAGTCGGAGGAACCTTCTCAATATTTTATCAAGCAACTTTCTAGTTAAATAAAATACATTCCTTTGAATTAGGGAAAAATTGGCTTTACGCAAACCAATAACCATAGAGCCTCCACCAGCTATATATGCATGGAGTAATAGCTATTATCATGTTCTTTTGCTCTATAGTGTTATATTGCCAGCATATTGCATGTGCTGACTCATTTCGGGTTGCAACGTATTATGTTGCAGACTTTTCAGACGAAGAGTAAGGTGCGCTATGTCATTGTCGTGCACTCAGCTATGCCGTTGGAGTTGATGGACTCAGTTACCTTTGAAGCTTCCACTATTATCTTGTTTAGATGGCCTTCAGCCATATTATTGTATTAAGTTCTCTTTTGAGACATTCGGTGTAATAAGTGTGTGATTGCACTCTGTTATAAATCCTTTGAGTACTATGTGATTGCAGGGATGACACATATTCACAGAGATTTGACAGTTTGAGGCCGGAACACTACAAATGAGGAGCTAAAGGTATAATTTATATTCCCTTCAAGTTCTATCGACCGCCAATACAACTCGAGGCACGCTTATTGCTTGCTTTACCTAGAACAAGTATGAAACTTGAAGTACTTTGTATGTATAAAGCGATAGGTTTGCAAGATAATAAAGAACACGTAAGTAAATGCCAGGGGTTCTTTAGATAAAGAAAAAATTAAGTCAGTTTTTGTAGGGAGCTTTTTGTCACAAGAAAGTTATTTGTCCCTAGGAAATCGATAACTAGACTGGTAATCATTATTGTAACTTTAGATGAGGGAGAGGCATGAGCTAACATACTTCCTCTACTTGGATCATATGCACTTATGTTTGGAACTCTAGCAATCATCTGCAACTACTAAAGATCATTAAGGTAAAACCCAACCATAGCATTAAGTATCAAGTCCTCTTTACTCCCATACGCAACAACCCACTTACTTAGTTATGTGCTTCTGTCACTCATGCCACCCACCAAAAGTGAATCATGAACATATTGCAACACCCTACAGCGGGGATCCCTCATGCTTGCGCGACATGGAGATCACCATAGGACAACACCAATAATAAATTTACAACTCAAACCAATCATGATCATCAACCAACCCATAGGAGAAAACAGATGTGATGCCCCGAGACCGATGTGCCAGGTGTCTTCCAGTTATTCGCCGTCGTTGCCATGTCATTCGCTTGCGTGTTGCATCTTGTCATTGCATCATATGCATTACATCATT
Source organism: Triticum dicoccoides (assembly GCF_002162155.2). NCBI lineage: Eukaryota > Viridiplantae > Streptophyta > Magnoliopsida > Poales > Poaceae > Triticum > Triticum dicoccoides. Next base: position 423,361,792 of record NC_041392.1, on the reverse strand, counting down.
ATGTTTTCAAAACTTGCATCCGCCGGGTTTCCCCAGTTCTCTGTGTTGTCCGTTCTGAGGCCAGACACACTTGCACGCGCCCGCGGCATGTCCGAAATAGTATTGTATAAGTGGTCGGAAAATGTTATCGGAATGGGATGAGAGTTGACGTGTGGTCTTATTTTAGTGTAGCTAGACCGCCTGTCAAGTTTCATCGCATTCAGAGTTCGTTTGATGCCCCAACGGTTAACTATAGCGACATTATAGTCGGTCATACGTCAGACGTTTTTGTTCTCCGAAAACTGTTGCCGGGTTTTCCCTCTCTTTCCTCTTTAGCCCTTCTACACAGCCACCTAGGCCCAGCCTACTCCTCCTCGTGCCTGGAGCCGTCCGATCGCGATCCGAGGGTCTGAAAACGGATGAAAACCCCTAACCCTAGACCCCTGCCTATTTAAGAAGCCCCCCTTGCCATTTTTGGGCATCCCTAGCCTTCCACCTACCTCTAGCCCCCTCCCCCATCAATTTCCGTGCCGCCCAGCCCCTCCTCGCCACTTGGCGCCGCCCAAAAGGGCCGGCCGCCACCTGCGCCGCCGCTCAGGACCGCTCCCGCGCCTCCACGTCGCCCCTAGTCTCTCCGCGCAGCCACGAAGCCCGCGGGCCCACCAGGACCCAGATCGCGGCCCTAGAAGCCCATCTGCGCCCGATCCCGAGTCAGCGCCTACTCGCTCCTGCTGCACCTCCTCGATCCGATCTGGATCGAGAGGGAGGCCGCCGCTCGATGCTCCCGCAAGGCCCGCCGGCCACCGGAGTCCACCGCATCGCCGGCGACCCTTACTCTGCGACGTCGCCCAGGTCGCGTTCCCGGCCACCAGCTCCTCCCTTCCTCCATTTCTATTCCTCCTTCCCTTATAGCTTTCTCTCTCTCTCTCTCTGGTCATACACAGCACCGCCGCTCGGAGTTCCTCGCTGCCGCCCAGCTTCCGGCGTCGTCCGGATTCGCCGGATCTGGCGTCCCCCGCCCCGGTTCCGCCTCCCGCTCTGATCCCCGGCCTTCGCTTCATCCCATGCTGCCCTCATCGGAGAACCACACCACCGGCTCGTCTTGCATCATGGGGAGGACGACGACCGCGCCAGCGCTCCCCTGTCTCGTCTTCGCCATGGGCCTCCACCGCCAAGGCCAGTTCGCCCCGGCCCAGTTCCACAGCGCCAGCCGGATTCGGCCTCAAGGCCGATGTGAGCCGCCCTCCAAATCCCCTCTTCCTGTTGGGCCAACAGGATTCGGCCCATGTAGCATTTTTTCCCTCGAGACGAATTTAGCTAATATTCCTTAGACGGTTGTTTTGCAGAAAACCCCTTCATGATCATTCATTTAATAACTTCACAACCGTGCATCGGATCTAAACAATTTATATATGTAACCTGATTAGAATTTCATCTAGTTTCACAATATCCAACTTTCACGCATGTTTAAAATGTTTAAAATGCTGTTTGTGTAACTTTGTCCATATGCCATGCTAAAATGGTTTAATTCATAGCTAAATAACCGTAGCTCCGTTTCATGCAAGTTCGGGAGTATCGTCTGTTTGTCTTCTTCATGGACTCGTTCTTCTTCCTTGCGGGATTTCAGGCAAGATGACCATACCCTCGAAATCACTTCTATCTTTGCTTGCTAGTTGCTCGCTCTTTTGCTATGCCTGTGCTACGATACCTACCACTTGCTTATCATGCCTCCCATATTGTTGAACCAAGCCTCTAACCCACCTTGTCCTAGCAAACCGTTGTTTGGCTATGTTACCGCTTTGCTCAGCCCCTCTTATAGCGTTGTTAGTTGCAGGTGAAGATTGAAGTTTGTTCCTTGTTGGAACATGGAGATGTTGTTCCTTGTTGGAACATGTTTACTTGTTGGGATATCACAATATCTCTTATTTAATTAATGCATCTATATACTTGGTAAAGGGTGGAAGGCCCGACCTTATGCCTGGTGTTTCCGTCATATCGGTGTTATGTTCCCAGATTTTGCGTCCCTTACGCGGTTGGGCTATAATGGGAACCCCTTGGCAGTTCGCCTTGAGTAAAACTCCTCCATCAATGCCCAACATTGGTTTTACCATTTTCCACCTAGCCTTTTCTTTTCCCTTGGGAGTCGCGCTCCTGAGGGTCATCATTATTTACCCCCCCGGGCCAGTGCTCCTCTGAGTGTTGGTCCAACCTGTCAGCTGCCGCTGACCACCAGGGGCAACTCTGGGCTGGCCTACCCGTACCTAGGACAATCTGAGTGTGCCCTGAGAAAGAGATATGTGCAGCTCCTATCGGGATTTGTCGGCACATTCGGGCGGTGTTGCTGGTTTAGTTTTACCCTGTCGAAATGTCTTGTTGTACCGGGATACCGAGTCTGATCGGAACGTCTCGGGAGGAGGAATATCCTTCATTGACCGTGAGAGCTTGTCATGGGCTAAGTTGGGACACCCCTGCAGGGATTTGAACTTTCAAAAGTCGTGCCCGCAGTTATGGGCAGATGGGAATTTGTTAATGTTCGGTTGTAGAAAACCTGAAGTTGACCTTAATTAAAATGTATCAACCGCGTGTGTAACCGTGATGGTCTCTTTCCGGCGGTGTCCGGGAAGTGGACACGGTGTTTGAGTTATGCTTGACATAGGTTGTTCTAGGATCACTTCATGATCTTACTTTTATCGACCGTGCTTTGCCTTCTCTTCTCGCTCTCATTTGCGTATGTTAGCCACCATATATGCTAGTTGCTTGCTGCAGCTCCACCTCATACCTTTACCTTACCCTTAAGCTTAAATAGTCTTGATCGCGAGGGTGTGAGATTGCTGAGTCCCTGTGGCTCATAGATTACTATTAAACTAGATGCAGGGCCTGATGATTCCGCTCCAGATGACGCAACCAAGCTCAGGAGGAGCTCGATGAAGATCTTGTCCTTTGTGTTGTTTCGTTCTAGTTGATCAGTAGTGGAGCCCAGTCGAGACGATCAGGGATCTGTGTAGCATTTGGGGTAATCTTATTTTATTTTGGTTCCGTAGTCGGACCTTGATTGTATTTGGATGTCGTAATGTTGTACTCATGTATTTGTGTGAAGTGGCGATTGTAAGCCAACTATGTATCCTTTCCCCTATTGTATTACATGGGTTGTTTGCGAAGATTACCTCACTTGTGACATTGCTTTCAATGCGGTTATGCCTCTAAGTTGTGCTTCGACACGTGGGAGATATAGGCGCATCGAGGGCGTTACAACAGATCTACTCAAACATAATAGGATAGCCACATATCATTGGATAATAATATATAGCATTGAGCACCCAGTTTAAGTAGAAATTACAGCGGGTGAGAGGATGCACTGCTACATAGAGGGGGAGAGAGTTGGTGATGACGGCGGCGAAGTTGTTGGTGTAGATCGTCATCACGATCCTTGCCCCGGTGGCACTCAAGTGCCACTATGAGAGAGGTGGAGAGAGCCCCCTCCTTCTTCTTCCTTGACCACCCCCCCTAGATGGGAGGAGGGTTTTCCCTCTGGTCGATGTCCTCCATGGCGGGGGAGGGGCAAGAGCCCCTCCGAGATTGGATCTCTCTCTTTGTTTCTCTTCTATTTTGCATTCCTATTTTCTTCCCTTCACCGTTTCTTAAATTTCCGAAGATCCGTAACTCCGATTGGGCTGAAATTTTAACACGATTTTCTTCCGGATATTATATTTCTTGCAACGAAAGAAGGGAACCAACCACCTTATAGGGTCCCCAAAAGCCTACTGCCCATGCCCAGAATAGGGGGCGCCCCCCTCGAGCTTGTGCCCCCTCGGACATCATCTCGCGTTGATTCTTCTTCCCAAAAATCACATATATTCCATAAAAAATCTCCGTAATTTTTTATCATGTTTGTACTTCGTTTGATATGGTTATTTTACGAAACAAAAAACATGCAACAAATAGGAACTGGCACTGGGCACTGGATCAATATGTTAGTCCCAAAATAACATAAACTGTTGCCAAAATTATATGAAAGTTGTAGAATATTAGCATGAAACAATCAAAAATTATAGATACGATGGAGACCTATCAGAGGCCTCCTCACGTGGGACCCTCTGAAGATGGCGAAACAACTAGTGCGATGTTGGAGCCTCAACCTAGTTGAGCTCCTCTCCCGCAGTCTCCTGGATGACCTCCTCATGACCATCATGGGTATCACTGGTTCCGCTGCCCTCCTCCTGAGTGGAGGCCTCGGCCTTCGAATCTTCCCGTTCTTCTTCCTCCTCCTGTGAGGCGGCCCTGGGAGCTCTTCCCTTCTTCTTGGAAGGAGAGCTGCACGCCCTCGAGGGCTCTCGCGGGGCGGGCTCCATCAGCTTCAACATGGCCGCGTCTTATGCCTGGCCAGGGAATGGGGGCTCCGACGAGAACGATGCAAAGGCCACGAACTCCTACGGTCAGAAGGAAAGTCAGAAGAACGTAGTAAAATTAAACACCAAGAGATAAAACACCTGAAGTACACACTCACGTCATTCGGTGGATTGGCGGCGCTGAAGGGCTCCATGACAACACTCTCGTCGACCTTGGTTGGCTCCAGGCAGGTGAAAACACTAACACAATGCTAGATCTCCGGCGAACCGAGCTAACTGTCGGCCACCCGCGGCAGATCTTCCGCCCCGTGTACTTGTACATCTCGGTCACGCGAGCCCTCGGGGGGGATGCAATGCACCACCCACGTCCTCAGGATGTGCACCCCTTCTAGCTCGATGTTCTTCAGCTAAGCCATGGTGTCGGTGAGGGCTTGGGTGTTTGGCCACAAGCAGTTCAGCGAAGCCCGTGAATGCAACTTCCTCGGGGGCTCTTAGACAAAAGGAGGAAAACTTTCCCGAAGCCCGAAAACATAAAATCAAAACTTGTGCCACTCTCAGACCGACATCGGGAATAGAACTTGGTGGTAGGTCGAAGCTGCAGGCTGGGTCCTACGAGGTCGCAAATAGAGTCGCCGTTCATCTGTACCAGAGACGGAAAAAGAATCGGAATAGCTCAAAGTGGGAAGTCGTTCCGAGAAAGCACCCACAAAAAGAGATGAAAATGGCGATATGGAGAACCCCGTTGGTTGGAATGTGATGCAGTTGGCAGCCGAAGAAGTGAAGCATCCCACGCATAAAGTTATGCAGCAAGAAGCTAAGCCCCCATCTGAAGTACTACTGATGGAGCACGTGCTCACTAGTGTTAGGGGCCGGTAGGTCCTTACCCTCTAGAATTTGGTGCATACGATTTTCCATCATGGACTTTTCAACCACGAATTGGTTGAGCTCATCAATAGAGGTTGCCAACGGGATCCATTTTCCTGTGGCCTTTTTGGCCACCCACGGTTTCTTCTATTCACCGACGGCGGCATTTGCCATTTCTGAGCTGCGTTGGGATTTTCCCCCAAGAGGAAGAGTGAAGCAATATAGTAGCCAAGAAGTATTTCCCTCAGTGAGAACCAAGGTTATCAAACCAATAGGAGAACTACGCAAATCCTCGGTGTCAGCACCTACACACAAAAGCAAATACATGCAACCAACGCGGGCAAGAGGGTTGTCAATCCCCTTGGACTCATTACTTGCAAGGATTAAATATGGTGGTGCTAGATAGATAAAAAGAAAAGTAAAATAAAATGAGAAAATTGCAGCAAGTTACTTTTGGTTTTAGTAATATGGTTAAACTAGACCCGGGTGCCATAATTTTCACTAGAGGCTTCTCTCTCGAAACAATAGCATACGACGGGTAGAGAAATTACCATTGGGTAACTGATAGAAAAGCGCATAGTTATGATGTTATTCACGGTAATGATCACATATATAGGCATCATGTCCATGACAAGTAGACCGACTCCGGCCTATATCTACTACTATTACTCCACCAATTGGCTGCTCGCGAGCATGCAGCTATGGTATTAAATTCATGACAAACAGAGTAACGCTTTAAGCAAGATGGCATGATGCAGACAAAGTAAACTCAAGCAATATGTATAACCCCCACCATTTTATCCTTAATGGCAAGAATATAAATACGTGCCTCACTAGCACTTATATATATCGTGATGAGCACACTTCAAGATTGAACCCCTTACAAAGCACCTATGCCACTAAAGATAAATCAATCTAGTTGGCAAAACCAAATGGATAGATAGGAGAGAAATACAAAGATATCATTAATAACCCACAAGTATTGGGGATCACAACAGTTTTCGAGGGTAGAGTATTCAACCCAAATTTATAGATTCGACACAAGGGGAGCCAGGAATATTTGAAGGTATTAGAAGCTGAGTTGTCAATTCAACCACACCTGGAGACTAATTATCTGCAGCAACTTGATCAGTAGCAAAGTAATATGATAGTTTTGATAATAGTGACTGTAGCAATAGTTTTGTAGCAAGTGCAATAGTGATGATAGCAGTAGTAACTTAGTAAGAACAATATAAGATAAATTCGTAGGCATTGGATCGATGAGTTGTTGGATGACATTCATCATGAGACAGTTATAACCTAGGGCGATACGACACTAGCTCCAGTTCATCAATATAATGTAGGCATGTATTCCGTAAATAGTAATACGTGCTTATGGAAAGAACTTTCATGACATCTTTTGTCCTACCCTCCCGTGGCAGCGGGGTCCTATTGGAAACTAAGGGATATTAAGGCCTCCTTTTAATAGAAAACCCGAACAAAGCATTAACACATGGTGAATACATGAACTCCTCAAACTACGGTCATCACCGGGAGTGGTCCCGACTATTGTCACTCCGGGGTTGCCGGATCATAACACGTAGTAGGTGACTATAACTTGCAAGGTCGGATCTAGTACATGGATATAATGGTGATAACATAAACGGTTCATATCTGACATCATGGCACCCAGGCCCAAAGTGACAAACATTAAGCATGACAAAGTCATAGCAACATCAATCTTAGAACATAGTGGATACTAGGGATCAGGCCCTAACAAAACTAACTCGATTACATGATGAATCTCATCCAACTCCTCACCGACCAACAAGCCTATGAAGGAATTACTCACTCCCAGTGGGGAGCATCATGGAATTGGCCATGGAGAAGGGTTGGTGATGACGAAGAACGAAGATCCCCCTCTCCGGAGCGCCAAACGGACTCCAGATCTAGCCTCCCGATGAAGAACATGAGGTGACGGCGACTCCATCTCATGGATCATGATAATTCTCTCTCCTTGATTTTTTCTGGAAAAATAGGATTTTATAGCGTCGGTTTTAGGGTCTGCGGGGCCACCAGGTGGGGACAACCCACCTGGGTGCGCCTGGGAGGGAAGGCGCACCCTGGTGGGTTGTTCCCACCTAGGTGCCCCCCTCCGGTGGCTCTTGGCTCCAGAAATTCTTTTTATTGATATCAAAAAATCCTCACAAAGTTTCGTTCCATTCCAAGAACTTTTATTTCTGCACAAAAACAACACCGTGGTAGTTCTGCTGAAAACAACGTTAGTCCGGGGTTAGTTTCATTCGAATCATGCAAATTAGAGTCCAAAACAAGAGGAAAAGCATTAGGGAAAGTAGATATGTTGGAGACATATCAACTCCCCCAAGCTTAAACCTTTTCTTGTCCTCAAGAAATTTAGTTGATAAACTGAAAGTGGAAAACAAAAACTTTTATGAACTCTTTTGCTCTTGTTTTCATAAATAACCTTAAACAACACCCAAGTTTTTGGCCAACATTATAACTAACCATGCGGGTAATAACTCTTAAATATTATATTCACTCATATCAATGACATAATCAGCTAGCAAGCAATAATAAGATATCTCAAACGGCAACACATTGTCAAAACAACCATGATATAATATGACAATAGTGATATCTCGCTAGCCCTTTCTGAGACCACAAAACATAAATGCAGAGCACCTCCAAAGTTCAAGCAGCGACTAAACATTGTAATTCATGGTAGAAAAGATCCAGTCATGATGCATGATGCACCCAACATTAGCTACGCACAATGCATAAGCATGACAGCAGTGCTCTCAGGTTCTAGCGCTTATTTTAGAAGGTGATGACACAACATAAAAGTAAATAGATAGTCCCTTCGTAGAGGGAAGCAATGATTTGCAGAGGTGCCAGAGCTCAAGTTTTTAAACAAAGGTAAATTATATTTTGAGACTTGCGCCCTTCTCATTTACTTCATGACTACCAGTTATCAATATCTTCCATGCTAAGCACACTAGTGGCGGTTCCCAAGCGATAAAAGTAAAGGTTTTGACTCCATTGGGAGTTTTTGTTTCATTATTTGTAAGCTTTTTCTGTTTGCAGTTTGGGACTGGGCATCCCTATTACCACCCTTTTCTTGTGCGATGGCGAGTGAATAAACACTTGACCTGAGAATAACCCGCTTAGCATGGAAGATACCGACCACCTCCTGTCGTTCCATGAACGATCCAGGCACACGAAAAGATATTTATTATAAGTTTTTAGAGGTGGCACATGAAAAATTACTTAGGATGGCAGGGTAATACCGCATATAGGTAGGTATGGTGGACTCATTTGGAATAACTTAGGGTTCAAGGTTTTTTATGTACAAGCAGAATTCCCACATAGTACAGGCGAATGCTAGGGATTAGATTGAGAAGCGGCCAGCTAGAGAGCAGCAACGGTCATGAATATGCATTATGCATAAGTAACATTGGATGCTATCATGAGTAGGATATGAACACCATGAACATAAATATCATAGATGCTATGTTGGTTTTGATTCAACTACATGCATGGACATGAGCCAAGTCAAGCCACTCGAACATTCAGAGGGGGATACCATATCATCATACTACATCACAATCATTTTAACGAAATGTTGATATCCAAGATAAATCATTATCCACTCCCAACTACTTATGCATGCCATGAGAAACTACAATCTCTAATTGTCATTGCAAACATGTTTAATCATAATGGGCTGAATCATGGATACTAGGTTAAACATATTTACACAAACTTAACAAGTCGAGTTCATACCAGGTTCTCTCTGCCACGGCCAGTTCATCGAATATCGTCATTATTGCCTTTCACTTGCATGGCCGAATGATATGAAAATAATAATAGTGCAAGAGTGTCGTGGACTAAGCCGGATTCTGCAAAACATTTTATTCAACAGGAGAAGGCAAGGTAAAATGGGATCCTTATTAGATCAACAATTATTCATATGAGAGCCACTCAACATTTTCATCATGGTCTTCTCCTCAGTATGACTCAAAGAAGAAGAATAGAAATTCAGAGAAACACACTGAAATGTTTTTGAAGTTTTTGGTTTTCTGGAAGAAGCAAATAAAAGGGAAAAGCAAAAATGAGAAAAACTATTTACACGGGAAAGCTCCCAACAAGCAAAAGAAGAACAAGGAAATCTTTTTGGGTTTTCTTTTTAGTATTACAACTAAGCATGCATAGAGAGTAAACTAACTACAACTAATTTTTTTGTTGTTTTTTCTAAGATTTTTCAAACACACAAGAAGAAAGCAAGAAAATAAATTTAACATGGATGATACAATGAAAAAGTGCGAACACCGACAAGTGGAATAAGTAAACATGAATGTAATGTCGGTGAGAAACACGTACTCCCCCAAGCTTAGGCTTCTGGCCTAACTTGGTGAACAATCAGTAATCTGGATAGTAGTCGGTGTGGTAGCTAACGGAGGCTCTCGGTGCAGATGCCTCAGCCTGCCGTGCTGCCTGCACTGCTGCATTGTGACCTCGGACCTTGCTCTCAAGAACAAAATATCTTCCTTTGCTGTGATAGTCAAAATGAGCAGGCGTAGGACAATATGTGTGCACAACAGATGTTTGGTTAAACAACATATTGTAAGTGAAATTATGTCTTTCCTTTGAGGATCTTATGACTTTTTAAAGCATCAACGTCCAAATATTGCGTGGGTAGGATATGATCAAAGGCAAAGGTGAAACACCCAGCCCTCGTGCTAAACGTGTGGCATATATTCCACCATAGAAATAGCCACTATTAGCATTATGCTGCAGTCTGCGTGCAAGAAGCGCTCCAAGGTTATAACTCCTTTCACCAGTGAGAGCGGTGCGTATGAGGCTCAAGTCTGGAGCACAAAGTGTACTACAGTCTTGCTTGCCTACTATACATTCCCCTTAAATAATGCAAAGTACTGAATTGCGAGGAAAATGAATGCTCTTTATTCTACCTTGTGTCACTCCCTTCGTCTCACCGTAGCAAAGACTAGTCAAGAATGATTGGTACTTAGCCCTTGGCGGTTCTTAAAGCAAACCCCAGAATGGGAGTTTGTAGTGGTGAGCAAAACTCTCTAGTGAAATGTTAAATGGATTTTCATAAAGCTTAAATGACACCCTAGACTCACGGGGATGGAATTAAAATCCTTTGACAAATGATTCAGTGAGAGTGTGGTGTTGTTCACACTTATCTGAAATGTAGGGACCGTGACCGGCATTGTGAACATACTTCTCAAATTCCTCCTTAATGCCCACACGCATCATATAATCATCGCAAGGCCATAAGCATGTTTTGGTGGCTGCATCTCGAATGGAACTCTCACTTAGTTCTACATAAGACACACAAGCGGAGTTGTCACTAGAAGATGCCCACGAGGATCTCCTCCACGAAGAACTCCTTTCAAATAGGTTCATCATGTTCGTGTATAATTTTCTGAAATTTTTTGAGTGATAAAAAATTATCAACAAAACTCTATAAGATTGATAACAACTACTCATAGGGATACATAGAGGCCACAGTAAGCATTCAAACTACTTAGAACTCTAAGAATTCAACATGCAAGCTCATCTACAGCAGCACCAAGAGCTAATTATTAAAAATATAAACCACTAAAACAAAAACTAATTGGACAAACGGTGGAGTCACATACCAAGCAACAATCCCCCGAAACAGTTTCGGAAACGGAGCTTCAAGCAAAGAGATTGAAATCCATGGGTTTGAGAGCAAGAACATGGGAGAGAGAGCAATGGAGAATTTTTTTTCTGGAGGCAAGTGATGATGTGGTGTGAAGGGATAAGTGAGGGGGGCCACGTGGGGACCACAACCCACCAGGGCATGCCTGGGGGTCATTGTAACGCCCTCGATGCGGCTATATCTCCTACGTGTCGAAGCACGACTTAGAGGCATAACCGCATTGAAAGCAATGTCACAAGTAAGGTAATCTTCACAACATCCCATGTAATATAGATAATAAAAGGGGAAGGTACATAGTTGGCTTACACTCGCCACGTAAAACAAAGTACATAAATATCATTACATCATCCAATCACTCATGGCCCGACTACGGTGCCAAAATAAAAGACCAACCCAACATGCGACACGGTCCCGATCGTCCCAACTGGGCACCACTACTGATCATCAGGGAAAGACACATAGTAACGGCGTGAGTCCTCGTCGAACTCCCACTTGAGCTCAAGCGCGTCATCTGGAACGGAGTCGTCTAGCCCTGCATCTGGTTTTGGAAGTAATCTGTGAGCCACAGGGACTCAGCAATCTCGCACCCTCGCGATCTAGACTATCTAAGCTTATAGGTAAGGCAAGGTAATATGTGGAGCTGCAGCAAGCGACTAGCATATGACTCACTTGTTCGCAAGAGAGCGAGAAGAGAAGGCAAAGCGCAAATGAAGAACTAGAGAACATCCTGCGACAAGCATTACTCCAACACCGTGTTCACTTCCCGGACTCCGCCGAGAAGAGACCATCACGGTAACTCACATAGTTGATTCATTTTAGTTATGTTAAGGTTCAAGATTATCTACAACCGGACATTAACAAATTCCCATCTGCCCATAACCGCGGACACGGCTTTCGAAAGTTCAAATCCCTGCAGGGGGTCCCAACTTAGCCCATGACAAGCTCTCACGGTCAATGAAGGATATTCCTTCTAGCGGGAAGACCCGATCAGATCGGAATCCCGGTTACAAGACATTTCGACAAGTTAAAACAAATCCAGCAACACCGCCTGAATGTGCTGACAAATCCCGATAGGAGCTGCACATATCTCGTTCTCAGGGCAAACTCAGATTGTCCAAACTTCCGGTAGGCCAGCACAGAGTTGCCCCTGGTGGCCACCGGCGGCTGACGAGGTGGACCAACACTCAGAGGAGCACTGGCCCGGGGTGGTTTAAATAAGATGACCCTTGGGCTCCGGAAACCCAAGGGAAAAAGTGGCTAGGTGGCAAATGGTAAAACCAAGGTTGGGCATTGCTGGAGAAGCTCTATTCAAGGCGAACTGTTAAGGGGTTCCCATTATCACCCAACCACGTAAGGAACGCAAAATCCGGGAACATAACACCGATATGACGGAAACTAGGGCGGCAAGAGTGGAACAAAACACTAGGCGAGAGGCTGAGCCTTCCACCCTTTACCAAGTATATAGGTGCATTAAGATAACAAGATAATATAATGATATCCCAACAAGAAAATAATGTTCCAATAAGGAACGGTCTCCAATCTTCACCTGCAACTAGCAACGCTATAAGAGGGGCTGAGCAAAGCGGTAACGTAGCCAATCAACGGTTTGCTAGGACATGGTGGCTTAGAGGTTTGATATGGCAATTTGAGAGGCATGATAAGCAAGTGGTAGGCATCATAGCATAGGCATAGCAAAAGAGCGAGCATCTAGCAAAGCAAAGATAGAAGTGATTTCGAGGGTATGATCATCTTGCCTGCAAAGTTGTCAGAGTTGACTAGATCCTTGAAAGCAAACTCAACGGGCTCCTCGTTAGTGCACTCATCTCCTGTCTCTACCCAAACAAGACAAACAAGCAAAAAGGACACAATCAACCACGTGCAAAGCTCAAACAACATGATGCCAACATGGTATGCTATCCGAGATGCGATATGTAATGCATATGCAAGATTTGACAAGGAATGAATGAACCTGGCCTCAACTTGGAAATTCAAGTGTGCCACTGGAAAGGTGAGGTGATTTCGGTAGAAATCGATATAAAGAACACCGGAATCGGAGACACGGTTTGGAAATGGCAAGCAATTCAAATATGGCACCGGTCTGCGATATACAGCAAGTAGCCATCTAAATGCAACAAGTTAAACATGCTACAGAACTCAAACATGGCAACAAAATACATGGCAGGGATCCATTCATGATGCTTAACAAAAGATGAACACTGAGCTACGGCCAATTCATCCATTAATAGGTTCAAACAAGCATGGCAAAAGTGCAATTGGTAAACAGATTTCAGACTTAGTGAAATTAACACTTGTCTGGAATTTCAGATCAGGAAGCACACTTTGGAGCATGAAAACTATATGCTACATGTCCTGAACATGGCAAATTAAAGCATGGCATGGAGCTACTCAAAGATCTGAACAAAAGTCCCTTAGTGACCATGAGCCAAATGGGATAAGAAAATACCATTGCAAGCATGTGAACATGGCAAGAACATAATCAGATCTCAGACTTAGTGAAAAACTGGAGCATGCAAATCAGATATCAAGTAGGCATGTTTACGAGCTCGATGCACTCGCTACAGAGCATGTCATGACAATCTAAGCATACACCCATAAAGAATACACATTATGCAAGCTAGACATGGCAAGAACAATAACATAGCATGCACGGATCAACTACAATAACCTCGGCAAAATCGCTAACAAGTAGACAATCTGCCCAGATTCAAGAAATAGCAAAAGTAGAGCTCGATTGACTCAAGCTAGGGTGCTCCATAATTGCAAACAAAGACATGGATGGATAGAGCGCTACAAGATTAACAAAACATCCTTACTGATCATCCTCAAAAGAGGCACGGATCACTAGGAAACAACATGAACATATGGCATATTGATCAAAACAGTCCAAGTCCCTGAAATCAGCATTAACGAATGAACTACTTTGCAAGCTTGTGCTAGTCACCACACACATCAAAAAAAATACATGGATGGCACCTCTGGAAAGATGACAAAGCATATAACAAAACATATGTAGAGCTCACGGGCATATCATGCACACAATAATCACGGCAAAAATGACAAATAGCTATTTGGAGCAGCAGATCTGACAACTAACTCAAATAGCACTCCTCCAACAGCATTTAGGGAATCAATATGAACTCAAATGAAAATGATGCAATGAGATGAAATGATGTGCTCTCTGAGACGAACATTTTGATATGCTATATGCCCAAAACGGATCTACGGATGAAAAGTTACGATGCGATGAACATGGCAATATAATCTGCAGACTTAGGGAAAAAAATTAGGTCAACCCTAATTTCCAGATCTGGATCCGGCGCGTGGATCGAGGTTCACCGGGGGCCTCGCCGGAGTCCGTCGGGGAAGCGGCTGTTGGAGCTCGCCGGAGGAGGGGAAGGGCTCGCCGGGCCCCGGGCGAGGACAGTGGCGGCGGTGGCGTCCGCGGCGCGGGTCGGCGATGGCCGCGGCGGCTTGGTGCGGCGCCGGCCGGAGGAAGCGCCGGAGCTCACCAGAGAACTGCGCAAGGTGGTGGGGCGCGCCAGAGATGGAGGCGAGGGCGCAGGGGCGGCGCGCGACTCCCAGGCGGCGGGCGGCGGCCGATGGGCCTCGGGGGCCCGGGACGGGCTCCGCGGGCCGGCGGGATCCACGGCGATGTGGGCGCGGCGGTTCGGCGAATGGGGAGACGCCACATGGCGCTGGCGGGCGGGTCAGACACGTCCGGGGCCGGCGGACGTTGTCCGACGCGCGGTGGGAGAAGGGGGTTAGGGTTTCACCGGGAATTTCGGAGGGGGTACTATATATAGGCATAGGAGGAGCTAGGAGAGTCCAAATGAGGTGCGGTTTTCGGCCACACGATCGTGATCGAACGCTCTAGATGATGGAGAGGGTTTTGGTGGGTTTTGGGCCAAATTGGAAGGGTGTTGGGCTGCAACACACACGAGGCCTTTTCGGTCCCTCGGTTAACCGTTGGAGCATCAAATGAAGTCCAAATGGTACGAAACTTGACAGGAGGTCTACCGTTAGTAAACCAAGGCCGCTTGGCAAGTCTTGGTCCAATCCGGAAATGTTTAATCCTCACACACGAAAGAAAGGTAGAAATGGCCACCGGAGGAGAACGAAGCGCCGGAATGCAAAACAGACAACGGGGAAAATGCTCGGATGCATGAGACGAACACGTATGCAAATGCAATGCACATGATGACATGATATGAGATGCATGACAACAACAACAACAACAACAACAACAACAACAACAACACACGGAGACAAAAACCCGAACCCAAGAAAATAAAATAACTTAACACCGGAAACGGCAAGAGTTGGATTACATATTAGGTAAATCATATCCGGGGTGTTACAACACTCCACCACTACGAAAGGATCTCATCTCGAGATCTAGGACTGGAAGAACACCGGGTACTCAGAACAGAGGTGATCCTCGCGTTCCCAGGTGGCTTCACGGTCAGAATGGTGTGACCACTTGACTTTGAGGAATTTGATTGACTTATTGCGAGTCTTGCATTCAGTCTATTCAAGAATAGCAACGGGGTGCTCACGATAAGATAGATCTTCTTGGAGATCAATGTCTTCGAAGTTGATGGTGCGTTCAGGAGTGTTGAAGCACTTGCGGAGCTGAGAGACATGGAACACGTCATGCACATTTGCAAAGTTTGAAGGAAGCTTGAGTTGATAGGCGAGATCGCCTCTCTTGCTGACGATCTTGAAAGGTCCCACGTATCTAGGGGCAAGCTTCCCTTTGATACCGAAGCAACGAGTACCTTTCATTGGAGAGACGCAGAGGTAAACATGATCTCCGATCTCGAAAGCCAAATCACGATGCTTACTATCATAGTAGCTCTTCTGGCGCAATTGCGCTTCTTTGAGGTTATCACGAATGACTTTGCACATCTCCTCTGCCTCTGTGATTAAGTCATTTCCTAGAAGTTGACGTTCGCCGGTTTCAGCCCAGTTGAGAGGGGTACGGCACTTCCTGCCATACAGGATTTCGAATGGGGCCTTGCCCGAACTTGCCTGAAAACTGTTGTTGTAGGAGAATTCAGCGTATGGAAGGAAATCCTCCCACTTCATGCCAAAGGAGATCACACAAGCCCTGAGCATATCTTCAAGAATCTGGTTGACACGCTCGACTTGACCGCTAGTTTGAGGATGGAAAGCTGTGCTGAAGCGGATGTTGGTGCCCATGGCCTTCTGAAAAGAATCCAAAAACTTGGAGGTAAAGATGCTACCACGGTCTGAAGAGATCACCTGTGGAATAACGTGCAAAGAGACAATCCGAGAGGTGTAGAGCTCCGCCAATTGAGCTGTAGTGATTGACTCTTTGATAGGCAGAAAGTGAGCCACTTTAGTGAGTTTGTGGATGACAATGAATATAGCATCATTGCCATGATTGGACTATGGAAACCCAATCACGATGTCCATCTCAATGTGGTCAAACTTCCATTCTGGAATGGCAAGAGGTTGGAGGAGACTAGCTGGCCTTTGGTGTTCTGCCTTCACTCTTCTGCAGACATCACACTCATTCACGAACTGAGCAATATCGCGCTTCATTCGAGTCCACCAATAAGCCTGCTTGAGGTCCTGATACATCTTCATGCTCCCAGGGTGGATGGAGAGGAGTGAATTCTGAGCCTCGTTCATGATAACCTTATGAAGATCACCCTTGGGCACAACAATACGATCCTCGAAGAAGAGAGTATCCTTGTCATCAAGGCGGTAGCACTTGTACTTGGGTTGGCTCTTGGCAATCCCAATCTTCACCTTCTTCACCATAGCATCAAGAAGCTGGGCTTGGCGAATCTGGTCTTCCAAGGTAGGACAGACTTGAAGGTTGGCGAGGAAACCTTGAGGAACAGCTTGCAGATCGAGTTTGTGGAAAGCTTCACTAAGCTCGGGTTGATAAGGCTTGAGAATCAGATTGTTGCAATAAGCCTTCCTGCTCAAAGCGTCAGCAATCACATTGGACTTGCCTGGAGTATACTCGATACTCGGATTATACTCTTGAATCATTTCGACCCATCGAGTCTGCCTGAGGTTGAGATTAGGCTGAGTGAAGATGTACTTGAGACTCTTGTGGTCAGTGAATATGTCCACTTTTCTTCCCAATAAGAGATGTCTCCAAGTCAAAAGAGCATACACAACTACCGCCAACTCGAGGTCATGAGTGGGGTAGTTCTTCTCGCTGGGCTTCAACTGGCGAGAGGTATAAGCCACAACTTTCTTCTCTTGCATCAACACTGCACCAAGACCTTGAAGAGAGGCATCGCAAAAGACCTCCAACGGTTTGGATTCATCGGGTGGAGTCAGCACTGGAGCAGTGACCAATTTCTCTTTCAAAGTGTTGAAAGTAATGTCACACTCCGGAGACCAAACGTACCTGACGTGCTTCTAGAGAAGATTTGAGAGAGGCTTCGCGATCTTTGAAAAGGTCTCAACAAACCTTCGACAGTAGCTTGCGAGACCGAGGAAGCTACGGAGTTGCTTCACATCTGAGGTGGTTCCCAATTCAGAATTGCGGACACCTTCTCAGGATTCATCGCAATGCCCTTGGCAGAGATGATATGCCCAAGATAAAGAACCTCATCGAGCCAAAATTCGCACTTTGAGAACTTGGCGTAGAACTGATGTTCCCTGAGCTTATCGAGCACCAAACGCAAGTGCTTGGCATGATCTTCCTTGTTCTTCGAAAAGACCAGAATGTCGTCGAGATAGACCAAAACAAAGTCATTGGTGTAGGCATTGAAGATGAAGTTCATCATGCAAGAGAAAGTAGGAGGAGCGTTGACAAGGCCAAAAGACATGACCGTGTATTCATATGAACCATAGCTTGTCCTGAAAGCCATCTTGGGAATATCTTGCTCACGGATTCAAATCTGGTGATAACCCATATGGAGATCAAGCTTGGAGAATACTTGGGCACCTTTGAGTTGTTCGAACAGCTCGTTGATGTTGGGAAGTGGGTACTTGTTCTTGATAGTCTTCTTGTTCAATGGATGGTTGTCAACACAAAGTCAGACCGTTCCATCCTTCTTCTTCACAAAAAGAACTCCACAACCCCACGGAGAAGAACTAGGTCGGATGAGACCCATTCGCTCTTGAATATCGAGTTGCTTCTTCAGCTCCTTCAACTCTTCAGGTCCGAGCTTGTAAGGATGCTGGCACACTGGTTCCATGGCAGGCTCAAGATCGATGACGAATTCAATTGGCCGGTGCGGAGGCATTCTTGGAAGCTCTTCTGGAAAGACGTCTTGATATTCGCAAACGACTGGAATTTGAGAGATGGCATCCAGTTCACCCTTCTCATTGAGAGAAAACAGACGGATGGTATTATCCCGAGCGGCAAAGACAATAACATCCTCAGACGAATGAGTCAATTGAATCTGCCTGGCTGCACAATCAAGCTGAACCTTGTGCTTAGAAAGCCAATCCATCCTGAGAATAAGATCAATATCCGAGTTACCAAGGACCATTGGAGAAGCCAGAAACTTGAAATCACCCATCATGATAGAAATATCCGGAATCTCGTGGTTAGCAAGCAAACATTTACCCGGAGAGACAACTGCTAACAGTTTATGCATAACTTGGGAAGTCAACTCATGCTTAGATGCAAAAGGTTTCGAGATGAAACAATGCGATGCACCAGTGTCAAAAAGTACTTTTGCGAGAACATCATTAACAGGAAGGTTACCCATGATGACATCTGACAAGTCCTCTGCCTGAGCTGCATTCATCAAATTGACCTTGGCGTTCTTGGGGTTATGCTTGACCACAGCTGCACTTGCCGATCTCACAGGAGGAGGAGGAGGGAGACGCCTCTGGTTGAAGCACTTGTTGGCATAGTGACCCTTCTGTTGGCACTTGTTGCACGTGACCTCTGAAAGCAGACGGTGATACGGAGCACTTGATCTTGGATCTTGAGACGAAGTCTTGTTCTGAAAGCCAGGGTTGGGTGGGTGGGAAGATCCACTACCACCTTTGCTCTTCTGATACGGCTGACGGAACGGAGGAGGAGGAATCCAATACTTCTGCTGCTTGGCCACCTGAGTAGAGGAAGAAGGAGTAGAATCTCTGACTCGCTTCTTGGAAGCATCACACCTAAGTTGAGCAGCCTCTTGCTTCAATGCCAGGTTGTAGAACTCATTGTACCTCAAGGGCTCAAAGAGAACAAGAGCTAGCTGAATTTCTTCTCTGAGACCACCCCTGAACTGGTATATCATGCTCTTCTCATCAGGGATGTCCTGCTTAGCAAAGCGGGCGAGCTTCTGAAACAACTTGTTGTAGTCATAGACAGACAAAGAGCCTTGCTTCAGGTTGCGAAAATCCTCACGCTTGCTTTCAACCATGCTCTAATGAATATGATGAGCTTTGAAGTCTTGACGGAATTCATCCCAGGTAATCACACGGCCTCCTCTGGAATCTTTGTATTGCTGGAACCATTCTGCAGCTTGGTCTTTGAGTTGGAAGGAAGCGAACTTGACAAAGTCCTCAGGCCTGATGTTACTGCACTCGAAATACTTGCATAAGTCCACGAGCCAATCGTCAGCATCAGTTGCCTCAACACAATTGCTGAAGGTCTTTGGCACGTTAGCAAGGAACTGGTTGAGTGTAGCAAAGTGATTCTGATTGTTGCCTTGGTTCGCTTGGTTGCGCTCTTGAAGAATTTGCATGATCAACTGCATGTTTGCATTGGTAGCGGCCATCACAGCTTGCCATGCCTCCGGAGGAGGTGGAGGTGGTGGCGGATCCTAATTCTGATTTTGATTGCTGCTCTTAGCGGGAGCCATCCTGAAGAGAGTGACATCCGTTAGCACATTGACAGATAAAATGAAGCTGAATCAAGCGGGTTGAAATTGCAACATATAGTCTTCACATCCGAACAAAATGAACGAATGTATTCCACTTGAAATGGTCACATATCCATAAATTGAGAAGCCACTTAGAATTTAGGTAGAGGAATAAATCAACAAGGTACGGAACAAGAACGAATACTCGGTAAGAAATCCCAATCTCAAACCAAATATCCGTGGAAGAAGGGCTAGAGCTACAAGAATTCCCACCTATGAAACTCCCGAACCTTTCCGGTTATGCAATCAGGTGTTGGGGATACAGGGGAAGCATAATATCTCACCCAAATCTAGCAAATCCTACATCCAGCTGTATCCATCCTTCAACACATAACTGAGAAAAACTTCGCAAACCATCTACCTCAACCTTCGAAAAGCATCCGTTATACAAGTTATGGCAATACTCCCGAACTCCCGCCCCAGTACTGGGTGGCGTCGAGGTTATCTCACCAACAACTGCATAAAAGAGATTTTCGATGTCGGCGTACTAAACTCAGGTATTCCAGAACGGCAACGATAAAATTGTGACGACAACACCTCGGAGCTCAACTCCCCGGGACACTGCCACAACCCCTAAATGACAGGAGGCACCAAGAACTATGTTCTCGTCACAAATCCATCGGAACGATTCCAAGATACCCGCGTGATCCAAAATTTTTTTTGTGAAATTTGAGAAGATAAGAGTCAAAACTCTACGTCAGGATGCCTTACCAGAGCGATGAAGGAACTGGGGAGTAAAAAAATTCCTAAACTCTCCGATATATAATTCCTAAATGACTCAAAACATTTTTTTCTAGACTTAACTCGGCTGCTAAAAACGATCAAGAAATGGGGGCTCCTAAGGTCGGGGAAGGCTCTGATTACCAACTTGTAACGCCCTCGATGCGGCTATATCTCCTATGTGTCGAAGCACGACTTAGAGGCATAACCGCATTGAAAGCAATGTCGCAAGTAAGGTAATCTTCACAACATCCCATGTAATATAGATAATAAAAGGGGAAGGTACATAGTTGGCTTACACTCGCCACGTCAAACAAAGTACATAAATAGTATTACATCATCCAATCACTCATGGCCTGACTATGGTGCCAAAATAAAAGACCAACCAAACATGCGACACGGTCCCGATCTCCCCAACTGGGCACCACTACTGATCATCAGGGAAAGACACATAGTAACGGCGTGAGTCCTCGTCGAACTCCCACTTGAGCTCAAGCGCGTCATCTGGAACGGAGTCGTCTGGACCTGCATCTGGTTTTGGAAGTAATCTGTGAGCCACAGGGACTCAGCAATCTCACACCCTCGTGATCAAGACTATTTAAGCTTATAGGTAAGGCAAGGTAATATGTGGAGCTGCAGCAAGCGACTAGCATATATGGTGACTAACCTGTTCGCAAAAGAGAGCGAGAAGAGAAGGTAAAGCGCGAACGAAGAACTAGAGAACATACCACGACAAGCATTACTCCCACACCGTGTTCACTTCCCGGACTCCGCCGAGAAGAGACCATCACGGTAACTCATACAGTTGATTCATTTTAGTTAAGTTAAGGTTCAAGATTATCTACAACCGGACATTAACAAATTCCCATCTGCCCATAACCGCGGACATGGCTTTCGAAAGTTCAGATCCCAGCAGGGGGTCCCAACTTATCCCATGACAAGCTCTCACGGTCAACGAAGGATATTCCTTCTAGCGGGAAGACCCGATCAGACTCGGAATCCCGGTTACAAGACATTTCGACAAGCTGAAACAAATCCAGCAACACCGCCCGAATGTGCCGACAAATCCCGATAGGAGCTGCACATATCTCGTTCTTAGGGCACACTCAGATTGTCCAAACTTCCGATAGGCCAGCCTGGAGTTGCCCCTGGTGGCCACCGGCGGCAGACAAGGTGGACCAACACTGAAAGGAGCACTGGCCCGGGGGGGTTTAAATAAGATGACCCTTGGGCTTCAGATACCCAAGGGAAAAAGAGGCTAGGTGGAAAATGGTAAAACCAAGGTTGGGCATTGCTGGAGAAGCTCTATTCAAGGCGAACTGTCAAGGGGTTCCCATTATCACCCAACCGTGTAAGGAACGCAAAATCGGGGAACATAACACTGATATGACGGAAACTAGGGCGGCAAGAGTGGAACAAAACACTAGGCGAGAGGCCGAGCCTTCCACCCTTTACCAAGTATATAGGTGCATTAATATAACAAGTTAATATAATGATATCCCAACAAGAAAATAATGTTCCAACAAGGAACGGTCTCCAATCTTCACCTGCAACTAGCAACGCTATAAGAGGGGCTGAGCAAAGCGGTAACATCGCCAATCAATGGTTTGCTAGGACATGGTGGGTTAGAGGTTTGACATGGCAATTTGGGAGGCGTGATAAGCAAGTGGTAGGCATCATAGCATAGGCATAGCAAAAGAGTGAGCATCTAGCAAAGCAAAGATAGAAGTGATTTTGAGGGTATGATCATCTTGCCTGCAAAGTTGTCAGAGTTGACTGGATCCTCGAAAGCAAACTCAACAGGCTCCTCGTTAGTGAACTCGTCTCCTGGCTCTACCCAAACAATACAAACAAGCAAAAAAGGACACAATCAACCACGTGCAAAGCTCAAACAACATGATGCCAACATGGTATGCTATGCGAGATGCGATATGTGATGCATATGCAAGATTTGACAAGGAATGAATGAACCTGGCCTCAACATGGAAATTCAAGTGTGCCACTGGAAAGGTGAGGTGATTTCTGTAGAAATCGATATAAATAACACCAGAATCGGAGACACGGTTTGGAAATGGCAAGCAATTCAAATATGAGGAAAAGCGTTAGGAGAAGTAGACACGTTGGAGACGTATCAATCATAATCATGCATAATAAAGTTTAGAAAAGACTCAATTACTTCCAATGACTAATTTAATCATAAACCCGCAATACATTGGATCCCAACAAAGACACCGCAACAGAAGATTATATTGGATAGAACTCCAAGAAGATCGAGGAGAACATTGTATTGAAGCCATCTAGCTACTTGCTATGGACCCATAGGTCTATGGTGAACTACTCACGCATCATCGGTAAGGCGGCAAGGTTGATGTAGAGGCCCTCGATGATCGATTACCCCTCCGATAGTGTACCGGAAAAGGCCTCCATATGGGATCATGGAAGAACAGAAGGTTGCGGTGGCGGAAAAATGGTTTTAGGTGGCTCTCTGGGGGTTCCCCAAAATTTGACAATTTATAGAAGTGGAATCAGGTCAGACGGAGTCACATGGGGCCCATAAGGTAACATGCCATGCCTACCCACCACAGCGCGCCCTGTTGCCTTGCCTTCTCCTCATTTGTCCTATGGACTCCTCCCAAAGATTCTAGGGTCTCTTTTGTCCAGAAAATAATCATCGAAAAGTTTCATAGCGTTGGGACTATGTTTGGTACTTATTTTCTAGAAAACCAAAAGCAAGCAGAAAACAACAACTTGCACTAGGCACTAGGTTGATAGGTTAGTTCCTAAAAATGATATAAAAATGCATAATAAATCATATAAATTATCCAAGATTGAAACTATATGTCGGTGTAACAAACCCTGGGTCTATTGACCAGACTGTGCACAGGCACGGGGACAAGACTACAACTCTAGGATCAGACTGAAGCACAAAAGACTAGACCTTTGGAGGATCCAACATGCGGATCAAGAAGACCAAGGGGAACCAGAGAAGCAAGACGCGGCAAGGAAAAAGCCTCGCTTGCCGGGAAGGCGAGCCTAGCAAGGACGGAGTTTACCCCGCAAGCAAGCTTTCGAGGCATCCCAGCAGGCCTGCCAATACTTACGGAGACAGAACCAACCCACCGCACCACCTCATCACGACCCAAGTCGTCGATCAGTGCGGTGTCAAGCTCCAAGTTGACTAAGTGGCTGCTATCCACCACTTGGAAGCCACTTCCTACAGAAAACACCTATAAGTGACATCCATCCTACGACGTGTCAAGCGAGCAGGCGCAAAGCTGGCAAAACAGCTCGGCAGCCCCTATCGGGCAAGCTGCGATGTGACATTGAGCAGCGCATTTAATGTTTTCTGTTAGCCTGCAGAGTTATGTATGATAGCACTGTTTGCTATCTCATCAGTGCATAATGACTCATTTGCCACTGTGGTAACACCTTCTATCTATTAAAGGAGGCCCAAGGCAACCATAGAAGGGGTTGGATGATTTAGACCTCCACACGCTCATACGCGCGTAGCCGCTCTCGCCCTAAGGCAACTCTGCCGGGCAAGCGAGTTGCATCCACCACCATTTTTTCCCACGTCAATAAACCAATGCAGGAGTAGGATTTTACTCCTCACGGCGGCCCGAACCTGGGTAAAATCGCCTGTGTGATCTGTTGTGGAACATAGTAATTTCAATTAATTTTCCTACGCACACGCATGATCATGGTGATGCATAGAAACGAGAGGGGAGAGTGTGTCCACGTACCCTCGTAGACCGAAAGCGGAAGCGTTAGCAGAACACGGTTGATGTAGTCGTACGTCTTCACGATCCGACCGATCCAAGTACCGAACACACGGCACCTCCGAGTTCAGCACACGTTCAGCTCGATGACGTACCACGAACTCCGATCCAACAGAGCTTCGAGGGAGAGTTCCGTCAGCACGACGGCGTGATGATGGTGATGATGATGCTACCGACGCAGGGCTTTGCCTAAGCACCACTACGATATGACCGAGGTGGATTATGGTGGAGGGGGGCACCGCACACGGCTGAAAGATCAATGATCAATTGTTGTTTCTCCAAGGGGTGCCCCCTCCCCATATATAAAGGAGTGGAGGAGGGGGAGGGCCGGCCCTCTCTATGGCACTTCCTAGGGGAGGCCTACTCCTACCGGGAGTAGGATTCCCCCTTTCCTAGTAGAACTAGGAGACCTTCCAAGTAGTAGGAGTAGGAGAGAAGGAAAGGAAAAGAGAAGAGAAGGAAGGAGAGGGCGCCGCCCCTCCCCCTAGTCCAATTCGGACTAAGCCTTGGGGGCGCGCAACCTCTCCTCTCTCTTTCCCCTCAAGCCCAATAAGGCCCATATACTCCCCGGCGGATTCCCGTAACTCTCCGGTACTCCGAAAAATACCCGAATCGCTCGGAACCTTTCCGATGTCCGAATATAGTCGTCCAACATATCGATCTTTACGTCTCGACCATTTCGAGACTCCTCGTCATGTCCCTGATCTCATCTGGGACTCTGAACTACCTTCGGTAGATCAAAACACATAAACTCATAATACAAATCGTCACCGAGCGTTAAGCGTGCGGACCCTACGGGTTCGAGAACTATGTATACATGACCGAGACACGTCTCCGGTCAATAACCAATAGCGGAACCTGGATGCTCATCTTGGCTCCTACATATTCTACGAAGATCTTTATCGGTCAAAATCGCATAACAACATATGTTGTTCCCTTTGTCATCGGTATGTTACTTGCCCGAGATTCGATCGTCGGTATCTCAATACTTAGTTCAATCTCGTTACCGGCAAGTCTCTTTACTCGTTCCGTAATACATCATCCCGCAACTAACTCATTAGTTACAATGCTTGCAAGGCTTATAGTGATGTGTATTACCGAGTGGGCTCAGAGATACCTCTCTGACGATCGGAGTGACAAATCCTAATCTCGAAATACGCCAACTCAACAAGTACCTTCGGAGATACGTATAGAGCACCTTTATAATCACCCAATTACATTGTGACGTTTGCTAGCACACAAAGTGTTCCTCCAGTAAACAGGAGTTGCATAATCTCATAGTCATAGGAACATGTATAAGTCATGAAGAAAGCAATATCAACACATTAAACGATCAAGTGTTAAGCTAACAGAATGGGTCAAGTCAATCACATCATTCTCCTAATGATGTGATCCCATTAATCAAATGACAACTCATGTCTATGGTTAGGAAACTTAACCATCTTTGATTAACGAGCTAGTCAAGTAGAGGCATACTAGTGACACTATGTTTGTCTATGTATTCACACATGTATTATGTTTCCGGTTAATACAATTCTAGCATGAATAATAAATATTTATCATGAAATAAGGAAATAAATAATAACTTTATTATTGCCTCTAGGGCATATTTCCTTCATGATCTCTGTTGTGCTGTCTCATGTTTTGTCGCTCTTTGTGCAACGTGCCATCCCCCTACTGAACCATAAATGGGCTCTTGGTCCCATAGGTAGCTGTGGTTGCCTGTGATACTATAATAGCATGAAACAACCAAAAATTATGGATATGCTGGAGAAGTATCAGCATCCCCAAGCTTAATTATAGGTATGTTATCCGTACTCATGTTATCATGTTGGCATGGTATGAATCTGCTTTCATCGCATAAATATAAATCATGAGCACCCCAGTGTTAAAGCAAGCAATTGGATCATACTTCTAAGGCACTTCCACATTTTCAACCCACACAATACATGAGTGTGAGGCAGGGATATAGCACTATAGGTGGAATAGAATATGGTGACAGAGATCAATTGGAGATGTTAAAAAGTAAGAAAGTCACGCATCAACTCGATAGATCAACGGGCAATGGAGAGGCACATCAATCGATATAAATGCGATGAGCAGGGATTCCCATGCAATGGATGCACTAAGATCTATAAGTGTATGAAAGCTCAATGAAAACTAAGTGGGTGTGCACCCAATTTTCTTGCTCATGAAGACCTCAGGCATTTGAGAAAGCCCATCATCGGAATATACAAGTCAAGTTCTATAATGAAAAATTCCAACTAGTATATATGAAATTGACAAGCCAAGAGATTCTCTATATGAAGAACATGGTGCTACTCGGAAGCACAAGTGTGGTAAAAGGAGAGTAACATAGACCCTTCTCTCTTATTCTCTCTTTTTTTGGTTCGGCTCTTTTGGCCTCTCTTTTTTCTTCCGGAGTCTCATCCTGACTTGTGGGGGAATTATAGTCTCCATCATCCATTCCTCACTGGGATAATGCTCCAATAATGATGATCACCACCCTTTTATTTACTTATAACTCGAAAAAACTGAAACAATATGACTATATAAATGCCTCTGGTAGTGTACCAGGATGTGCAACGATCTAGTGTAACATGTATAACAATGATGAACGGTGGCTGTGCCACTAATATCATGTCAGCTCTATATGATCATGCAAAGCAATATGACGATGAACACACATGTCATGAAAACATAACTGTCGAAGTTGCATGGAAATATATGTCGGAATAGCTATGGAAATGCCATAATAGCTAGGTATGGTGGCTGTTTTGAGGAAGATATAAGGAGGCTTATGTGTGATAGAGTGTATCATATCACATGGTTTGGATGCACCGGCGAATATTGCACCAACTCTCGAGGTGAGAAGGGCAATGTGCGGTACAGAAGAGGCTAGCAAATTGCGGAAAGGTGCATATAATCCATGGACTCACATTAGTCATAAAGAACTCATATACTTATTGTGAAAGTCTATTAGCCCTTGAAGCAAATTACTACTTGCATGCCCCTAGGGAATTGGTTGGTAGGAATTAACCATCACGTGCATCCGATTATAACAACACTCAAGGATTTCAATCAAAAATAAAAATGCTCAAACCTCCCCACCATGCCATGAGCAACACTTAGCTGAGAAGTTAAAAACAAGATTTAATACCGATATTTCTCTAACCAATGATCATGAACCAATATCATTTCATATTACGACATCAATATAATTAAACCATTCATTTCATATTTAGGGATCTGCATGAAAGTTTTTATTATATCCCCCTTGAATACATATCCTTTTCATACTAGTCTTATAACACGTGCATATTGATAATCACTAACTAATAGTCTCTCAAAAAAAATTAAGTGAAGCATGATAGTGCAACCAATTCTATAAAATATGACCACCACCATGCTCTAACAAGTATGAGTGAAGCACAAGAGCAACTACCGAGCTCAAAAGATATAAGTGAAGCACATAGAGTATTCTAACAAATCACGATAAATGTGTGTCCCTCTCAAAAGGTGTGTGCAACGAACAATGATTGTGGCAAACTAAAAATAAAACAAAGCAAAAACTATAGCACGAGACTCTCCAAGGAAAACGCATATCATGTGATGAATGAAAATGTAGGTCCAAGTAACACACTAATAGATTGTAGACAAAAAAGGGGATGCCATCCGGAACATCCCCAAGGTTAGACACTTGGGTTTTCCTTGAATATTATCTTGAGGTGCCTTGGGCATCGCCAAGATTAGGGTCTTTCCACTCATTATTCCTTCATACATCGTGATCTCACCCCAAAACTAGAAAACTTTAGCACACAAAACTCAACAAAAACCTCGTGAGATCCGTTAGTATAATAGAAAAATCATAAACTTTAGGTACCGTTGAAAACTCATCCATAATTATTTTTGCATAATACCTACTATATTCTAACTTCTACATGACTTATACCCCCGATATAATCCCTAGAGTCATTAAAACAAGTACACTATGCAATAGAAAAATGAATCTATCAAAAAGAGAATAGTCTATAATGATTTGAACAAAAACTATACTTCTATAACTCCAAAAATCTAAAAAATTATGACAAGGGCAATTTGTATATCAATTATGTGTAAAATATTCAGAATTTTGTCATGTTCTAGTGAATTATTGTAATTCCAGCATCTCGCGCAATTTTTTTGTATTTTTTGCAGAATCAAGTCAACTATCAACCAAATCATCCCAAAGGATTTGCTTGGCACAAACACTAATTGAAACATAAAAACACAATCATTACAGTAGAAATAATCATGTCAACACATAAGAACAAAAAGTAAAAACTTATATTAAGATAACTACTAGGTTGCCTCCCAACAAGCGCTATTGTTTTACGCAGCTAGCTAGGCGTAATGTATTGTTTCAAGTATTGTCATGCTTGAAATTAATTCCATAGATGGATCTCATAGTAGATTCATATGGTGGTTTAATTCTCTTCCTTGGTAAGTGTTCTATCCCTTTATTTAGTGGAAATTGGAACCTTATATTTCCTTCTTTCATATCAATAATAGCACCTACGGTGAGTAGGAAAGACCTACCAAGTTTTATAGGACAAGATGGAATGCATTCAATATCAAGCACAAGGAAATCCACGGGCATATAATTTCTATTAGCAAGTATGAGCACATCACTTATTCTACCCAATGGTTTCTTAATAGTTGAATCCGCTAAATGCAAGTAACGGAACATTCATTCATATTGGTTAGACCTAGCATGTCACATAAAGATTTTGATATAGTAGAGACGCTAGCATATAGATAACACAAGGAATTACATTCATAAACTTTAATCTTAACTTTAATAGTAGGTTCCCATTCATCATGTAATTTTCTATGTATTTAAACTTCCAATTCAAGCTTTTCTTCATGACCTTTTATCATCGCTTCTATAATATGTAGTGAAAGCTTTATTTTTTTGGTAAGAATTAGGTGAATTTTTTATGGATTCAACAAGGAAATATATCCAATCAAAGAACAATTTTCATTATTAAAGTCCATGCAGTCCAAAATAGTGGGCACATCACTATTTAAAGTCTTGACCTCTCCAAACCCACCTTTATCATTGTTTTATCATTAAGATCATCACCATCCAAACAATTGGGATGCCTTCTAGCTAAAGTTGACTCATCTCCAGTACCTTTTTCATCAAGTTTTATATTACTAAACAAGGATGCAATAGGTGGGACACCAATAATTTTAATATCTTCATCGTCACTAGTGGAAGAATGTGACTCTGGTTTAGGAGCTAATTTATTCACTAGAGTGGTTCATTTGTCGGAAATCTTTCCTAATAGATTTTTGGTATGAGCAAGTTGTGATTCTAGATTGGCTACTTCAAGATTGATTTCGTCAAGTTGCTTACTATTAGCATCCAAAAGAGTAAAATGTTCGTTAATCTCCTTAGTACAAAGTTCATTTTGCACATACTGAGAATAAATAAAATTCTTAGTAGCCATTTCAATTTTAGACAATCTTTTATCATAAGATCATTATCCTTAGGTAATTCAGACATGATAGCAACTTCAAGCAAAACAAGCAAGCAAGCAAACAATTTTTTTATGTTTCCCAATTTCTAGGGAAGTGGAGGGAGATGAAAAAGAGAGGCAAAGGCAAAACAAAAGTAGAACAAGTAATTAGTAGTTTGTGTGAAGGAATCTAATAAGAATTTTATGATGTCTCCCCGGCAATGACACCAGAAATTCTTGCTCCTACTTCTGAGCAGCATTGGGGTTTTCCCAGAAGCGGAAGGGTGAAGCAATATAGTAGCAGAGAAGTATTTCCCTCAGTGGGAACTGATACTTCTCCAACATATCTATAAATTTTTATTGTTTCATGCCATTATATTATCAATCTTGGATGCTTTATATATACATTTATATGCTATTTTATATCATTTTTGGGACTAACCTATTAACCTAGTGCCCAGTGCGAGTTCCTGTTTTTTGCTTGTTTTTAGCTTTTCAAAAAATCAAATACCAAAAGGATTCCAAACATGATGAAACTTTATGGTGATTTTTATGGACCAGAACGGATCCTAGAAGGTTCGAGAAGTGGACAGAAGAGGTACAGGTGAGCCACGAACTCACAGGGCGCGCTCACCTGAGCTCGTGCCCC
>NC_041392.1:423290620-423330866 GCF_002162155.2 Triticum dicoccoides | reverse complement strand
CCTCTATAAATTTCCAAGTATTCGCAAACCAACAGATAGGAACCCGAAACACTTTTTCCATCGCCACAAGCTTCTGTTCTTTCGCAATCCCATCTAGAGGCCTTTTCCAGTACTCTGCCAGAGGGGGAATTGATCATGGAGGGCTTCTACATCATCCTTGTTGCCATTTGATGATGCGCGAGTAGTTCACCATAGACCTACGAGTCCATAGCTAGTAGCTACTAACTAGATGACTTATTTCTCTTAGATTTTCAATACCATGTGCTCCTCCATCTTCTTGGTGTTCTATTCGATGTAATCTTCTTTTGCGGTGTGTTTCATGGGATCAGATGAATTGTGGATTTATGACCAAATTATTCATTGAAAATAATTGAGTATTTTCTGAACTTTATTATGCATTTATTGAGCCTTGTATTTATATTTGATCTATCTATTTGGTTTGGCCAACTAGATTGATCTATCTTCAGTGGGAGAGGTGCTTTGTAATGGGTTCAATCTTGCGGTTCTCTATATCCCAGTGACAGAAGGGGACAAGACATGTATTTTATTGTTGCCATTAAGGGTAAAATGACGAGGTTTATTCATATCGATTTTACTTTGTCTACATCATGTCATCTTGTTTAAGGCATTACTCCATTTTCATGAACTTAATACCATAGATGCATGGTGGATAGCGGTGGATTGGTGGGGTAATAGTAGTGGATGCAGGCAGGAGTCGGTCTACTTGTCTCGGACGTGATGCCTATATACATGATCATTGCCATGAATAAAATCACAACTATGTGCTTTTATATCAATTGCCCAATAGTAATTTTTCACCCACCATATGCTATGTGTTTGAGAGAGAAGCTTCTAATGAAAACTCTGGCCCCTGGATATAGTTTAATCATATTACAAAATCAAAAAATACTTTGCTACAATTTATTTACTTTTATTTTACTTTGCAATTTATCCATCTACCTATACAAGATTTGATCCCTGCACATAACGAGTTCAAGGGGATTGACAACCCTCTTGCCTGCGTTGGGTGCAAGTATTTGCTTTTGTGTGTGCATGTGCTGAAGAATGGAATTTGTGTGGTCCTCATATTGGTTCAATAAACCTTGGTTATCACTGAGGGAAATACTTATCTCTATTGTACCATATCTCCCCTCCACTTCGGGGAAAATCCCAACGCATCTCACAAGTAGCAAAAGAATTTCTGGCGCCGTTGCCGGAGAGACATCATCAAATTCTTACCAAGTACCTATACACAAACTATCATCTACTTGCTTTTATTTTTATTGGCATTTGCCTCACTCTTTCATCTCCCTCCACTTCTCATAAGAATAAAAACACAAAAATATTTTTCTTTGTCAATTTGCTTGTTTGTTTGCTTTCTTGTCAGCATGTCTCAAGAGAAGTTCCATGATAGTTCTTATCATAAAACATTGACTGAGATTGAAAATAATACTAAGAATTCTATGTTTTCGCAATATGAACATAATAAATTCTTCACTGAGGAACTTAAGGAACACTCTAATTTATTTGGTGCCATCAGTAAACAACTTGATGAAGTTCCCAACCTTCAATCTCAACTTGCTCATACTGAAAATTTGATAGGAAAGATTTTTGACAAACAAACTATGCTAGTAATTAAGATGGCTGCTAAACCTAAGTCTCCTACTAGTGATGCTAAAGATATTAAAATGATTGATGTCTCACCTATCAAATCCTTGTTTATAAATATATAACTTGATAAAAAGGGGAATGGAGATGTGTCACCTTTAGCTAGAAGGTGTCCCAATTGTTCGGAGGGTGATGATCTTAATGATGAAAGTGATAAAAGTGAGTTTGGAGAGGTCAAGACTTTAAATAGTGATGTGCCCAGTACTTTGGATTATAAGGACAATAATTATGATAATTGTTCTTTAATTAAATGTATTTCCTTGTTGCAATCCCTGATAAATTCACCTAATGCTTACGAACAAAATAAAGCTTTTACTACAAAAATATTGTAGAAGCTATGATAAAAGATTATTAAGAAAAGCTAGAATTGGAGGTTTCTATACCTAGGAAATTGCATGATGAATGGGAACCTACTATTAAAGTAAAGATCAAAGATTATGAATTTAATTCTTTGTGTGATCTAGGTGCTAGCGTGTCTACTATACTGAAATCTTTATGTGATGTGCTAGGCCTAACCGATATGGATGAATGTTCCCTTAATTTGCACTTAGCGGATTCAACTATTAAGAGACCATTGGGTGGAATAAATGATTTGCTCATACTTTCTAAGATAAATTATGTGCTCATGGATTTTGTTATGCTTGATATTGCATGCAATCTGTCTTGTCCTATAATACTTGGTTCGCCTTTCCTATGAACCATGGGTGCTATTATTGATATGAAAGAAGGAAATATAAGAATCCAATTTACATTAATGAAAGGAATAGAACACTTCCCTAGAAAGAGAATTAAAGCACCATAAAAATCTATTATGAGAGCCACCTAGGCAATTAATGTGAAAGATGACAACACTTAAAACAATGCCTTAAGTCTAGCTAGGGGCGTAAAACAATAGCACTTGTTGGGAAGGAACCCAATAGTTATCTTAAATTTTTTGCTTTTTCTTTCTATTTTTGAGTGTTGAAACAATTATTTCTATTTTTATGATTGTGCTTTTATGTTTAAATTTGTTTTTGTGCCAAGTAAAGCCTTTGGGATGATTTCATTGATACTCCTAGTTGCCTACGGGGGTGCCCAGACTTGCCTGCCTGCGGGCTTGTGTGTGGCTACACCAACGGCCTGGTACGACCCATCTTTAGCAGCAACCACTCAAGACCCTCGCGAAAGGCCAAGCCTCGTGAGGCAGACGACGCCAAGACCTTCCTTGGGGTAGCCTCACTAGGATGGCTCCTGAGGAGCACCGATCTCTATGCAAGGGGCACCTCGCAAGGTTCAAGTGACGTGAGCCATGATGACCAAGGCCAGGCGGGCGCCAGTGGGCGCAGTGTACCAGTTTCTTCTTTCGTGCCAAAGAGACAGGCACATGCGAGGAGTCCCGAGGCATCAGGCAAAGGTTTCCATGTCGGTGCAACATGACCAAGACTAGCAGGACGGTAGGATGGAGGTCACCATGGAGTCCACAACAGCGTCACCACCACAGCCTTTGGCAGGCGAAGACCACCTTTTGTCGGGATAGCTTGTACTGATTGTCCCCCTTCAAACATGGCCGTTGTTGGATCCCTTCCTGCCTAACATTTGGGAAGAGGACTAGGGCCTCTATAAATAGGACTAGCCACCACCGTAGGAGGGATCGACTCATCCTGGATTGGACCCATCCCATCCTCACATCCACTAGCTCACCGAGCTAAAGAACACCTCTCCTCCGGAGGCTATTCGTCCATTGTACTAGTTCATCCATAGACCGTGAGGCAATCCACCACCAACACACTAGAGTAGGGTATTACGCCGCAAGGTGGCCTGAACCAGTATAAACCCTTGTGTCTCTTGTTCCTTGGGTTCATCGAGCTAGGCCGTGAGATCATTGAGCGAGCGAACTAGGGAGAGAGAGTTCTTTGTGCGCACCCCAGAGTTCGAACCTCAAGGGTTAGCCGGAACCCGCAATCCAACATTTGGCGCGCCAGGTAGGGGAGCGCCAAAGCCTTTCTTC
Organism: Triticum dicoccoides; assembly: GCF_002162155.2. Classification (NCBI taxonomy): domain Eukaryota; kingdom Viridiplantae; phylum Streptophyta; class Magnoliopsida; order Poales; family Poaceae; genus Triticum; species Triticum dicoccoides. Next base: position 423,327,211 of record NC_041392.1, on the reverse strand, counting down.
CGTCGATCGACGTACCACTACTCCACCACATCCACGGCACACGCTCGCCGAGCCCGTGCTGAGCGCTGGGCTGCCCTTGCTGCTCGCGTCGCTTAGATGTCGCCCGTGGGGGGACCTCCCCACCGTTCTCCATCACCCGCTGCCAACGGCGCTACCGGCCCGACAGGAAACAAGCAGCAAGCATCGTCGTTGCACCCCTCTATGCGGCGGGACGAACGTACCGCCACCCTGTCGCTGACTCCGGCCGGCTCATCGTCCTACGCTCGTCACGCACCCACGGACGCGGAGGCCGTGCTGCTCATGGCACGCGACCTCCTGCGTTACCGCTCGGTCGACGACCTCTATGAAGACTCGTTGGACCACATTGGCAAGCTCGTCAGCGCCACCGGGGGCTCTCCCGCGTTGTCTCTCTCGCTGCCTCCTGTTGCAGCGGGCGACGTAGCCCGTGGAGCGCCTCCACCGCCTCGACATCAAGACGGCGCCCTCGCATGAAGACGTGTGGCCCCGTGGCGCGACCCACTGCTCAGGGCGCCCGCGCACGAAGAATGACGCTGCCAAGAAGTCCCTCGGCCGCAAGAAGACGCTCCCGCACTCCCAGCACCACCATGTCAGGAACGCGCACCGCCTGCGACGGTGGCGCACGGGTACCAAGACTGGCCTGCGCCTCCGCGACGGGCTCTTGTGACCACGGCAGGCTGTCGCGCCTTCACCCTGAGCTGCACAGCATCGTCTGGCCCAGCAAGTTCAAGCCCGACCTGCCTCCGTGCTACGACGACACCCCCGACCCTGCTGAATTCTTGCAGCTCTACAAGCTGAGCATTGTGGAAGCCAGCGGTGATGAGAAGGTCATGCCGAACTGGTTTCCCATGGCCCTTAAGGACGGCACGCTCTCATGGCTCCTGAACCTGCCAGCGGGATCGATCTCCTCCTGGGGCAAGATGCGCGAGTGTTTCATCGCCAACTTCTAGGGCACCCGCGACCATCCGCCGACCGCGAGTGACCTGCCAGGGGAAACCCTGCAGAAGTACATCCACCGCTTCAACAATGTTCACCTCAAGGTCCCCAAGGTGACGGACGAGGCCATCGTCTTAGCATTCTTTGATGGCGTCTGCGATGTCAAGATGAAGGAGGAGCTCTCCATACACGAAGAACTGTGCACGGCTATGGAGATGTTCAACATGGTGACCAAGTGTGCAAGAGCCAAGGAAGGGCGCCTCTCCCTCCTCGAGCTTCCAGCTGCCGACCCAGAAGACAAGAAGGCCAAGACCAAGGACGTGAAGCGCAAGGGGGCTGTTGTGCTCGCGGCGGAGCCAGAGATGAAGCGCGGCTATGACCATCCCGAGTCATCAAAGGCCAACTGCCCGTTCTGCGCCTTCCAGAACGTGTACAACCACAACACTAATGGCTGCCAGGAGCTCAGGTCCATCCGTGATGGGCGCTTCAGTCGATGCACTGAGCGCAACTACCGAGGCTACGACCGAGGCTACGACTGAGCCCCCATAAGGAGTGGCGCGACCGGCTTCGTGAGGACCACTGGTAGGACCAGCCTCGCGAGGGCGCCTGGAGAAACCAGCCTCGTGAGGACCGCCCTCAGGGCAACGCTGGCCATCCTCCGCTACCGCCACCACCAAGAAGGAACGACGACCATCGTCAAGAGGAGGGGGCTGGGGGCTTCTAGGAGCCTCGTGCCATTGCACCATTACCTTCAGCTCCTCTGACCAACTCAAGTGTGCGGCAACTGCCGGTGCCCTACCGATGCTCTGCTCACCCATCATCAGCAATGTCCAAGTCACCAAGACTCTCATCGACGGCGGTGTGGGGCTCAATGTCCTGTCCGTCCAGATGTTCAACCACCTCCAAGTGCCACACGATCAGCCACAGCCTACCAAGCCCTTCTAAGGAGTGACCGACGGCTCCACCACCCTGGTCGGGCAGGTCTGCCTCCCTGTCACCTTCGGCAAGCGTGACAACTACCGCACCGAGCTCATCGACTTTGACGTCGCCCACATCCGCCTTCCTTACATCGCCATCCTTGTCTACCTAGCCTTGGCCAAGTTTATGGTAGTGACCCATCACGGTACAATGTCCTCAAGATGCCCGGGAGCTGCGGCGTGATCACGGTCGCCTGCAAGGAGAAGGACATGGTGTGCTATATCGAGTGTGCTTACCAAGCTGCAGCAGCCGAAGACTCAGATAACGAAGGCGCCGTCTACCCTCCTGAGGCCATCCCCAAGAAGAAGAAGCAGCTGCTCCATCAAGGGCTTCAGGAGAGTGGTGTCTCCAGTGGCACTACCTCAGGACCTGCGTCCCCAGATGGGGCGCCTCCCTCTCTCGCATTGGAAGGCACGCCCGGCGCCCTCCTCGGGTTGGGCTCGAGGATCTCTTTTGGAAGGCCTCAGACCAAACCGACGTCACGAGGGAGGCACTCGGGCACCACGTGGAGGCGTGCTTTGCCGCACGTTTCCCTCAAGAGAGCGCAAGGCGTGGAGCGCCTGGTGCTCAGGAGTTCATCACCAAGGCGACCAAGGAGCTTCAAGGGGCGAGAGCCATGCGCGGTGGTAACCCACTACCTGGCGCAACTCCATGTCCTGGCAAGGACGATGAGATGTGCGTCTGCGTCGACATTCCAGGGATCAACAGGGCCACATCTCAGGGGCGCTTCTGGCCATCGAGCGTTGGTTGGTGCAAGGGCCCCCCACACAGGTACGTTCTCACGCCTTTCGGCCTGCCGAACGCGGCTGTCACCTTCCACCAGCTCATGCAGAGCGCCCTGGCGGCTCACGAGGCCAGGCGCCAGGAGGTCCTGGGGGGAGGAGCCAGAACCTCCGGGGTCCCTCAGGAACGGGCCACCGGATGACTCATGAAGAGCAACTTCTTCTGCGTGCATCTTCAGCTACAGTGCCAGGTGACATTTTCTGGTTTATTCAGCTGGGGGCGCCCCTCGAGCAGCATCATCCCCAGGTCGCGTGGGCGTGTCCCTGCGACATGCATCCTTTTGCATTTTAGCTTACTCTGTTGGGGGCGCCCCTCAGGCTGCATCATCCCCAGGCCGCGTGGGTTCGTCCCTGTGGCATGTATCATTCTTGCATCTATTCGAACTAGCTTGCCTCATTACTTGAGTCATCTTATGATTATGACCTGCCTACCCAGTACTTCAATACCATGAATGTCGTGTGCCCTTGCAAGCCAACCCACGACCGCCTCATGATTAAGGATTGGCACGGCGTTTGTGCTCGGGTCCATCCCTGCAGCGTCACTGTCGGTGTCAAAACCGGTGGATCTCGGGTAGGGGTTCCCGAACTATGCGTCTAAGGTCGATGGTAACAAGAGACAGGGGACACAATGTTTTACCCAGGTTCGGGCCCTTCCTATGGAGGTAATACCCTACGTCTTGCTTGATTGATCTTGATGAATATGAGTATTACAAGAGTAGATCTACCACGAGATCGATATGGCTAAAGCCTAGAGACCTAGCTTGTATGGCTATGGTAATGAATGTCCCTCTCCTCCGGACTAAGTCCTCCGATTTATATAGACATCGGGAGGATCTAGGGTTACACAAGGTTGGTTACAAAGAAAGGAATCTACATATTTGGTCGCCAAGCTTGCCTTCCACACAAACAAGAGTCCCATCCGGACACGGGTGCAGTATTCGGTCTTCTTGTTCTTCACAGCCCATCAGTCTGGCCCATGGCTAACATGCCGGACGCCTGAGGACCCATTAGTCCAGGACTCCCTCAGTAGCCCCTGAACCTGTCTTCAATCACAAGGTATCTGGCGCGTAGATCTGTCTTCGGCATTGCAAGGCGGGTTCCTCCTTCTGAACTCCAAGATAGTCTTCGGACGTATTGATCGTGTCCGGACCTGTAACACACACAACCGCAGAGAGAATGTAATAATCCACGAGTCCAATCTGCTGATAACCTTTTACAACATGACATCATGTCTGTTCGATCACAATTTCAAACCGTTCTTCGTCTACCGCTCCATGTTTCGAGACGCGGTTGCCATTGGCATGTCTTGTCGAAGCAGAGATCGTGTCCCTTATTGGGGGATTCTCATCAATACGGGTGTGGGTAACCCAACCATGCCGTTTTACACAACCCTTGGGAGTAGGCGAATTTTAAGGCGAGTGGGGAGGCGTTCCATATTCACTGCCCTTATAAGGAGATAAGAATCCTCTTTCTTCTCCCACGCCTTCTCTCTTCATTTACCCTTATACTCTTGAGCTTAAGCGCCCAAGTTCTCGTCTTTTTCCCACTCGAGAAAGCACTCAACCATGTCCGGATCCGGAGGTCAAGTCAAATGGATGGCCTCCTCCGTCAAGGAGAAGGACATTACCGAGCTTCGGGCGGCCGGGTACCTGGCAAAGGAAATCACCCACCGCCTTCCAGCCTAGGGACAAATCATCCCCACACCGAAGCCCTATTCATCCCTCATTTCCTCCGTGGGCTAGGGTTTCCACTCCACCCTTTCGTACGCGGGCTGATGTTCTACTACGGGATAGACTTCCACGACCTATCCCCGAACTCCTTCCTCAATATCTCGGCGTTCACCTGGCTCAAAATCTTCAATGTGAAGCCGAAGGTGGTGGATGGCCAGCACGCGGTGTGCGGAGGTGCCATGGTGAGCAAGCTGACCAATGTATCCTAGCCAAAAGGCACTTTCGTGGACACTGTCAAGGAATGGCAGAAACAATGGTACTACATCACCGCGGCTGCCGAATTCAACTCCGACGCTCGCAAGCGACTCACCTCCTGGATCGAGAAGAGCCCGAACTAGTGTTCGTCAGACGAGCTGACAGCGCTGCAAACGCGCATCCAAAGCATGGTGGATAAAGATATCAAGCTCGTCGACATAATCCAAGTGATGCTGGTGCGCCGGATCTTCCCCTGCCAGAGCCGAAGCCGCCCTCTATGGGAGTTCAATCCGAAGAAGCACCATACCCTGGAGAGGCTCTTGGAAACAACTCACGAAGATGCCTGGAAGTTTCTTTTCAAGGGCAACGAGATACCACCAGCCACAGATTCGGACCGCAGGCACGACATTAACCACCTCCCCAACGAGGTACGTTAACTTTTAGCACATCCCCTACTTGCTTGTTTTGAGGATGGTATCTAAGCTTTTTTATCATTGCTTCTTCAGAACTGGATGGAGAGGGCGAAGCAGATCCGGTGTCTGGCTCCGCTGCCTAAGGAACCAGTCATCCCGCATTTAGCGAAGATGCCGGAGCCGGCGCCCTATAAGGTGCCGGAGAAGAAGGCCAAGGGGGTCCGGAGTGGCCCCCGCGGCAAGGGCGCTTCGGACGCGACATCCAAAGACAAGACCCGCTCCTCCACCGACGAAGACGACGATGATGAGGAGGAGGAGGAAAGAGATTCTCCCCCTGATGGGGGGGAGGAAGAAGAGGGCGGCCTCCACAATTCTGGAGGCATAGGTGCCCAAGAAGGCGAAAGGCCCACTCGTGGGGAGCTCCGCATGGGACGTCAAAAGCATTCTGGAGCAACGCCCTCGCACTAAGCCTCGGGCTGCATCGTAACTGCTAAGACTCATATCTGCCCATAAATCAAGTCTCTCCTAATCATTTTATTGACATGATTGGTTATGTTATTACAGTCCAGCCCACGACCGCCCTCAGTGATCCTCGTCAAGAGGTTCGTTGGATTCAAAGGCGATGGCCAACCAGTCACCGCCGGCCGCTCACTCCCCCAAGGCCAAGGATGACGTGGTGGTGCTATCCCCGTGACTTTTCCAAGCTGGGGAGAGGCTCAGGAGGCGCTAGAAGGCGATGCCTCCATCGCCAGACACCAGGGGGAGCCGATCCCCATGGAGACTGGTAGTGAGGAGGGCCGTATTCAGTTTGGCCCATATCCAGACTTGATTCCGGAGACCGATACAGCTGCAGAATCCGGCATGCAACCTCCTTCAAAAGAAGGGGGTATGCCTATTCCGCCGGTGACCCTTGTCCAAGCAGGGACACCAAATAATCTGCTGGAAGCATTATGAGGTGCTTCCATTGTGGATGAGCACCGTGTTCTTATGGGCACGGTAATTGAAAGGGTTTAGTCTGCCAAGAGCGGACTAACCGAAGCCTGCAGCAGTCTGCGGACAGGTTTTGAGGTAAGCGACGCAAAAAGAGAAAATCCCAATATAGACAGTAGCCCCTGAGACACTGTCTGGTGTTCGGAAAGAAAATCCGGACAGAGGATCAATCCTTTATTGTAAGAAACTAACTAAATTGTCTGAAATGAATACGCATGCATCGCTGTTGGCCGCAGCCTCACATACTGCCGAGGTCTCCGAACTGAAGCGGAGACTGGAGCAGGCCGAGGGGGAGCTCGGCCAGGTGACCAGGCAGCTCCAAGAAAAAACAAGCTATGTGATAACCCATTATGTATTCGAAAAAGGTAAAATGATATGCATTGACCAAAGTGTCATGATATGTATAGAGGTGACGACCGTGGTCGAGGCCCTGAGAAAATGCTGGCCGAAGCCGAGGAGAAGGCTGTCAAGGAGCAGGCTGCCCGTAAGAAGCTCAAGGCCCGGGTCAACGAGGTCCAACAGGAGCTTCAGGATTCGGTAAGGAAGTGCGAGACCTTGGAGCACAATGCGTCAGCTCAAGAGGCCGAACTTTCCAAGGCTTGTCAGAGTGCGGAGACGGCCTGGAGTGAGGCCCAGGGCGCCCTCCAGGAGATCCAAGAGGCCAGGAAGATCACGACAAGTAAGACATTCAATATGCAAAGCAAGAATGTGAAGATGAAATATCTTTTACTAACCCGTATTCAGAGATCTCTAGGGGCTTTTGCTGATCTGCCACGCAGTGTCACCGACGCCGCGTAGTTCTTCCGAGCCGAAGAAGGGAGCTCCACAGAGAAGCTGTTGTGGTCGCAATAACCTGCACCAGAACATCCGGTGCCCTTCAGCGATTAGCTAAAACAGCTGGTCGAGCTGCACAGGGTGGCCGAACTAGCCATGAAGGATTTAATAATCCGGCTGTGGCCAGCCTAAGCTATAGTCAGCATTTACTTCGGCCTCGTGAAGGGACTAGTGGATGCCTGTCCTCGGCTAGACGTCGTCAAGCGGTCCGTCTGTATCGAGGGCGCGCGTCTGGCCTTCTCCTATGTCAAGGTCTGGTGGGCGAAGATGCACACCGTCAAGCTAGCGACCGAGGGGCCACCTGAGGGCAAGGAGCACCTCACACCCAAGCGATACTTTGGCGGTGTCTTGGAGGGGTCCCGCATTGTTGCAGATTAGTGTGCGAAAGACACGATCTTTGAATGAATGTATTCAAGTTCCTTCTACCTTGTATTATAAAACAAAGTGGGTTTGTAATATAATGCTTGTTATGTTTTTAAATTTCACCTCCTGTGCGGCCGTGTTGTATGAAACCTGAGGGTTAATCAGTCGTCGGCTTCTGCCCCCATGTAGGTAGTACAGGGGTGTTCGGGATGGAATCTAAACAATCTTGATCCAATTATATGGTCCTTGAAGGAGTTGATTAGCGCAACGAACCAGGCAACCAGACTTTGCGTCTTTAACGCCCTCACATAGCCATAGGAGTTCGACAATAAAAACATAGGCGCAGCCCCTAGTATCTGAACTAGAGTGATATAAGCGTCTGATCGGGAAGTACCGATCCTTCGCCACGGAAGAAATCTCCAATGATTTGCAACCTCCAAAAAGCTGACCGGCTCTCGTTGCATCATGACAGTCGTTTTTTGGCTTTCTCTACGGAAGTGCTCCTTTGGATAAACCAAGGCACAATCGCAGTAGTTCTCCCTTTACTACCTTAGCCAATACAGCAGAACGTAAGGTAGCAAGCACAGGAGCCGGGCAACCCAACTATTGACCAAAGACATGATTCGGAGCCAATGCATATAATGCTAAATTCGGGGTGCCAAACTATACTTATAGAAAGTGTTCGGACTTATGTTGCCGTAGTGTGGGGTGCTATGAAGCCCCTGGCACACATCGAACGTACCAAAGTGTACGGGTGCTACCTGATAGGGTTTACCAGAAAAGAAAAGACAAAAAAGGAAGAAAAAGAAGAATAAGTGAAAAGCTAGGGCTGTAAAATTTGAGCCGCAAACTGTTCTTATTATAATTTCATTGGTGCGTTAAAGTGCGTTTATACAAGTAATGCAATAAGCATGAGGCTGGTTACTATGCCTTAACGAAGGGAGAGCTGCGTGCGGGTCCTAAAAAACAGGTAAAGGGATCATTAAAGAAACCACCTAAAGATTCCCCAGTACGTCAATGCTTCTTGTTGCCTTGGTGTGTTTCTCCTTCAAGAGAACCGATGATCTGGCCATCCGATGGGGCCTGCGGGATTGAAACCTGAAAACTTAACGAATTAAAGTGACAGTATGTGTGTATCCGGTGCTGGTTGAGTCGTACTGTGGATCACAGGCTAGCTATGCCTCCGTCGATGCCCATGGAATTTTGAGTGCATAGTTATGTACGCGCGGCACGAATGCCGCTACTTGATCGGGACCGAGACGGAGGCCGGATTGCTAGTCGAGATCCTGACGAGCTGAGCTGTCCCGCTGCAGGGTAGTTTGGACCCTCTTGATGGTGTCCGTGGGCTCGGCAGCCGAATAAAGGTTCTGCTTGAGAAGGTCGCTCTGTACTTCTGCCGCTAGGGCAGCAGTGTGCTCTTCTGTATGGAGGGAGCGTTCCGTATTTCCATTGACTATTATGACACCATGTGGCCCGAAATCTTGAGCTTGAGATAAGCATAGTTTGGCAATGCGCTAAATTGGGCGAATGCGGTCTGTCCGAGCAGTGTGTGATAGCCGCTGCGAAGGGAGACTATGTCGAAGATTAACTCCTCGCTTCAGAAATTTTCCGGAGATCCGAAGACGACCTCTAGCGTGATTGAGCCCGTACGGCGGGCATCTACACCTGGTATGACTCCTTTGAAGGTAGTCTTTGTGGGTTTTCGATCTGTGATGGATTAATGCCCATTTTGTGCATTGTATCCTGCTAGAGCAAGTTGAGGCTGTTGCCACCATCCATCAGGCCTCGTGTTAGGTGGAACCCATCAATTCTTGTGTCCAGGACCAGTGCGGTTGAACCGCCATGAAGGATACTCGTCGGATGATCCCGGCGATCAAAAGTAATCGGGCATGATGACCATGGATTATATTTTGGGGCGACTGGCTCTATCGCGTAGACGTCCCTGAGCGCGCGCTCGCGCTCCCTCTTGGGGATGTGGGTAGCATATCTCATGTTCACCATTTTGACCTGAGGGGGAAACTTCTTCTGTCCCGCTATGTTCGGCGGTCGGGGATCCTCGTCGTCGTCCTTGCTTTGCAATCCCTTATCCTTGTTTTCGACATTTAACTTGCCGGCCTATTTAAAACCACAACAGTCTCTAATGGTGTGATTGTGTGGTTTGTCTGGGTGCCATGAATCTGGCACGGACGATCAAGTATGCGGTCCAAGATGGATGGGCTCGAATTGTTCTTTTGAAACGGTTTCTTCCGCTGACCGTACTTAGAGCCACTGAATCCGGCATTGACCGCCGTATCCTTGCTGTTGTCATTGTTGTTTCGTCGCTTGAATCTGCTGCGTCGAGACTTGTCTTTGTTATTTTTAACTTCAGGGGTACCAGCATTGTTTGCATTGTTTTTGCTATGGGCCAGACAACTATCCTCACCCGCACAAAAAGCGGGTCATGAGTGCTGTAAGGGCTGCCATAGATTTTGGCTTTTCTTGGCCGAGGTGGCGGTCGAGCCATTTGTCGCGGATGCTATGTTTAAAGGCCGCTAGGGCTTCGGCATCGGGAAAGTCAACGATCTGGTTCTTTTTGGTTAGGAACCTAGTCCAGAATTTCATGGCTGACTCTCCAGGTTGTGGAACTATGTGGCTTAAGTCCTCGGCGTCTGGTGGCCGGACATATGTATGTTGGAAGTTGTCAAGGACGGCTTCTTCCAAGTCTTCCCAGCTGCCGATAGAGTTTTCAGGCAGGCTGTTTAACCAGTGTCGAGCTGGTCCTTTAAGCTTTAGAGGGAGGTATTTGATAGCATGGAGGTCATCTCCATGGGCAATATGTATATGGAGAATGAAGTCTTCAATCCATACCGTGGGGTCTGTGGTTCCATCGTATGATTCTATGTTCACAGGTTTGAACCCTTCTGGGACTTCATGTTCCATGACTTCGTTGGTGAAGCAATGAGGGTGTGCGGTGCCTCTATATCGGGTTGTATCGCGACATAGCTATGATGGAGTCCGTCTGCGGCTTTCGGCCCGCGCATGACTAGGTTTGTCATTTCCGGATAGATGGTCATCGTCACGTGTAGGGGCACGTCCTCGTGATCCGTAGATCGATCTGGTATGTCCTGCTTTATTGTTCAGGTTCTGCCGAAGGTCATATGTATGGCTGTGGGCTAATTTTCCTCTTCCTTTGCGATGAGGTGGGGCGGGCTGGTGTTCGGCTTGAGTTGCCATTTTGTCCTGACAACGTGGTGGTCGGTTAGCTGCATTGTGCGATGGTGGTATGTATTCCGGCGCCTCATCGTCGAACTGAGGTAGCAATTTGCGCTTCGGGTAGCTTTTGGTTGGGCACTTGAGGCCGTATTCTTCGGGTGCTAGGACATCGGTCCATTTATCCTTGAGCAGATCTTGGTCAGCTTGAAGCTACTGCTGTTTCTTTTTTAGGCTCCTTGCAGTGGCTATTAGCTGGCACTTGAAGCGCTCCTGCTCAAGAGGTTCCTCAGGCACGATGAAATCCTCGGTGTCGAGGCTCGCCTCATCCTCGGAGAGCGGAAGATAATTATCGTCCTCAGATTCTTCGTGCGTGGCCTATTTACCAGGTCTAACCTGCCCATCTTCCCGTTCATCCTGTTTAGTGGCTGTGTCAACGGGGTCTTCATTGTCTTCGGCACCTTCCGGAGTATTATTTTTTGTCCTATGCCGGTGTTGTTGTCTCTACTGCGGCATGACTTAGAGCGGCGCCACTGACGCCGGTGCTTTCATTATATTTCAGAAGGTTTATCCTCTACCGGGTATTCCTTATCATCGCCGCTGTTCTCCTTTGGTGCATCCACCATGTATACACCATACGTGGAAGTGGCTATCTAGCGTCCGGTGAATGGCTGGTTCTGGGCCTCTTCTTCTCCGGCATTGTCGCCCATACCATCGATGTTGTCGGAGCCGTAATCAAGCGTGTTGGCTAAATCTTCGACAGTGGCTATAAAGTGGGTGGCGGGTGGGGAGCGAAATTCTATGCCGTCGGCCCCTAGTTTGAACCGGACATAGTTCGACTGTGGGTCCCCCACCAAGGACAGGTTCCTTAATGAGTTTAGCACATCACCCAAGGGCGAGTGCTGAAAGATGTTTGCGGCGCGGAACTCAAAGATCGATAAACGATCAAGTTCGGCGTCCGCGGGCTCACACAATTCGGAACTTATGGCCGGAGACGAGTCCGGAGTTCCGGTAACACAGATATCGTGTGAGGTTAAGTCCATGTGCGGCTCCAACGCTGGGGAATCCGTGGCCTCCGTGGTGGGGTTGAGCCTCCGATCCTTGGATGGCGCAGTATGCTGCGGATCTAAGGCCAGAGCGGTTGCAGGAGCTATCTCCTGAGTGCAGTCGGATGACAGATTTAGGTCATGTTCATCAAGGTGACGAGGAGCGGTCGCCGTAGTATCAAATCTCCATGGATGTCCATGATGTAGTTCAACCTCCCAAATCTGACCTGATGGCCAGGGGTGTAACTTTCGATCTGCTCTAGATGGCCAAGCGAGTTGGCCCGCAGTGCGAAGCCGCCAACACAAAAATCTGTCCGAGGAGGAAGACCCCCCCTGGACATCATCGTTGTAGAAGATTGAAGGAGCCATCGAACCTCTTGACGATGGCACAGTGGAACTCCCAATGAAAGCACCAATGTCGTTGTCAAAACCGGCGGATCTCGGGTAGTGGGTCCCGAACTGTGCATCCAAGGTCGATGGTAACAAGAGACAGGGGACACAATGTTTTACCCAGGTTCGGGGCCTCTCTATGGAGGTAATACCCTACGTCCTGCTTGATTGATCTTGATGAATATGAGTATTACAAGAGTATATCTACCACGAGATCGTAATGGCTAAACCCTAGAGGCCTAGCTTGTATGGCTATGGTAATGAACATCCCTCTCCTCCGGACTAAGTCCTCCGGTTTATATAAACACCGGGAGGATCTAGGGTTACACAAGGTAGGTTAGAAAGAAAGCAATCTACATATTTGGTCGCCAAGCTTGCCTTCCACACCAAGAAGAGTCCCATCCGGACACGGGTGCAGTCTTCAGTCTTTGTGTTCTTCACATCCCATGAGTACGGCCCATGGCTAACAGGCCGGACGCCCGAGGACCCCTTAGTCCAGGACTCCCTCAGTCGCTTAACCCAAGAGGATGAGCTCTGGCTCGCGGGCCATCTCCCATGTATGTCATCTCCCATGGCCCTTGGTGCCCTGTTCTCGCATGAGCTAATCACGGACGGACAAGCCAGGGTGCGCGACCTGGTGCCTCGCCACCCCGGGAGCCGCATGTCGGTCGCCTTTCTTCAGGATCTTTCACATGAGAAGACTAGGCACGGCGTCTGAGCTTCGGTCCATCCCTGCAGCGTCGATAAACCAAACGACTGAGCTCTATCTGGCGGGGCATCCCCATTCATGTCACCTCCTGGGGTCATTGGTGTTTGGCCTTCTCATGTGATCGACTTAGGAGATTCATCCAGCTCAGGTTGCCTAACCATCTCGTAGGGCCACCAGAGCTACCAAGAACATAGACCAGGCACAACCCGCCTTGTGGTAGGGCCTCGTGAGTCCCGCGCTGGATCACGAGTGCCCAGACACACCTCGTCTAGCCCTTCCATGCAAGTCACCTGTCAGGGCAGGGATGTACACACCCAAGGGGCTCCACTCAGAGGGAGCCCTCACCCACGCACCAGTGGAAGCACCATGCTCCGCCCTGGCAGTCGACATAGTCGAGGAGTGGCTACTCCCGTGCAAGTGCGGAAGCGCTATGCTCCACGGTAGTGATAAACGACAGAGGGCGGCCCCATGGCCGCATCATCCTCAGGGAGCCACCCGGCTCGGTGTCTAGCCTCGTCGCAACGCTTTCCCCTAGGAGAGTCGCGCGAGGGGTTTGGGCACGGGGGCTACGCTCAGGTCATGCCTGGCGTACGCCTCCCTACCAGGTCCCCCAGACCTGGTAGACGCGCCCCTCTCCCGGGCAGGACCTCGGTGATGATAGGTATGAAGGTTTATTTGTACGCCAAGAGGGACTCCTGAGCATCGCAACTCAGGAGCCTTACTGCCCACGTAGCCCCTCACCCTTGGTCTCGTCCTGGTGATCTGGACGATCCAACGGTAGCTGAGGCACGCGCGGGGTCAGGCCCTGCCAATGCAGAACACTAAGACCTACTTTCGCATTTTCTTTCCGCGTCAAAGGGGACTCTTGAGCATCGCGACTCAGGAGCCGAACTGGTCACATATCCCCTCACCCCTTGGTCTCGTCTAGGTGATCTAGATGACCCAACGGTGGCTGAGGCATGCGTGGGGCCGGGCCCTGTAGACGTAGAACATCAAGCAAACCGGAAGGAGATCACGAAATCCTAACAAATTATTACAAGACATACTGTTCTTTCAATACCAAACACAACTTTTGACGCCTCCACGAGGCACGTTGCACATTGCAGGAAAGTAAAAATGGGAGGGAGCACCACCGTCCACCGGCAAGCCCCCTCTTCAGCCTTGGGCACTACCGTCAGGGAGCGCCTCCCCGACAGCATGCCCGTGCCGTCGGCCATGGTCGCAGGGTCGGCGACACCGTCAGCCCAAGGCGCGGGGTCGATGGAGAAGAATTTCTCCAACAGGGCCTCCTCCCGGTCCTTCACGGCTTCGGCAGCAGCCTCGCAGTGCTCCTCGTCCACGGGCTCGAGCAGGGCGTCGAGGTCGACACTGGGGTCACGAAGATGAAGGTGGCTGAAGACGCGCGTCAGGGCTGATGAGGACAGCGCGCGGGCTTCCCCCTCCACCATGGGGCCGATCCCGTTGACGACGCCTCGAGCGCTGTGATGAGCTGAGGGAGTAGCTGGGCAAGGCCATCATCATCAGTCACCAAAGGCTTCTCAAAGACCTTCTCATAGAGCTCCTGCAGAGCCTCGCGGGACCTCAGCTCAAGGGATTTGAAGGCCACACGATCTTCAGCAAGAACCTTCTCCTTGGCCTCCAGCTGGGCCTTCTCCGCCTCCACCTTCTTCTCTAGCTCCTCCAGGCGGCGGCTCTCCATGGCCTGCGCCCACACAAGCTGCTCCAGCCCCGTGTCACGCCCGGTGACCACGTCTTCTTGAGCCTTCAGCTTCTCCTCCCGTGCCTCATGATGATGAGCTTCGGCAACACGTTCATTGCACAGGGTCTCCAGCTCGGCTTCCGCCACCCGGCAGTGCTCCTTGGCATCCTCGGCATCCTTTAATGCCACCTCGTGGGCGGCTATGGCCAAGTCAACAGCCTGCTCACCCTCCTCAGAAGTTGCCACCGCCTGGCCCCATGCTGCCCTCATGGACGCGTCGAACCGCAGCCACCCCGAGATAAGCTCCAGGTGCCCTGACGCCAAGAGACGGTCGGTGCCCTGAAAGTCTTTCCAAAGCTGGGTTAACGCGAAAAAAGCCTCCTCCAAAGCATCAGGTAAGGCAGAAGGATCACGGCCCAACGGCGTGATAGGAAGAGGAGGAGGCAGCATCGGTGCCAAGGCCTGCAGGTTGGCAGCAGCAGAAGAAGCCGGGGGCTCCTGAGCCTCGGGAGCCTCAGCAAGGAAGTTGGACGCAGGTGCTTCTAGAGCTGGCTTGGCCATGGAGATTTCCTTCTCCTGAGGTCGGGCCTTTGAATCTCGCGAAGACGACCCGGATGCTGAGGCCCGGGAGCTGCCACCGTCCCTCTACGCTAGAGGAGGCGTGGCAGCAGCTGGCTGCGGGGCCTCAGGGGTTGCGGTCGCCCCCTTCTTCTTCTTCGCCACCGATGATGGCCTGCTAGTGCAAGGAAGACATCAAGAAACTACAACAAGGATAGGAACAATGCATTAGGATGAAGCGCTTACTGAAGGTTTCACCATTCCCGAAGGTTTCACGGCATGGGGCATAGGTACATGAGCCCTAGGGGTTGGAAAGGGCGTGGCAGCCAGACCCGCATCAGGGACGGCTGACGACGGAGCGGCAGCATCGCCTCGGGAGATCAGCGTCGATCTCGCCTTCTTCGGGACCCTAGCAGGCAGCTTCTTCGGGGGGGGGGGGTCCCCCTGGACCTCATCGTGACCCCAGCGGAGATCGGTGACTCCATCACCGAGTGCTCGCTGGCCTCGTCGTCGCCAGGAAGGGTGCAGAGGAGATTCGCCACGTGGAGAGGAGAGGTCTCCCCAGCTCCCTCCCGGGTCGCCTCCGAGTCAGCCCTCTCCTCCTCGCCGGACTCACCGGAGGACACCGTCACCGAGGCCTCCATCACCGGAGCCCCGGTAGGCACTAGCGGCTCGAGCCTGTGCTCGTTGAAGAGGGCATGGCGGCAGCGATCTTCGACCCATCCGAGCGGCAGTACAGTGAAAGATGGGTGTCAGGTGGATACCCATGATCCTCCACAACTAGGAGTTGGAGGACCCTGTCCAGCTCCTTGTCAGACAAGGCATCCGGGCGCAGGCGAAGGTCACCCCCTCCTTCTTCCATGAGCCTCCACAAGGGGCGCGAGCGCCCCTACAGCGGGGCCAGGAGCGGCGACAGGAACTCCTTGATGATCATGGCCCCCGTCAGCTTCCCCGCCTTCGAACCGTCCGGCTTCAGGTCGACTTCCATCCTCCCCAACACCAGCTCCGCCCGCAGGTCGATGAGGTTCTCGCTAGTCCAGCCATCGCGAGGCACTAGCCTCCCTGTCGAAAGCATCAGGCAAGGGTAGGGGATCTTGGCGTTCATGATGACCCATTTGTTTTGGAAGCCATCTGCCTTCTTCCCGACTCTCGAGATTGCATTAGCTCTATTGACCGCAACGAAGTTGGCGCACCCTGAACATGTCGCGCCATCCTTGTTCCAAAGGTAGAAGAAATGGTGAAGCAGCGCCACGGACGGCATCAACCCCACGAATGCCTCACAATAGAAGGTGAAGATTGACAGGCGAAGGACGGAATTGGGATGAAGGTGGAGGGCGTGGAGCTTGTAATGGAGGAGGACGGCGTAAAAAACTCAGAGAAAGGGGGAACCAGCCCCGCGAAGACACTATGCATGAAGAAGGGGTAGAAGGTGCTACCGGAGGCCTCCGACTTGGCGGAGCCGACCCGAAGCGTGGTCTCTCCCCCCTCGTTGCTGTCGCCCGCCGCCATCAGGAGCGTGGTGGCGAAGTTCTTCTCTGAGACATCGGGCGTGCTTAAGGCGGGCTCATACCAGGAGGGCGAGTGCGCGACCTTTGCCTTGTCAGACACCATCGGCTACAAGCTAAGGGAGGGGTCTTGGCAGATCTGGAGTCTCTTAGGGAGAAGAATAGGAAAGGGGATCTGGAGCAAGACGAAGGAAGACAATGAAGACTCGGTAGCATGCGCCAGCCTTTTGTCAGGCGAGAATAGTTGCCGACGCCGCGTGGGAAAGTGGAGGCGCCCGCATCCCACCAATCACCATGCGTAATCAAGGTCGTAGGCGGTTGGGGCCAGCGGCGCTCCGCACTTGCCGTTTGGCTTCACCCCGAAGCCAAGTTCGAGCGTGCCTTGGGCCCAGGGGCTACTGTCGGCGTTCTAGGACCGTGGGTGCCCAGACTTGCCTGCCTGCAGGCTTGTGCGTGGCTCCACCAACGGCCTGGTATGGTCCATCTTCAGCAGGAACCACTCAAGACCCTTGCGAGGGGCCAAACCTCGTGAGGCGGATGATGCCAAGACCTCCCTGGGGGTAGCCTCACTAGGCTGGCTCCCGAGGAGCGGAGATCTCTATGCAAGGGGCACCACACGAGGTTCACATGACGTGAGCCATGACGACCAAGGCCAGGCGGGCGCCAGCGGGCACAGTGTACCGGTTTCCTCTTTCGTGCTAAAGAGAAAGGCGCAGGCGAGGAGTCTCGTGGCATGAGGCAAAGGTTTCCATATCGGTGTAATAAGACTAAGACCAGCAGGACGGCAGGACGGAGGTCACCATAGAGCCCACAACAGCGTCACCACAAGAGCCTTTGGCAGGCGAAGACCACCTTTTGTCAGGATAGCTTGTACTGGTTGTCCCCCTTCAAACTTGGCCATTGTTGGATCCCTTCCTGCCTAACATTTGGGAAGAGGACCAGGGCCTCTATAAATAGGTCTAGCCACCACCGTAGGAGGGATCGACTCATCCTGGATTGGACCCATCCCATCCTCACATCCACCGTCTCACCGAACTCAAGAGCACCTTTCCTCCGAAGGCTGTTCATCCATTGTACTAGTTCATCCATAGCCTGTGAGGCAATCCAACACCACCACACTGTAGTAGGGTATTACAACGCAAGGTGGACCGAACCAGTATAAACCCTTGTGTTCGAACCTCAAGGGTTAGCCGGAACCCACAATCCGACAAGTTGATTCTGTAAAAAACAGGAAATTTTGCGCCCAATACTCGAATTCTTATAATTCACTTGAACGCGATAGAATTCTGAATTTTTCACACATGATTAATACACAAATTTCCCATGTTTTTTAATTTTTCATAATTGTTGGAGTTAAGGAAGTATAGTGTTTTTTCAGATCATTACAGAATGTTCTGTTTTAGATAGATTCTATTTTCCATTGCATTGTTTGCTTGTTTTAATGATGCTATGGATTATACCGGGGGGTATAAGTCATGGAGAAGCTAGAATGTAGTAGGTATTATTCAATAATAAGATATAAATGGGTTCATAATAGTACCTAAAGTTTATGATTTTCTTATTATACTAACGGATCTCACGAGGCTTCTGTTGAGTTTTGTGTGTTGAAGTTTTCAAATTTTGGGTGATATCACGATGGATCAAGGAATAAGGAGTGGAAAGACCCTAAGCTTGGGAATGTCCAAGGCACCCCAAGGTAATATTCAAGAAGGCACAAGCTTCTAAGCTTGGGGATGCACTAGATGGCATCCCCTCTTTTGTCTACAATCTATCGATATATCACTTGGAGCTATATGTTTTATTCATCACATGATATGAGTTTTCCTTGGAGAGTCTTGTATTATAGTAGTCTTTGCTTTGTTAGAATACTCTATGTGCTTGACTTATATCTTTTGAGCTAGGCAGTTGCTCTAGTGCTTCACTTATATCTTTTAGAGCACGGCGGTGGTTATATTTTAAATACATAGTTGCACTCTCATGCTTCACTTAAATATTTTTGTGAGTCTAGTAAACAGTAATGGCAATTTGGACAAGTTATAAGACTAGACCGTAAAGGATAGGTATTCAAAGGGGATATAATAAAAACTTTCATGTAGATCCCTAAATATGATAAGTTTGATACCTCGCAATAGTTTTGAGATATTAACATGGTAATATGTGGGGGTACTAGTGTAGGATTGTGGTTTAGTAATAATATTTATGTTAAGGTTTGTGATTCCCGAAGCATGCACATTGTCTAGTTATGCGATGAAGTCCGAGCATGATTTATTATTGAGTGTCTACCTTTTGAGTGGTGGTCAGAGACGAGCGATGGTATTTTCCTACCAATCTATCCTCCTAGGGGCATGCGAGTAGTACTTTTCTTCAAGGGCTAGTAAACTTTCGGAATAAGTATGTGAGTTCTTTATGACTAATGTGAGTACCTAGATATGCATACTCTTGTCTTTCTGCAAATTTTATTGCCTCTTCGGTACCGTGCATTGCCCTTTCTCACCTGAAGAGTCGGTGGAAACTTCACTGCTACATACAAACCCTGTGATATGATACACTCTATCACACATATGCCTCCATATATCTTCCTCAAAATAGCTACTATACCTACCTATTATGGCATTTCCATATCCATTCTGAGATATATTGCCCTTCAACTTCCACCGTTTCATTGTCATGGCATATGTATTCATTGTCATATTGCTTTGCATGATCATATAGCTGACATAGTTTTTGTGGCCCAGCCACGGTTCATCATTATCATACATGTTACACTAGATCATTGCACATCCTAGTACACTACTAGAAGCATTCATATAGAGTTATATTGTTCTAGATATCGAGTTGTAAGTAAATATAAGTGTGATGATCATCATTACTAGAGCATTGTCCCAGTGAGGAAAGGATGATGGAGATTATGATTCCTCACAAGTCGGGATGAGAACCCGAATGAAAAAATAGGCCAAAAAGAGCCCTACAAAAAAATGAGAGAAAAATAGAGAAGGGGCAATGTTATTATCCTTGTCCCCGGCATAGTCCGAATCGGAGTAGCCACAAGATCAAAAGAGGACCTCTTAGGATACCAAATGCCAAAATTTGGTGTATGAATTAAATATCTCATAGAAAGTCCACTTCGGGTACTTGTCAATTTCTTGGTAGATCTCTTGTGTTTTGTTCCTCCAAGAAACAAAACTCGGTATCCTTATCCACCACCGAAGCGGAATACATTGCCGCCAGATCATGTTGTGCTCAATTACTTTGGATGACCCAAACCCTTAAGGATTATGGGGTACATGTGAGACATGTTCCATTGCTTTGTGATAATGAGAGTGCTATTAAGATTTCTCATAATCCCATGAAACATTCCCGAACTAAGAATATTGAAGTTCGTCATCATTTCATTCGAGATCATGTTGCTAACGGTGACATCAAGCTTAACCATGTTCGTAACGTTAAGCAATTAGCGGATATATTCACCAAACCGCTTGATGAGCAACTATTTTGTCGTTTGAGAAGTGAATTGAATATCATTGATGCCTCAAACTTGGAGTAGAGACTCCATTTGGATACATGAAAGGCATGAGCCCTTTATAAGTAATCCTTGATATTTCTCTTATCAAGATAATCCTATGTCTTGGATCTACTTGTACCCTTGCATGTTATCTAACCCTTGTAGGTACTTGGATGAGCCCAAATCTATGAGATTGCAAGTCACTCACATTTTGAGCAATTTCAACATCACCAAGTTTCTACTATATTGTTCACTACTGCAGGATGCTGCTAACGCGACACTACGATCAGAGACCCTTTGACGAAACTGTGTGCGATGCATTAATCTCAAACAGTGATGTAAAACCTCATCAAAAAAGATGCAAAACATTTGTGATGGCGGAGCCATCAAACACGGTTCTGATTTTAGTTGCGTGTGCGATGCAAGGCATAAGGTTTAGTTCAATTAACTGTTTGCGACGAGGAAGAAGAACAAAAATGGGCAGCCAGATGAAGGCGTGTGTGATATACGGCATACAGTTCACTCGGATGAACTGTTTGTGATGAGGAGGAACATCAGAAATAGGCAGCCAGATGAAGGTGTGTGTGATATATGGTATACGGTTCACTCGGATGAACTGTTTGTGATTAGGCAACACAAAAGAAACGGTCAGCTAGATTAAGGTGTGTGCGATATACAACATACAGTTCCTTGCGATAAACTGTTTGTGTTGAGCCAAGAGAACAGAAACATTTCACATAAACAAGATTTGTGTAATACGCGGCAAACATCCAATTACATAGGTGGGTAGTACAAACATGACATTTCCACACACCAAAGTAAACTATTACATGCATAATTAACTAGGATAACGATCATCTGATCATCATCTACTTCTTGTGCAATCTCAATGTTCCTTCTATGCTAAGTTTCCATTAATTGGTGGTGTTTTATGTACACGTCACCATTTCCCACTGTTTCCTCACCTATTTCCTGCCACCCAGCGATATTGCGCATAAACCTATGCGACACACGACGCACGGAGGTAACAAGCGCAATCTCTGCCAACCCAAGCATGCCAACCCACCGAAGCGCCGCCTCTGCCATCAAACTCGTTGCCGAGGAAAACGAGAAGGATCCACGGCCCATCGAGGCCGAGGCGCTCCCCGACAATGTGATGGACGACACAGTGATGCGCGTCATCGCCAGGGTTGAGCAGACCGTTGGCGCATGGCGCTTCAGTGCCGCAGATCAAGGTAGGCATGTCAATGTCGAGAGGTTGTAGCTCGCCGCACAACATGATTGATGGCACACCGCAGAGTAATCTAGGCGCGTCCACACTGATAGGCTGTGGCTTGCCGCACGGCGAGACCGTTGGAGCGCCGCAGGGCGAGAGGCGAGGCGCGCCACACAGCAAGAGCGGATCCATCGGGGCTTGCCTGCTGTCCACAGGGCATTGTAGCTGGGTATATGTCCCGTCAGTACCCCCATTCCTCGCCAGGAGTGGGCATAGTCCCTCTGTGCCGTACTTGCACCAGAGGCTGGTTGCGCCGTCCTTGCACCGGACGCCCGCCGTGCCATTCGCATGTGTCGCACTGTTCATCTTTTTCGTGAACCGCTCGATGCCAACGGATTAGTCGGTAGGCTCGACCGTCTACCTAGCCCAGGTGTCCACCTAGGCGCAGTAGGGGAACATGGCTGTCGCATCCTCGAGCTGGTGATCTCCGATGAAATAGCCAACTTGGAGCTCGAGATCGTGCTCTAGATGTACCGCGAGCGTGTCGACTGCTTGGGCGAACGCCTGCACGAGTTCACGCAGAGCCAAGAGCTAGAGTAGGGAAGGGCTGCTAGCCATGGTCTGACGCATGCGTTTTATTTATTTGAGTCGTTTCGACGTGGATAGCTATGAATTCACAGCAATCATATATTGCTCTGTTTCAATGTGAGTACTATGTTTTCCGTTCTTATATGTTCTGTTTCAATGTGTGTATATACGCTTTCCGTTATGTATATGTGGATGATAATAGCTAGATACAAATTAGTATACAAAAACAAATAGAAAATGGAATTCATAATATATATATATATATTAATTGTTCATTAGTTCATCACGGAATATACATAATATCATCACATATACGTGATGATACTTAACTACTAGGTACAATGCATAAAATTGAAAATGAACAATACTAAAACTAATAATCGCTCCTGGGGGTAGTATTCTGGCAGCCCCTCGCTAGCAGCTCCCTGGTGTGTGACTTCTTCCCAGCGCGATGGTAGTACTCCGCCTCCTCCGCCTCGCAGCACTTGATGTACCGATCTACCTCTTGGTGGCGGACGAGCGCGAATGATCTTGCCATTTTGTTGGGCGCCTACCCGAGCTCCTCGTCGGTGGCACGCTTGAGATTATCGGCCCACCTCCATGCAGCGATGAGGTGCCTATTGTCTTTGACCTTCCTCACGAAGTACCCGTCTTCGTACACCTCCTCCGCACGACAACGTGCCCGTCCCCAAGGCTCCACCGCCTCCTTTTTCTAGGTGGCATCATAGGCTTCACTAGCCGCCTGGTACATGGCTTCCTCCTCTGCCATCTCCTTCTTGAATGCCACCTGTCTGGCTTTCTCAGCCAGCGATAGCGACTTCCACAAACAAAGATTGTACTGGCACCAAAACCAATCCAAAGTTGGGGGTCCGACGCAACCTCTTCCGGTGGCGCGTAGGGGTCCTCCTCGTCCCTGCTCTTCGACTGAGCGTCCTTGGGGGGCGGCGACTCCTCGTCGGCGCGTGGGCAGACCGGCAGCACCATGGTAGAGATTTGAGAGAGAGAGAGAGAGAGGGGCGAGCGATGGGAGGATGTAGATGAGAACGCACGCGGGACGACGTGAGCAAGGTAGTATTTATTGGCAGTCGAAAACTAGATCGACAGGAACAATACACATGCCGGTCTCCAGAATTTACGAGTATTGTAGTTTGAATTACACACGATTCCCGCAGCAAAATCCGTGTGTGAACTTAATAGCTAGCGGTTTCCAATATAGAACCGTGTCAGATTAATAACCCCCGCCACTCACCTTCCAAACCTCGAGGTGCGAAATAGAGTGACAATCATGTGGGGTCCGGTTGTCTTGCCAGATCTTTACATTTTCTTTTTTGAACACCAGATATTTACATCGTCTAATGATTTTCTAACTCGCACACAAGTACGCAAAAATATGTTTTTTCAAACCGTTATGGTTATCCGTTGCATGTAGATGTAGTTCAAATTTGAATTACGGTCATTAAATGGCTGGAAAATCAATTGAATGTCTTTAAAAGGTCAAATGACCCTATCGGTATTCTAGGTACGGGGGTACCCAGATGTCAGGACCCCGACTCGATGTCACATCGATCTAGCCGGTAACACCTCATATCACTTTGCGGCCTCACGCACGGTATCCCCACGGGTGTCGCCTTACCTTTGCCCGGGACCGTTTGCGCCTTTTGGCTCACGTATATGATAGTGTTGCTAGCATCCATATGATAAGGAGCCCGGGCTGACATGACTAGTCGTAAACCCAAAGTGGCACAGACTTACAGGGACAGGCATCCATGACCCAGCTTCGAACGTGTCGGTCATCAGCAAGTGGGTCCGGGCTGTAGCACTGGGCTAGCAGGACTCCGGTAAACCGGGCTGTAGCGGGCTAACAGGACTCCGGTACTCAATGCGTGACATTTCCCCGAAGGGACAGACACCGGAACGAAGAAGGACACATGCCGGCCAGCCTCAGTGTTCCAGAGCAGTAGCAAGCTACCATGGCTCAGCGGTAACACTAGGAGACATTTCCCGGTAAGAGAGGCTACTATAGATAAACAACTAGATAGTCAGATCCCACACATACCAAGCATTTCAATACACACAATATGCTCGATATGTGCAAATACAACAAGGCATCACAACATGACTCTACGACACAAGTACTTTATTTAAGGCTCAGAGAGCCATACATAACATACACAAAGGTACGGTCTCACGACCCAGCATTCAAGTCATACAGTCATACAAACCAGCAGCGGAAGTAACTTGTCTGAGTACAGACAACTAGAAAGATAAAAGAGGCTTGGAAAGCCTAGCTATACTACGTGGTCCTTCACAAGCTCAGGATCACCACCTGGGCCTTTAGCCTACTCATTGATGTCAACGTCTACGTAGAACCCATCAGAAGGGGTTGCAGCGTCTTCTGTAAAATGTAAATTATAGCAACATGAGTACAAAGGTACTTAGCAAGACTTACATCAGAACCTACATACATGCATATTATCAAGAAGGGTTGGTGGGGTTATTGCAGCAAGCCAGCTTTGACTCTTGGCTAGGCTAACCTACGAGACTCCAACTTGAAATGGTTTTGCGCACACGAGTCCATTACTCATCACTTCAATACACTACCGAGGATCCACCTCCGTCTCCCTACGGAAGAGCCATCCTCGGCACTCACACTTATCTTGAGGCTTTTAGAAGTTTCCATTTACTTGTCTATGAACTATATAGGCAACCCAGTAGTCCTTTACCGCGGACGCGGCTATTCGAATAGATCATGATAACCCTGCAGGGGTGTACTTCTTCATACATGCTCTCACCACTTACCGTCGTTTACACGACATGTACTCGGTAACCTTCAAGCGGAAGCCCAACGTGGGTGTCGGCCACGACCTACCTAATCACCTAAGCCTCCAGTCCAGGTTTATCGCCTATCCAGGTTCCATCAGCAGGGAGTCCGGCCGAGGTTTCCCATACGGCCCCGAACGATGTGAACAGGGTTCCCGAGATACCTAACGGGTATTCGGTACACCCGGCCACGTACCTACCGCATCAGAGCCCACCCCTACGGTCAGCGCTGTCCACGGCCTCCAGTAGGCTACAAACACCAGAAACTACTTGCAACTCCTGGACGGAGAACTAGGGTGAATAAGAAGCCGAGAGGGTCCATTGGTTTCGGGCCCAATGCATGGTAGTAGCTGATTCTTAAATCACACATACAGATCTCAGTGCTTAAGGTCGGCTTCAATGAAACAACCCACCATGTACTCCTACATGGCCTCTCATCGATACCTTTACCAAATCGTGTTCACCACACCACTCTCATTACCGACATAATCATTTCACTCTAGCCCATCACCCAGATGAACCAGACCTGACACGACTCTAAGCATAGCAGGCATAGCAAGGTAGGAACAACACATACATATGGCTCAATCAACTCCTACACATGCTAGTGGGTTTCATCTAGTTACTGTGGCAATGACAGGTCATGCAGAGGAAGTGGGTTCAACTACCGTAGCACACAACAGTTTGAAACGCGTTGTCTTAATGCAGTAAAAGAGAGCAGGAGCGAGAACATGGGATGGTATCGATATGATCAAATGGTTGGTTGCTTGCATGATGGTTCGATGCACTGATACGGTTCTTCATTAGGGTAATCACGGTACTCCTCGGGGGCAGATCCTGCCGCAAGAACACCGATATACAACCATTACCAAACAATGTGCAACAATATGATGCATGCATGAAACATAGCAATATGAGTGTGTTGGGCTAATGCAACTAAGACCAGAAGGGTTTGAACCAATTTGAATCAAAGATTCAAATTTCAAACTCAAACATGGCCCTTTAAAGTGTTTTTCCTTGTTCTGCATTAAACATCAAGTTAACTTGTTTAGTCATGCATGAAAATAGTACAGATGGATAGATTGGATTTTTCTGATCATTTTTCATATATAATTTGTCTGATTTGGAGTTACAAAATAAAAGTTATGAATTTTTGAAGTTTAAATTATATTCTGGAATTTCCTATATTAGACTAATTCCAGAAAATCAATTATTGCGTCAGCCTGACGTCAGTGTGACGTCAGCAGGTCAACGGAACACGTCCGGGTCAAACCTGACAGTGGGTCCCGCATGTCAGGGTGATTAAATTAATTAAAGTTTAATTAAAACTAAACCTGTTTAATTAACAGGGCTGGGCCCCACCTGTCATTGACTCAGGGGAGTCAACCAGGGCCCACCCGTGGTCAAACCCGGGTCGGCTGCACCGGCGTTTAGCCGCCGGCGAGCCCGACACGGCGGCGGAAGTGATTTTTGCCGTTCCGGCAACCAAACGAGCCGCGGAGGGCACCGGAGCGGAGCTGAGGTCGAGCCGCAGCTCTTGGTGGAGTCCGTTGGGGTCGGGGTGGCCGGAGTTGGCGCCGGCGACGACTTTGGCGGCCACTGGAGTTCGGCCAAAGTCGAACTTGTCGCTAGGGGGATCGGTGAGGTGCGTGGAGTGCACGGTTGGGCCCAACGCAGCGTGGTGAGTGCGTTGGACACCGCGGGTTGGCCGAAGGATGGCCGGGAGCACGTCGGCGACGAGATCCGCGGCGGTGCGTGCGTGTGATCTTCGTGGGGTGGCTACACGGCTCGGGAATGAGAGAGAGAGGGTCGGAGGGGTAGCTAGGCTCACAGCGCTCCCGTAGAGGCCACCGGCGGGGTCGGGGACGAGCTGAGGCGGCGACGACATTGAAGGGGATCTCCGGCGACGGCGAGCTCGGGCGAGGTCGGTGCGGTGGTCTCGGGCCGCTCGAGCACACGGGGCTCGGCTAGCTCGATGAAGTGGACGGCGGCGAAGCTCTTGGACACGGCGGCACGGCATGGGGTTGACGGAGGGCGTGGCTACGGCGAGGGGGTGGCGGCGATGGCGTCGGCCATGGCGTGGGGGAGCGAGGGAGAGGAGCTGGAGAGGAGAGGGGGTGTCTGGGGGGTTCGGGGGAGAGAGGGAGGCCGATTCACGGCGTTAGCCGGGCGAGGGAGGCGGCGAGGCGGCGAGCAGGTGCGTGGCACCAATGCGGTGCTCGCCGTCGAGCACCTGCCTGCCTGCCTGGCCGGCAAGCAGCTCGCTGGCGCGGTGCTGGGCTGGGCCGGCAGGTGGGCCGGGTGCTGGGCGACAGGTAAGATTTTCCCATTTTCTTTCTGTTTCTGTTTTTTTAATACTTATGCAACTTTGTTGAATTAAATAAAATACTTAAGCAACCCCAAAAATCACCAAACTACTCCTGGTCCATAGTTGGATTATTTCCAACATGAAACATTTCAGTTTGAAGTTATTTGAGCATTTAAATATTTTATATAATTTTAAATGCCCAAATTCAAATACTTATGAATTAATTCAAAAACCCTAGGATGGCCTGGGAAAATGTGCACCACTTTTGGCAGAGGTTCTGAACCAAGACAAAAATGATGGGCATTTTAGAAGGGCATTTCAGGTTCATTGAAAAAGTTTTTAGTAAACCCTAATTGGTTTCAGAGGGGACTGGGGGTTCTGTCATCCCCATTTCAGGTTTCTGATGAAAGAGTAAACATGATGCAACACTCTAATGCATGGCTAACTAGGATGTGACAACTCACCCCCACTCAAAAGAATCTCGTCCCGAGATTTGGGTTCCTCCGAAAAGAAGGCGGGATACACAAGTCGAAGACGATCCTCCCTTTCCCAAGTTGCTTCATCCTCAGAATGGTGCGACCATTGAACTTTGAGAAACTTGATATTATGACGTCGAGTGGTACGCTCGGCCTGATCGAGGATACGAATGGGGTACTCTCGATATGTAAGATTATCTTGGAGATCAAGCGTTTCGTGGTCCACTCCACGGATAGGATCCGAGAAGCAACGCCTGAGTTGAGAAACGTGGAAGACATCATGGACTCTGGAGAGGTGCGGAGGTAGTTCCAACTGGTAGGCAACTTCTCCTCGTTTGGCGAGGATGCGAAAAGGTCCAATGTAACGAGGAGCCAATTTGCCTTTGATACCGAAACGATGGGTTCCCTTCAGAGGGGTAACCCGAAGGTAAGCCTTCTCGTCAACCTCGAAAGTCATAGCCTTATGTTTTCGGTCATATTGACTCTTTTGACGGGATTGGGCTGTTTTCAACTTTTCACGAACGATGCGAACTTGCTCTTCTGCTTCCTGAATCATATCCGGGCCAAAGAATTGTCTTTCCCCGGTCTCTGACCAGTTAAGGGGTGTTCGACACCGTCGTCCATAGAGAACTTCAAAAGGGGCTTTGCCCAAGCTAGATTGATAGCTGTTGTTCTAAGCGAATTCGGCAAATGGAAGGCACTTTTCCCAATCCATTCCGAATGAGATAACAGAGGCTCGAAGCATGTCTTCTAGAATCTGGTTGACGCGTTCCACTTGACCACTCGACTGAGGGTGGAAAGCGGTGCTAAAGGAGAGACGGGTTCCCATAGCATTTTGAAAACTTTCCCAAAATCGAGAGGTGAAAAGACTTCCTCGATCTGAATTAATTTCCAAAGGAACACCATGGAGAGACACTATCCGGGAGATGTATAAGTCTGCCAATTGACTAGCGGTTATACTCTCACGAACAGGTAGGAAATGGGCTACTTTGGAAAGACGATCGACAACGACGAAGATAGCATTATTCCCTCTCTTGGTCCTGGGAAAACCGGTAATGAAATCCATACCAATTTTATCCCATTTCCATTCAGGAATAGCTAAGGGTTGAAGGGTGCCAGCAGGCCGTTGATGCTCTGCTTTTATACGACGACAAACGTCGCAATTAGCAATATACTGAGCAATTTCTCTCTTCATCCTAGTCCACCAGAACCTCTGGCGTAGGTCCTGATACATCTTAGTACTACCGGGATGAATGGTGAGAGGAGATTCATGAGCCTCCTTAAGGATCAATCGCCTCAGGTTTCGCACCTTGGGAACCACTAATCGATTCCCGAAGTATACGACCCCTTGATCAGTAATGGAGAAACAATTCGCAATTCCTTTCTTGATGTTTCTCTTGATGCGGGAAATTCCCGGATCTACCTTCTGTGCTTTGATGATCTGATCCGTAAGGGTAGGTTTTGCCACCAAGGTGGAAAGAAAACCTTGAGGAACAATGTGAAGGTTAAGCTTCCGAAATTCCTCATGGAGAAGCGGTTGACTTTGTTGTAACATCAGGTTGTTACAATAAGATTTACGACTTAGCGCATCAGCCATGACGTTGGCTTTCCCTGGGGTGTAAGTTATTCCTAAGTCGAAATCTGTGATCAACTCAACCCAACGTCTTTGCCTGAGATTCAAATACGGTTGGGTGAAAATGTACTTCAGACTTTGGTGATCAGTGAATATTTCGCAACGGTTACCGAGGAGGTAATGTCGCCAGGTCTTAAGTGCATAGACTACGGCTGCAAGCTCTAGATCATGAGTAGGATAATTCTCCTCATGTGGGTGCAATTGCCGTGAAGTGTAGGCAATTACGTGTCGATCTTGCATGAGAATGCAACCTAGTCCTTGTTGCGAGGCGTCGCAGTAGACAACAAAGTCCTTGGAGAAGTCTGGCGGTACCAGTACGGGAGCAGAAGTCAGGCGTCTTTTCAGTTCTTGAAAGCTGTGCTCACATTGTGGAGTCCATTCGAACTTCTTATCTTTCTTGAGGAGTTCGGTTAGAGGTTTGGCAACCTTGGAGAAGTTCTCGACAAAGCGACGACGATAGCTCGCTAAGCCCAGAAAACTCCGAACTTGCTTGACCGATTCAGGTGGAGTCCAATTAAGGACGGCTTGAACTCGCTCAGGGTTAACAGCAATACCTTTACCAGATATTACATGACCCAGATAGGTCACTTCTGACAACCAAAATTCACATTTAGAGAATTTGGCATAAAGACGATGCTCTCGAAGTTTCTTCAACACTAGCCTTAGATGTTCGGCATGTTCTTCCTCGTTCTTGGAGTAGATGAGTATATCATCGAGATAAACTACGACGGATTTATCCAAATACTCCATGAAGATTGAGTTCATTAACCGAGAAAAGGTGGCTGGAGCGTTGGTTAAACCGAAGGACATGACGGTGTACTCGTATTGGCCATAACGAGTAACAAAGGCCGTTTTAGGAATGTCCCCGTTTCTGATTTTTTGATTTGATGGTAGCCCAACCTCAAATCCATCTTGGAGAAGACTGAGGATCCAGCGAGCTGATCGTACAGGTCGTTGATCCTAGGGAGCGGATATTTGTTCTTGATTGTGACCAAATTGACAGGTCGATAATCCACAACCATCCGGTCCGTACCATCCTTCTTCTTGACGAAGAGGACGGGGCAAGCCCACGGAGATGAACTAGGTCAGATGAAACCCTTTTTCAAGGACTCATCGAGTTGTTTCTTAAGTTCGGCTAGTTCTAGTGGTGCCATCTTATAGGGTCTTCTAGCAATCGGAACGGTTCCTGGAATGAGGTCTATTACGAACTCAACATCCCTGTCAGGTGGAACACCTGGCAATTCCTCTGGGAAGACATCCGGGAAGTCACGGACTACCGGAACGTCCTCAAGGTCTGGCAAAGGGCTGGCGTTAAGAGAATATAATTGTCGCTTGGCTAATCGGGTCAAGACATTGACTATCTTCCCCGAAGGATGAGTGAGTTGAACAGTCCTAGAGAAGCAATCAATTTTGGCATGATGAGCTGACATCCAGTCCATACCCAAAATGATATTAATATCTGAAAATTTGAGAGCTATCAAAGATGCAAGGAAAACAAGTCTGTCGACTTGGATTTCATTTCCATAACTTACCCTGGAGGTCTGCCATCTAGAACCGGGAGTAGAAATTTCCATAGTGGATGGCATGTCACAGAATGCGGTGTTATGCAAACGAGCATAGTTCTCGGATATAAATGAATGAGAGGCTCCTGTATCGAAAAGAACAGATGCCGGGTGGCAATTAACAAGGAGCGTACCGAGAACGACGTTGGGATCCTCTTGAGCTTCTTCGGCAGAGATACAGTTGACATGGCCACGTGTAGCGGTGGCCGGCTTGGCGTGGAACACTTTCCCTGTCGGCTTGCCACGGCCAACAACTTTAGCAGATTGGTTGGGGTTGGTCTGGGGACACTCTCGCATATAGTGACCAGATTCCCCACACTTGAAACAAGTCACGGAACTAGTACGTGGAGGAGCATTGTTGGTTGGACCCCCATAGGGCTTGGCTGGTGCAGACTGTTGAACAGGGCGAGGCGCCTGGAAAGATGGCCTCGGTGTGAACCTGGGTGGCAGGGCGGTGTTGGGCACCCACACGCGGCGCTTCTGAGGACCAGCACCGGATGAGGAACCCACGTCACGGCCATGCTTGCGTGTTGCGTCATAATCAGTCTGACCAGTCTCAGCACTGATGGCCTTGTTAACAAGTTTCTGAAAAGATGTGCACTCATGCAGACGGAGGTCGCGGCGAAGCTCAGGACTAAGTCCCTTACGGAACCTTGCTTGCTTCTTGGCATCAGTAGAAACTTCCTCAGTTGCATATCGTGCGAGGTTACCAAACTCCCTGCTGTAAGCATCCACAGAGAGTCGGCCCTGGGTGAAACTGCAAAATTCCTCACGTTTACGGTCCATGAGACCCTCCGGAATGTGATGTTCAAGGAAAGCCTCGCTGAATTCAGCCCAATTAGTGACATGGCCTGCTGGGCGCATAGCTCCATAATTCTCCCACCATAGACTGGCGGGGCCTTCAAGATGGTATGCAGCAAAGGTGACCTTGTCAGCCTCAGCTACTAGCGCGGAACGCAGCTTGTGAGAGATACTGCGAAGCCAGTCATCAGCGTCGAGAGGCTCGACGGAGTGGTGGAACGTGGGTGGATGTAATTTGATAAAATCACTGAGGGACACCACGTTAGTCCTCTGATGGTGTGATGTGTTCTGTTCAATACGCTCCAACAAACGGTTGGTCTCCCGCTTGTTTCTCTCAGCTTCCATCATAACCTCGGCTAGGGAAGGAGGATGAGGCAGATTTGCATCCCTGACTTCACTGCCTTCGGCCTGCTCTTGAGGAGCAGGGTTAGTGCGCGTGTTGACCATCCTAGGTAAACAAGACAATGATTTAGTCAGAATGATAAAATTCCGACATAGGATTCAAAATGTAAGGAATAACTCGAAATGCAAGATGATCATCCGTATGACATGGTAGATACAGAAACCGCTTCTTTATTCCATCGTCATACACACCATACAGGGTTTAGTACAAGACCAAACAAAGTACTATTACGGTGAAAAGAGGATTACATCTCATCGGAGGCATCCCAAGCTCCTATACATTATTTTTCTACACCTCCGAAAAGAGTACAAACTAGGTCATATCCCACGAGTCACGCGGGACGATAGACGACACAGATAGTGCGAACTAGTGATACTACCACTAACTCAGACCGATCCGTAGTAGTCCTCGTAGAAGTCACCCCCATAGCCTGGAAGCTCAACATGATCATTCGGAAACAGACGATCTCGCGGAGCTTGTGGACCATAGGGACTAGGATGAGGTCTTGGACCAACAGACGGTGGCCTGCGGGGACCGCGAGGTGGGGTGATGCCTCCTACATCACGCCAACCCATCACGTCTGGCAGAGCAGATCTCACAGGGTAGAGATCGCGCATATCCGAATATCCGGCTTGCACCGCCGGTGCAAACCGAGTCAATGTGGCCCAGTGGTCAGCACGGGTATTGAAAAGCTCTAACCTCAAGGCCCGATTTTCACGATCCTTATCCTCGAGCATCTCAACAGTGGTGCGAGTCCGTGAATCCTCCTGAGTGGGTTCAGCATAGATAGCCTGAAGATACCCTTGTGCTCCCGGAAGTGATCCTGGCATATACCGGAAATCAGAATCCCGAAATAGACCAGATCTGACTCGCATGATGGTCATCATAGAGTAGGCGGCGTCCTGCACAGCCATCTCAATAGTAACCCCGAGTCCATAGGAGCAGTGAAGGGGCTCGGTGGACCCAGGATAAGATGGAAATATCCTGACAGTGCAGAGATACTGGCTTTGATTAAAGTCTCGGAATTGCTCTTCGACCGTGTACTCAGGATACCAACGGTATCCAGCCTCAGTCATTACCCTGACCAACATGGCAGTATGGCCGGGTACATCTAGGCATCGAGTCAGGCGAACCACTTGATTGAGGTCGCGAGTGGCCATCTGAAAGCACAATCATAATGCAAAGGCATTAGAATTTCTAGCAAAATTTCGGCAGCATAACAGCTGTAAATGCTCAAGAAGGATTTTGAGACATTTGACAAAGGATTACAAACACACTCATCATCATCATATCAAGTTCTGAGTCCATCCTAGCAACATAATGTGGTAGTAGAATTGAACTAGGCTTGTATTCATCAAACTTATAAGGTACTACTGATTAGTAACACGTGATCCTGATAGGGAGAATAGATCCTAATTCCTTAACGCCCGGTGGAAGAATAGACTGACTCAGATCAGAAAGTCATTAGATAAAGGAGTAAAAAGAGCCTTATGTTCCAACCCACAAACAATTCCCCTACATATAACTAAAGAATTTCTAGACTCAACATCGACCAGTTTGGCGTGGAGAACCTACAGGCAGTCCGGCTCTGATGCCAACGCTGTCAGGACCCCGACTCGATGTCACATCGATCTAGCCGGTAACACCTCATATCACTTTGCGGCCTCACGCACGGTATCCCCACGGGTGTCGCCTTACCTTTGCCCGGGACCGTTTGCGCCTTTTGGCTCACGTATATGATAGTGTCGCTAGCATCCATATGATAAGGAGCCCGGGCTGACATGACTAGTCGTAAACCCAAAGTGGCACAGACTTACAGGGACAGGCATCCATGACCCAGCTTCGAACGTGTCGGTCATCAGCAAGTGGGTCCGGGCTGTAGCACTGGGCTAGCAGGACTCCGGTAAACCGGGCTGTAGCGGGCTAACAGGACTCCGGTACTCAATGCGTGACATTTCCCCGAAGGGACAGACACCGGAACGAAGAAGGACACATGCCGGCCAGCCTAAGTGTTCCAGAGCAGTAGCAAGCTACCATGGCTCAGCGGTAACACTAGGAGACATTTCCCGGTAAGAGAGGCTACTATAGATAAACAACTAGATAGTCAGATCCCACACATACCAAGCATTTCAATCATACACACAATATGCTCGATATGTGCAAATACAACAAGGCATCACAACATGACTCTACGACACAAGTACTTTATTTAAGGCTCAGAGAGCCATACATAACATACACAAAGGTACGGTCTCACGACCCAGCATTCAAGTCATACAGTCATACAAACCAGCAGCGGAAGTAACTTGTCTGAGTACAGACATCTAGAAAGATAAAAGAGGCTTGGAAAGCCTAGCTATACTACGTGGTCCTTCACAAGCTCAGGATCACCACCTGGGCCTTTAGCCTACTCATTGATGTCAACGTCTACGTAGAACCCATCAGAAGGGGTTGCAGCGTCTTCTGTAAAATGTAAATTATAGCAACATGAGTACAAAGGTACTTAGCAAGACTTACATCAGAACCTACATACATGCATATTATCAAGAAGGGTTGGTGGGGTTATTGCAGCAAGCCAGCTTTGACTCTTGGCTAGGCTAACCTACGAGACTCCAACTTGAAATGGTTTTGCGCACACGAGTCCATTACTCATCACTTCAATACACTACCGAGGATCCACCTCCGTCTCCCTACGGAAGAGCCATCCTCGGCACTCACACTTATCTTGAGGCTTTTAGCAGTTTCCATTTACTTGTCTATGAACTGTATAGGCAACCTAGTAGTCCTTTACCGCGGACGCGGCTATTCGAATAGATCATGATAACCCTGCAGGGGTGTACTTCTTCATACACGCTCTCACCACTTACCGTCGTTTACACGACATGTACTTGGCAACCTTCAAGCGGAAGCCCAACGTGGGTGTCGGCCACGACCTACCTAATCACCTAAGCCTCCAGTCCAGGTTTATCGCCTATCCAGGTTCCATCCGCAGGGAGTCCGGCCGAGGTTTCCCATACGGCCCCGAACGATGTGAACAGGGTTCCCGAGATACCTAACGGGTATTCGGTACACCCGGCCACGTACCTACCGCATCACAGCCCACCCCTACGGTCAGCGCTGTCCACGGCTTCCAGTAGGCTACAAACACCAGCAACTACTTGCAACTCCTGGATGGAGAACTAGGGTGAATAAGAAGCCGAGAGGGTCCATTGGTTTCGGGCCCAATGCATGGTAGTAGCTGATTCTTAAATCACACATACAGATCTCAGTGCTTAAGGTCGGCTTCAATGAAACAACCCACCATGTACTCCTACATGGCCTCTCATCGATACCTTTACCAAATCGTGTTCACCACACCACTCTCATTACCGACATAATCATTTCACTCTAGCCCATCACCCAGATGAACCAGACCTGACACGACTCTAAGCATAGCAGGCATAGCAAGGTAGGAACAACACATACATATGGCTCAATCAACTCCTACACATGCTAGTGGGTTTCATCTAGTTACTGTGGCAATGACAGGTCATGCAGAGGAAGTGGGTTCAACTACCGTAGCACACAACAGTTTGAAACGCGTTGTCTTAATGCAGTAAAAGAGAGCAGGAGCGAGAACATGGGATGGTATCGATATGATCAAATGGTTGGTTGCTTGCCTGATGGTTCGATGCACTAATACGGTTCTTCATTAGGGTAATCACGGTACTCCTCGGGGGAAGATCCTGCCGCAAGAACACCGATATACAACCATTACCAAACAATGTGCAACAATATGATGCATGCATTAAACATAGCAATATGAGTGTGTTGGGCTAATGCAACTAAGACCAGAAGGGTTTGAACCAATTTGAATCAAAGATTCAAATTTCAAACTCAAACATGGCCCTTTAAAGTGTTTTTCCTTGTTCTGCATTAAACATCAAGTTAACTTGTTTAGTCATGCATGAAAATAGTACAGATGGATAGATTGGATTTTTCTGATCATTTTTCATATATAATTTGTCTGATTTGGAGTTACAGAATAAAAGTTATGAATTTTTGAAGTTTAAATTATATTCTGGAATTTCCTATATTAGAATAATTCCAGAAAATGAATTATTGCGTCAGCCTGACGTCAGTGTGACGTCAGCAGGTCAAAGGAACACGTCCGGGTCAAACCTGACAGTGGGTCCCGCATGTCAGGGTGATTAAATTAATTAAAGTTTAATTAAAACTAAACCTGTTTAATTAACAGGGCTGGGCCCCACCTGTCATTGACTCAGGGGAGTCAACCAGGGCCCACCCGTGGTCAAACCCGGGTCGGCTGCACCGGTGTTTAGCCGCCGGCGAGCCCGATGCGGCGGCGGAAGTGATTTTTGCCGTTCCGGCAACCAAACGAGCCGCGGAGGGCACCGGAGCGGAGCTGAGGTCGAGCCGCAGCTCTTGGTGGAGTCCGTTGGGGTCGGGGTGGCCGGAGTTGGCGCCGGCGACGACTTTGGCGGCCATCGGAGTTCGGCCAAAGTCAAACTTGTCGCTAGGGGGATCGGTGAGGTGCGTGGAGTGCACGGTTGGGCCCAATGCAGCGTGGTGAGTGCGTTGGACACCGCGGGTTGGCCGAAGGATGGCCGGGAGCACGTCGGCGACGAGATCCGCGGCGGTGCGTGCGTGTGATCTTCGTGGGGTGGCTACACGGCTCGGGAATGAGAGAGAGAGAGGGTCGGAGGGGTAGCTAGGCTCACAACGCTCCCGTAGAGGCCACCGGCGGGGTCGGGGACGAGCTGAGGCGGCGACGGCGTTGAAGGGGATCTCCGGCGACGGCGAGCTCGGGCGAGGTCGGTGTGGTGGTCTCGGGCCGCTCGAGCACACGGGGCTCGGCTAGCTCGATGAAGTGGACGGCGGCGAAGCTCTTGGACACGGCGGCACGGCGTGGGGTTGATGGAGGGCGTGGCTACGGCGAGGGGGTGG